>NC_082691.1:34160416-34760416 GCF_949987515.2 Delphinus delphis
AAAACTTTTATGTGAAGTGTTAAAGTGTTTCCTCTTTTTGTCTCTGATATCTCTTTCTATGCTTAAGTGCCGCATGAGAAAGAAAATAGAATGCTGCACACAAATATCTATGAGTTCTATGGTGATGTATAAGAATATGTAAATAAAAATTATATTTTCAAACACAGGTAGTGGTTGGCCCTCATGCAAAGTTCAAGGCTGAAAGCAAATAAATGACTTCTGGATATTGGACATTATATGTTATGTACACACATAAATATATTGAAAAAATCAATGGTACTCATATTTGCCAATCTATATTTTAAGTTTATATTTTGTTAGATATGCCTTATAGCTACCATTGGAAACAGTTAAGTGTGGACACAGTGTTACATTTAAGAAACCTGGGCTTGAAGAGCAAAAGTCAGAATGCCATCAGTGCTAAAGAACTTCAGTGGGTCATCTGGTCTACTTCTCAGCATCTGGGTATGCAAATCCTTGTTAATTTGCCTGTTCTTAAGTTGCCTCCATCTCTAGAGATGGAGGTGTCATGGACTCCTTTAGTAGGTTAATATGACACTGCTGACTGTTCCCACACATTGAGGGGGTTTGGGAAGAGAAGCCTTGGAGACATGACAGTTTTCTTCAAATACAGTTCTCTTCCTTTTTAAGTGAATTTGAAACAGCTCTCCTTATTCTCCAAAGGCAATTCTCCACAATTAAAAATTAATCAAGAATTATACAAGTTCAAAGCTAGAGAGCTAGGGAATTATACTTCTTATTGCTACACAGAAGCACCACTTCAGCCAGAAAACTACAATAACTACCATCCTTTTCAGAATTAGTCACAGTTTTTCATGAAGTTTGAATATGCAAGGTCCTCAGGAATGCATTCCTTACAAGAAATGGAACTTTAGTTGGTCTGAAGTGCTGTCATGTGGAGGAATATTATGTCTCTTGGACATTGCTCCAGCAACTAGGCTGTGAGCAATGGAGATAAATCATAAGAAGGCATATTTTGATATATGGTAAAGACTTAATAACAAAGCTGTCCAACACTTAAATGGACTGTCTAAAAATCCAGAAGATTCTTGGTTTCTGGAACTGTCTAAGCAAAGATGGAATGATCACGCACAGAGGGTGTTGTGAGAGTCCTCACTAGTTAAAACGTTGGGTGGAATAACACTTAAGGTACCTCCTACTGTAAGCTTTTATGACTAAATGGCTCAATTACTTTAACCTTGTTTGATGAGAGCTATCTATCTCATATTTCTTCAATAATCTTGGTTGTCATTTATGAATTTTTCCAAATTATTTACATATATAAATTGTAAATGTATATATGTCACTGATAAGCAACATTTACCTACCTATCTACAGGTGTGCTTATCTTTTAAATCAAATACTTAAAATATTTGACAAAAGAGCCAAGAATACTCAATGGAGAAAAGAGTTTCTTCAATAAACACTGTTAGGAAAATGGATATTCACATGTAGAAGAATAAAACTATATCTCTATTCTATCTTACACCACTCACAACAATTAAATCTAATAGATTAAAAACTTAAATGTAATACTGGAAACCATAAAACACCTAGAAGAAAACAGGAAAAGTTTCCTGGCAATGATTTTTTAGATATGACACCTAAAGCACAAGCAACAAAAGCAAAAACAAACAAGTGGACTACATCAAACTAAAATGCTTCTGCACAGCAAAAGCAGTGATCAACAAAATGAAAAGACAACCTACAGAATAGGAAAAAGTATTTGCAAACTCTATGTCGATAAGTGGCTAACATCCAAAATGTATAAAGCATTCATACAACTCAAGAGCAAAAAAATCCCAAACAATTCGATTAAAAAATGGGCAAAGGGGGCTTCCCTGGTGGCGCAGTGGTTGAGAGTCCACCTGCCGACGCAGGGGACACGGGTTCGTGCCCCGGTCCGGGAAGATCACACATGCCGCGGGGCGGCTGGGCCCGTGAGCCATGGCCACTGAGCCTGCGCGTCCGGAGCCTGTGCTCCGCAATGGGAGAGGCCACAACGGTGAGAGGCCCGCGTACCACAAAAAAAAAAAAAAAAAAAAATGGGCAAAGGACCTGAATAGACGTTCTCCCAAAGAAGATATATGAATAGCCAACAGGTACAAGAAAAGATATTCAACATTACTAATCATTAGGCAAATGCAAACTGAAACCACAATGAAATATCATCTCATGCCTGTTAGAATGGTTATCATCAAAAAGACAAGGGATAACAAATGCTGGTGAGGATGTGGAGAAAAGCATGTGTACAAGAAACTCTTGTGCACTGATGGTGGGAATGTAAATTGGTGCAGCCACTATGGAAAACAGTATGGAAGTTCCTCAAAAAATTAAAAATAGAACTACCATGTGATCCAGCAATTCCACTCCTGGACATATATCCTAAGGAAACTAAAACACTCTCTCAGGGAGGTATTTACACTCCCATGCTCATTGCAGCATTATTTACAATAGAGAAGACATGGAAACAACCTAAGTGTCCACTGATGGATGATTAAAGAAGATGCAGTATGTATATAACGAAATATTATTCAGACATAAAAAGAAGACAATCCTGCTATCGGCAACAGCCTGGATGCACCTTGAGGGCATTATACTAAGTAAAATAAGTCAGAGAGAAAGACAAAACACTGTATCACCTCACTTATATGTGGTATCTAAACAAACAAACAAAAACCCAAACTCATAGAAAAAGAGATCAGATTTGTGGTTACCAGAGGTCCAGGGTGTGGAAGGGGAATTGGATAAAGGCTGTCAAAGATACAAACTTACAGTTATAAGATAAATAAATAATGGGGATGTAATATACATGATGACTATAGTTAACACAGCTGTAATGGTATATTTGAAAGTTGCTGAGAGTAAATCATAAGAGTTTTCATCACTAGAAAAAAACACTTTTTTCTCTTTTTTGTATCTATGAGATGATGGATGTCAACTAAACTCATTGTGGTAACCATTGCACAATATATGTAAATGAAATCATTATTCTGTACACCTTACACTTATATAGTGTATATCAATTATGTCTTGAAAAATTGGAAAATAAAATAACTACAGGCCAGTGGGAAAATATATACCATTAGCGAATGCAGTTTGGGGCTGTCTACACAGGACCAAAAATCTGTCTGGAAAGTAAAAAGTTTAGATTAACAACTGGTGATTCTCTCTGCATAGGTATAATTATTCTTTTCCATTATTTTCTACTTTCCCAGGAACCACATTATACATCTTGATATCACTTTTGATTTCTCTTTTCTTCCTATTCCACGTTTGTAAAGCTCATTGCTTATAGCTCTGCAATATCTTTTCAATACATCTCCCCCTTTCCCTTTGCATTGCTGCCTCCCTAATTCCTCCCTTAATATTGCTCAACCGGACTATGACAATTGTTCCCTGTCTGTTCTGCTCACAACACTCATTTGTTCACCTGACATGTGTAACAGGTGCCCACTATGCTCCACTTGGGGCTACAGCAGCAAACAAAAGCAATACCTTGTCTTCAGAGCCTCCATCCTTGTACAGAGAGACAAACTAAACCCTCCTTTCTCTCTCAATCCGTCTAGGACACAAGAATCATGTTTCTAAAAATCATGATGGTAATTATGTCACCACTTAAAAACTTTTGGTGAGTTTGCACTCTGAAATTTAAGATGCTTCATGGACTTAAAGTCACTTTCTAGGCCAATATTCCCCAACCACCTCCATTTTTTCATTTGGTTGAGAAAACTCTGACACATCATCCGTTCACAAACAACCCTAGTGTTTCCTGCCCACACCCTCTCCCTCCTTTTTCTCAAGAGCTGTTCTTTCTACACTGCCATGCCAGATGGTCCCCAGATGCTCACGTTCTATATACGCACCTTGTACTGTCCCCCCCACCTCACAGAACCTGTGAATATGCTGGGACATCACTCTTGTGGTTAGGTTACTCATCAGTTGACTCTGAGTTAATCAACAGGGAGGTCATCTGCATGGGGCTGACCTAATCAGGTAAGTGCTGAAGAGGGGCTGGGCCCTTCCTCAGCTCAATCCTGCTGCTCTCCAAGCAGCAAACTCATGTTGTAGAGGGAACCACATGGCAGGGAATGGCGAGTGGCCTCTAGGAGCTGAGAATGACCCCTAAGTGGCAGCCAGTGAGAGAGTGGGTAATAGGTCCTACAACTGCAAGGAACTAAATTCTGCCAACAACCTGCCTGAGCTTAGCTGAAGGACCCAAGCCTCAGATGAGACTGCAGCCCAGGCTAACACCTTGATTTCAGCCTAATGAGATTCTGAGCAAAGGACCCAGCTAACCCTGGTCCTGATCTACAGAAACTGTGAGCTAATAAACTGGTCATGTTGTAAGCAGCTGAATGTGTGGTAATTGGTTAGGCTGCTATATAAAACTAAAACTCCAATTTTACCTGGAAATATCCTCCCATTCACCAAGACCCAAGATAAATGCTTATCTTTTTTGATGTCTGCCCTTATTTCCCCATCCAAAAGTGATCTTTCTAAATTTCTATAGGATCTTCCTACTTTTATTACAGCGGTTGGCGTAAGTCTTATTTCTTGTTCTGAATTGTGGATTCCTTGAGAGCAGGGATGGTTTTCCTTACGTACATATGCATATGCTTTGTAGAAGCATTGAACGCAGTATTCACTTAGGCCATCTAGGAAATAGTTCTCAGGGATCTGAGAGTTAACAGAGCTTCCGTCTTCAGCTTCACACTCACTTTTTTTGTGCTTGTGAGCAGCTTCATGTGACTTAGCACAAGTACAGATTTTTGTGACCTGACCCTCCCTAAAACTGTCACGCAAAAGGCTAATTCTTTTGTCAAAGAGTAAACAACACGCAAGTTCAACATATTTAAAATCCAGAGTTGAAGGTCCTTAAAAACAGATTTATGAGTTAAGAAAATTGCGGATAATCAAGGTAGCATTTAGAGCCACCCAGGACACTGTGATGCTTGCTGTCCAGAGGCGAGGTCAGGGGCAGCGGCTGTCATCCACACATGCCACTTCCTATTCTGTAACCTCACAGTTTCTCTCCCAGTGGGTACTCAGGTGGGTTGAAATAAGAAATAATGAGGAACCCAGGCTCGGAAAAGAGCTTCCCCCGGCAGTGGAAGCATTACGGCCAGAGTTGGTTAATTGAAATCATGCATCGAACTAAGTTGCCACTCTGATGCGATCTGACAAAAATGATCATAGGATAAAATTGCCTCTTGCTGATTCCCCACCTATCTTACATTTCAACTTGCAGCAAGATTGAAGCAAACTGCTCCAATTTACTGCTCCCGACCTGCTGATAATGGACACTTTGCCGTGCACTCTCCCTTCATTACTGCTTAGGTCAGGGCTGTTAACAGGGACTCTTGCCACTTTTGACAGATAGTCACTACCAAGATGAATGGCGGTAGCCACATGACCACTTAGGACCAGGCCTTCCCTCTCCAGCACCTTCAAAATGCCTTTAAAAAAAATAAAATAAAATAAAAGACCACACTTCACTGTTTAACTCTTTATTAACTAGGAGAATCAATAGAAACCAGGCAACTGTGACCTCCTGATTCCTCTACTGTAGAGCTGCAACTATTTCAAAGAAACCACTTAACAGCATCTGAAAAAGAAACTTTCTAGCGAAGCTGCCTTTGTACATTCTGTTCTATTGGGAATGGAAACTGGGCTGTAAATTGAGTTCCTCGGGGTAGGGAGGGAGTTATTCACCCAAAGTCTCAACTGTGCTAAATCTTAAGAAGAAGTGGCTGCGTTTCTGAGTTTAAAGGGGCTTATTTAAGAATAATAAAAAAAAACATTTTCAGAGAAAATAGGCTATTTTCAATATCACACAGATGAATGGAACCCATCAACAGGCTGGTATTTCAATTATTCATAAACAACCTTTCATGAAGAACTTTTTACCACCAACATTTCTAAGTTATTCTACTTATATTCATAGAGAAAAAAAAAGATGGGAGAGGGATGCATGTATCTTTCTGTGCTATTTTAATAGACACCATAGATTAGATAGTAAGTGCTTAATAAATAAGTTCTAAGAGCAAGCTAAAGGGGGATAATGTTTTATGTTCCTTAAAGCTTCTAACTTAAATCTGTATATAAACTGTGTACAGACTTCATATAGAATGCTTTAGTTTTTTATCTAATTCCTGACACATGCATTCATCTTTGCATTTGACAGTCAAATGAGCTCTCACAAACCTTATTAGATTTACACTGCATTGTCTAATTCACTTTGCCTCATGAAATTAGATGAACTATTAAATACCATAATCTGTTATCCACCATTAAAATTAATTGATTTTCATGTCACTTTAGAACTAATGAATTATCTAGAGATAGTCTCATAAAGTACAAAGCATAGTGGGAAAGCTCTTTTTTTCCCCATCATTTCTAGTAAGGGTGAACAGTGCTATGCTTTTGCTAGTTTGTCTCTCAGCAGAAATCTCAAAAACAGAGCTGTATTCAATAATTACACTTCATGGGTAAGAGCCACATTTATGAAAAAGGTTTCAAAGATGTGGAGGATGTGATGCCTAATATTGCTCTGGGAGAGGTTTGTCATATGGAAGGATATTTCCCGATACAGTATGGTGTTGCCATCAGGATAACAGAATTGAAATGGACATGCCATTAAACAGAAACAAAATCCTACCAAATAGTAATAGTCCTAAAAATAAATACAAGAGTAGTATTTGTGTTGCCTGAAAAAAATCTTATTTGATATTTCAGTTCAAAGATTGCATAGCTATATTACAATAATAATGACTCATGGTTATAGAAAATTTATTATGTGCCAGGCACTCTGTCAAACATTTTTAACAAGGATTGTTTTATTTAATCCTCAAATGCTCCCATGATACGGGCTTTATTTTTACCCTCATCTCACAGGTAGGGAAACTGAGGCTGAGAGAGAATAAGCACCTTGTTCAAATTCACATAACCAATAAATAAGGAATTGGGATATGAATCAAAAGCAGTCTTACTCCAAAGTCAGGCTCCTAACTGTTATACCCTGGGGCCTCTTACTTCTGTAATATCACTGTATCGCTTGGCACGGATGGTATCAGAGGCCTTTGTTATCCATTAATATTTATTAATATAATCCTTTCACTTGTAAATTGGTTCATTCAAGGGAAAAAAATTCTTGCTTTTTAAAATGATCTTCCAGTTTTAATAAAATTGCTCCATGTGAATTTTAACAAACTTAACAAAGCTCTGTGTTTAATGGCACCTTTTTCCCCCACTGCAACATTAAAAGTGGGCAGCAAGGTATACTGTACATCCACATATACTGAAGAAACCTTGCGAGCTGGGCTCAAAGGAGGACCCAAACCTCATCCCTGGCTGGGTGGGGGGACAAAGTGTTCTGGGTTGCCTGGGACTGTTCTGGTTTTTGCTAGTGGCCCCAACATAGTTATTAACAGGACCTCCTTTTATTCTCAATATTGCCCCAGTTTGGATAATAAATTACCTTAATCTTAGGGGAGAAGTTTTTCTGCTTATTAGTGAATTCAACCGTAAAGCACCGCCATCAGTCTCATGGAGTTGAACAGGTTGCTACCCGAGTGAGCTTTAAAATATTTCCAATCTGCATGCTGGAGCATCAAAAGGAGTAGATAGACCTGCTACATCGGACTCCTTCCTCACCCTTTTCTATTATTTCCTTTCTTCAGTTGGTCACCGTGATGGCATTTTTGGTGTGTAAGCTTGGCTAGGCTACTGCTCCCAGTTACTCAAACACTAATCTAGGAGTTATTTTTATTTTTATTTTTTTGCGGTACGCGGGCCTCTCACTGTTGTGGCCTCTCCCATTGCGGAGCACAGGCTCCGGACGCGCAGGCTCAGCGGCCATGGCTCACGGGCCCAGCCGTTCCGCGGCACGTGGGATCTTCCCGGACCGGGGCACGAACCTGCGTCCCCTGCATCGGCAGGCGGACTCTCAACCACTGCGCCACCAGGGAAGCCCTAGGTGTTGTTTTGTAGGTGTTTTGTAGATGTGATTCAAGTCCTTAATCAGGTGACTTTAAGGAAGAAGATTCTACAAAATCTGGGTGGGCCTGATTCAATCAGCTGAAATGCCTCAAGAGCAAGCAGAGGCTTCTCTGAAGAAATTCCACCTGTGGACCCAAGAGCTCCAGCCTGACCGCCTGCCCTAAGGATTTCAGACTTGCCTCCCAGCCCCCCTCAATTGCGTCAGCAAATTCCTTGCAGTAAATCTCTTCATACTATATTATCTCCTACTGGGTTTGCTTCTCTCGTTGAATCATGACTGATACAGTCCCTAGTGCCTGTTGAGTCTTGCGTCAAATCCTTTGCATGGTCTTCCAGACTCCTTTAACTTCATGCCTACATAATGCCGATGGCTCCCTGCCTCCTCTCTCTCTCGTTCTTAACCTGATCAATGCTCCTAAAGCACTACTCTCATCATTTAGCATCTAATCCTTATCAAGGGCTAACATGCCCGAGGCACACTGCTAGGCACTGAGGATACAAAGATGAACAGAGCATAGTCTGTTTCCCAGGGTCTCACCACCATGTCACTCCCCAGCACAAAACTTCCCAAGTCCCCCCCATCCCCCCAGTGCCCGAAGAACAAGGGAAATGACTCAGCCTGGCAAAGCAGACCCTGCTGACTTTAATCTGCCTCACGGGACTCAGATCGCACAAGTGCCTAAAGCAGGAGCCTGGCTGCTCTCCTCATGGCCCCCAACAGGGCCGACCGACGTCTGTATTTCCTGTGGCTTCACTGTAAAGTTTGTGTTCTGTTACAGGGAGCAAAACCTGGCTATTTAAAGCAGAATGAATACAGAGAATTCATTACTTACAAAATTGCTGGAAGGGCTGGAGACATGGGCTCCCGACGGGTCCTTCAGGAACGGCTCTCAGAATCACACCTCTGAAGTGGCCCATCGCGGAAGCTGCCTGCTTTGCCACCATCAGGAAGGTGGAGAATCCGCTGGATTTGTTAACTGGAACTTTCATCTCAGGGTCAGGAAGCTGTTGCTTGTCACGACTACCCCATCTTCCTCTCAGCGCCCACAGAACTAGTGGCTGGTCACTGAGAAACTGCGGCAGGAAACCCAGCACCTCCACGGGGCCCCTTGCCCGCAGAAAGCTGGAGAAGTGGCAGGAAAATGGCTTCCACCGTGCGTCTGCCTCTCTGGTCCGGCGTGAGAGCATCTAATTGGCACTCAGGACTCCAGCTGCAAGGGATTCTGGAAAACAAGGCATTTAGCTTCCCAGCTGCTTGCAGTAGAGGAAGGCTCAGCAGAAGGAGGTTAAAATGGAGGCTGAGTGCCGCCCACATTTTCCACCACGGCTGGTTTTTATCTAACCTGGAAAGTTTGTATGCCTGTCCTACTTAAATAAGGATTATTGACTTTAATAATAAAAAGCCTTGGTGTGCTTAGAACTTAGCATAATTCCTAGTACATAGAGGTATTTCACATATATGTTGAATGGATGAATGAATGAAACACAACAGTAATTCATCCATTTATTGACACAATCACAATTATAAATTGTAATTTGAGTGTCATAAGTAAAACTTTCCCAGCAAATCGTAAGAACTATATCCCATATACTGCCCAGTACAACATTTGCAAGTGGAAGGCACTCAATATATATTTTTTGAATGAGTGGAGGGATGAATACAGTGCTATCAGAGAATAGAGTCTGATATGCATTTCTCAAGTAGACCTGCATAACCAGCATTAATGTTTCTCTAGGGCACTAAGTCATTAGACTGGAGGGTGATATTTAATTTTCCATATTATAGAAGCTCATGATATAAATATTGCCTCTATGTTGATATGTTTTGTCTCCCAAGAATTATTTTCATTGGGTGCCTCCTCCTAAAAATTGCAGCCTAGTGGGAACAAATTAATTCCATATAAACATGATATAATTTTCTGAACAAATAATACGCTTCATTTCCAAAGACTAATGGTAAAGAAGATTTATATAATATCACACTCCTGATCACTTATATTTGCAGTGAGGAGAAAGGCAAATAAAGCCTAAGGGAGAGAAGTTGGGGCATCATTTGATGTAATCATGGTGCTATGGTCTGAACGTTTGTGTCCCCCCCAAATTCATATGTTGATATACTAATGTCCAATGTGATGGTACTAGGGAGGTGAGGCCTTTGGGAGGTGCTTAGGTCATGAGGGTGGAGCCCTCATGAATGGGATTAGCGTTCTTATAAAAGAGATCCCACAGAGCTCCCTAGTCCCTTCTGCCACATGAGGACACAGTGAGAAGACTGAGGCCTGGAAGAGGGCCCTCACCCAACCACACTGGCATCCTGATTTCAGACTTATGGCCTCCAGAACTGTGAGAAATAAATTTCTGTTGTTTATAAGCCACCCAGTCTGTGGTTTTTTGTTATAGCAGCCTCAACGGACTAAGACACGTGGCAAACAAAAAACTGCAGGAAAGATGGCCTTTGCATACATGGGATACAGTTTTACAAGAGAGAATTGTTAGAACGCATTTTATTCCTCTGAAATCTGTCCCCGCATACGTGGGGTGCTTGTCATGCACATTGTGCCTCTCGAGCAACTTTCCATAAACTCAAAGAAAGATGCTTTGGAATTGGATAATTTGACATCTGTACTGCAGGCACTATAATGAGAAATCACGTGATGTGCTGCCCACAGGAGAGCAGGCAGTGCTGCATACACTGTCTGTACTTACAAAATGCCCCAGGTATCCACCTATGGGTTGGTGAGTTATTACTGGAAAGACAAGTTTACTGTATCATTCTTCACGTTAAGTTAGGGATATCACTATGTTTTCAAGAAGACTTACTTCCTTGAAAACCATCAGTAATTAAAATTATTTTACTTTAATTAAACATTTTATCTTTCTTTTCTATTAAGCTGAAGCTGCTATAATATTATACACATTTTCCAAAAGATAATCTGGTTGAGAAATTTTCCTTGTTAATAACTCATGAATATTTTTATAACAATCTACCAGGCTCACCTTTAAGACTCTATCTCAGGGTTTCCTAACTGTGGCACTAAGAACATTGTTCAATATAATTCTATGTGGGGCGGGGGGATGCTGTGCTGTGCATTACAGGATGTTTAACAACATCCCTGATCTCTGCCCACTAGTTTTCAGTAGCAAATCCCTTCTCCCTCTTCTCCCCACCCCACCTCAATTTGTGATACTCAGAACTATCTCTAGACATTGCCAGATGTCCCCTGGCGGGCTGTGGTTGAGAATCACTGCTCTAGCTCCTCAAGGTCAAAGTTTCTGGTGATCAAAGAGCTGTTGCTAGAAATCAGAACCACCAAGGCTGTATCTGGCTATATCTTAGAGAAAACCATTATTTCGTGCGTGTGTGATGTAAGACACAGCATGGTTATTTAGAGCAGTGTACAGTGACTCAAAACACAAATTTTCCCATTATTTTAGAAAGATAAATCAGAGACGCCTGGCACCCACCACTAACCCCTGTTTCTCTGTACTAGATTATTCTATAATTATAGATATCACAATATTTGGAATTTACATTTCAATACTTCACCAAAGTTTTATTAAACTTCCTTCATTTTGACTTAGTTAAAACTGAGCTAACTCAGTGTAGTGAGTGTCAGCTGATCTTTCAGGCTTACATAGAAGGAACACACCACAAAGCTTGCAGGAGGCCTGGCCTTATTTCATACAAGAAGAGAGATGTATTTAAGTTGCATTTTCATGCCTTTGCTTCTCTAGCTCCTGAAATGGATAAAGGCTGATGTGGGGTGGGGGGGTCTGTCATGTAGCTTTAACAAATGTGTGGTGGGCCAGAGTGACTGCCCTTAAAGGGACAGGGCTGTTCAAGTGAGATTTTCCCTAAAGGCACTTGGGCAAATTCCACATTGGTCATGTCTTTGTGACAGTGTTCTTGGTGGCTCCAGCCAAGATCTTCTGACTTGCCCTCCTCTACCTTTTGCCCAGTCTCAATCTCTTTGTATTTTGGGTTTCCTGTCCCAAAGAAGACCTCACATCCTGAATCTCTGTCTCTTCCTTTTAAAACATGTGCCTCTCTGTTGTTTAGAGAATGTCCTTAGGTTTTCAAAAATCCATTCTCAACTATATGTCACATGAGTACAAGGAACCTGTATTTTTTCAATGCTTCCCCAGCTAAATTTGAGCTCAGCAGCACAAACATTCCCTAATTGCTACCTGAGAGCGCGGTCACTGAGAAGGTGAGGACAGAATCAGCCAGAGGTTACTGATGTCTCCTTTGTGCTAGAAATGCCTTCCATACCCACGGACCACTGGTAATACACCTGAATGACCCAACTGCTTCCTTTGCAGCAACTACAGAAGCAAGAAGCATCTTCCTGTATATGTCCTGAGCTGGGCTGAAGCAGTCCGTGACTTTCCGGATTCCCTAGGGCTACCAGGCAGTGGTTAATATTCCAGTAAATTCTTGATCTCTGCAACAATGCTCACATTCTTCTGGGTGGGGAGTGGCCTGTTCCATGACACTGAGCACAGGTGACCCACTCACTGCATCTGACTGATCATCATATACCCCAGGGAGTTCCTGAAAGAATCAGGTAACAGAGCAAACCCTGAGGTGGGCGAAGGCAACACTGGAGCACCTCTGCCCCACTCCATCATCAGCAAAGCCACTTGTGGTTCCTTCATGGACCCCGTATTGCAGACTGTCTTGCATGAAAGAATTTAAGGGATCAAGTTTGTCTTTAACTCATTTAGCTATCTAAAGGAGCCATGAAGGTGAGCATGGGTCCATAGGGAAATGAAGCTATAGATTAAGACGATTACACACATGCTTGCCACCTATTGCTTTGTGTTTTCACGGCCTCAGCTAAAACTTATTCAGAAAGAGTCCCACGTTAGCACACTGCTATAGTTGTACAATAAAGAACAAATTGGTCTAAAATTGCCTTGGCAAACTCCAGCCTTCAAAGCCAAGAGATCTGTGATACCCAATTGTCTTTGGTAACAAGAGTTTTATGTTCACATTGGCTACAGTGTGCCGGAAACAAGGGAATCATGATCCTTTATAGCCTCCGATGCCAAAGACCTTCAAAGTGAGCCTCACAGCAGAGGAGTCACGAGAAATGACTCCCATGGGTGATGAGAATTTATCCAGTAGGAGACATGCTGGGGAGGGGAGAGGCAACTCCTGTTCTTCTGCAGTGAGGAAGGCAGAAAACAGAAATGGATTTTTGTGGATTGGGGAATCACCTGTGTTGCTTTCTGGATGGGTTTGAGGGTTACTGACCTAGAAACAGTACTGGGAGGTGAAACACCTCCAAACTCCTTTCAACTAAATCCTCCTTAGATGCATAGGCACTAAACAGGAACCAGGTCCGTGGCTTCCTTAACCTGATATTCAGGAAACTCGTCTCCCTGAATCCTTTACTGGAACAAGTTCTTAGGTTAACCTGGTGAGGTATTCCCTCAGCAAGTATTTACTGGCACCTACTAAGTTCTACGTGCTGGAGATACAGCAGTGAAAGAAATAGACCCAATTTACCCTCGTGGAGCTTACATTCTAATTAGAGGGCTAATAAGATCCAGTGTTTTAAGATCCTACTGTGGGCCAGGTATGGTTTTAAGCACTTTACTTGTATTGTCTCAATCCTGACTACCACCCTGTAATGTAAATATTATTATTATTTCCATTTTGCAGGTGCAAAAACTGAGGCTCCATGAGTTGAATTACTTGGCTAGACACCTTGGCTCTAGAGTCAGCCATCTCGGTCACTCTCTCATCTTTCAGATAAGAGGATGAACTTAATAGCAGGAGACATTATGACGGCAATGCCAAGCTGTTCAGTATGGGTTTGGAGACTTTGGTGCCAGTGTTGTAATGCCTAAAAGCAGTCCTTTAATGGGGCAGTAAAGGTGGCTGTCTTCTCACGCATGCTGTGCCTGTGTCCATGAGGCTGAGATACAGGACAAGCTCCCTTGTTCTTTCTTGATCCAGGCCAGACTGCGCCTGCTCTGCTTCTGTGAGTTCCTGTGAAACTCTTGACCAGAGAACCTGATCTGTTCATTCAGTGTTCAAGGCGTCAAGCTTTTGTTCCTGAAGCCCAGTCTCACTCAAGACTCCCTCCACCAGAGAACCTGTTTATCAGGAAGAAGTAGCATGTAAGCACAGAAAGTTTTATGTCACGAAGCTCACAGTGGAAAGAGTCCAGGGGTGAACAATACACAGCGAAACAATGAACAGTTGCAGTGACAGGAGGATAAAGATAGATTCCCCCGTGCAACAACGAAGCCACCCAAACATATACACACACACTTAGCCATTTCATACCCAATCGTAACAACAAAAACAACGAAAATGGCCACGCAAAGCCAGATGTATAAGTTTGCAGTGAGAACAAAGGCAGCTATAAATATTCCAAGGAGCCAATAAAAAGAAGAAGATGAAGAAGAAGAAAAAAAAAAAAACAGGAGTGGTTAGCTCTCCAATGTAATGGGCTCCATAAAAGCTTTTATTGTTAAGAGTGTTACTTTACTAAGAGCTATATGAAGAAAGCTGAATGAATGTGAAAAATTGCATGCAATAACCCGAGCTGAAAGATGATTATCAACCTCTGAGTCCTGTATTTTGGAGCAAGTCGGTGCTGCTATTAGAAGATTGCCATTGTAGTTAAAGAAAAGCTTGTTTTGTACTTTTCTCCCCCTTCTGGGTAAACAGAAAGTCAATATAGGCTTCTCCTCTGTGCTAGTCCATTTATGTGAACAATTATTTTAAAGATGTAATCCAATCTTACTGACTTACCAAAAGTATAACTCCTGTGAACTTTTCCAGCAGAGTTCTGCACACACAACTTGCTAAATCAAGAACTGAGTTATTTCCAGCCAGCATTCCCTCCCTCCCCATCTGCCCTTCACCCCCCATCCCACCCCATTCTCTAGCCATCTGTTTGTTTTGCTGTTGGCTATTAACAGGATAGTGGGTGACATTTAAGGGAGATGACCCATCTGCACTTCAACCGTTCAAAGGCTAGCCAACTAGAATTGTAAAAATTGGAAAACTTAAATTTTTTTGGACAATATTCTCTTAGGCTATCAGTGTGGTTTTCCTGTATTCTCAGTCTGAAGGACCCTGCTCTGTCCTTTTCTGGGTGGACAGAGGCAGTACAACCTTCCAAATCATTAGCGTCAGAGGGAAAAAAGTGGTAATTTAGAAGATAATATTGTTCAGCAGATGTTAATGGTTGATGTTTCTGAAATCTCATTTTATGTCATTAATATATTCTGGGGATAATCGCTGCTGTATTATTGCTTTGAGTTAATTTGATGGGGAGTTGTCAAAGTTCCAGTTACACATGTAGGACAGGTAACAATGTGGTATAAACTCTTGGGAAGGTCCAAATAAAATCAGGACTAAACTTTTTTTTTTTTTTTTTGCGGCACGTGGGCCTCTCACTGTTGTGGCCTCTCCCGTTGCGGAGCACAGGCTCCGGACACGCAGGCTCAGTGGCCATGGCTCACGGGCCCAGTCGCTCCGCGGCATGTGGGATCTTCCCGGACCGGGGCACGAACCCACGTCCCCTCCATCGGCAGGCGGACTCTCAACCACTGTGCCACCAGGGAAGCCCAGGACTAAACTCATTTGATCAGAAATCAGGAACATGGCTTGTGCACCGTTTTAAAAAACTCTCCTAAATGTTTCAAATATATTTAATTAGACTATGTGGTAACTTTCTTTTCACAGATTATATAATCAGCAAATTAGATTTCAATAACTGGCACCTTTGACTTGCTTTTGAAGTGGCAACCTGGATTTTCCTCCTCACCTGGAGAACACTCTAGGACTCCCTGCCATTCCCAGTTCTCACGTGAGTCCAAGCAAGTGAGCCTGAAGCTTAAGGTTCATTAGCTCCCTGGGAAGTCCACCTTTGACTCGTTGCCCTGTGTTGCATGAACTAGAATAATGGCAAAAATACCGAATTCATATACACCTTCCATGTGGTTGAAAGTATGTGGGAGAGATACTGATAAAAACGGTCCATGCTGTTGATTTCTCTTTGAAACAAGCACATAAGAGGATGCATGAATGGAGTTTGATATAAAGCGAGGTGGAGAAGACTCTTGTTTACCATGAGTACTTAGTCAACTAGGAGAGGGGCACAGTAGGGGAGAAGGGAAGCAAGCAGTCCTGACTAGATCAGTCATCTCTATCAAGCAACACAGCTCCTTTCTCCCTCCCTCTGGTATCCAATCCATGTGTCCTATGCAGGTCATTTGAGTAAGTATTTTGAGTATCCTCGATATATTTTGAAGGTAAAACCAATAGGATTTACTAAGTGTTTGAATATGTGATATGATAGAAAGACAGGAGTCAAGGATGACTCAAACATTTTGACCTGGGCAGCTAGAAAGATGGAGTTGCTACTTACTGAGGGGAAAGCTGGGGAGACAATGACAGGGTTGGGAGAGAGGAATTCGGTTTAGGACATGTTTGGTCTGCAGAAGAAAATATCCAGGAGGCATCTGGACACACAAATCTGGAGTTCAGGAAAAATGGTGGGCTAGTAAGTGTTTAACAACTAGCTTTCTGGGAAAAAAAAAAAAGAGGTCCAATATATAATAGTGTTTGCCAATTTCTTTGGTGTAAATACTTTACCATGGCTGACTTCTGGTTACCAAGGTGAAGTCGCTGTCACTGAATGCAGAGTTAGGAAGAAATGTGCTCTTGTGAGCCCAGGCGATCTGGCTTAGGTACATCACTGGGAATAGAGACATATAATTGGAAGCCATCAGCATGTATAAAAGCCCTGAGACTGAATGATGGTACTTAGGGAGTGAATATAGACAAACAGAAGATATTAACAAACTGAGCTAATAGGTACTCCAACGTTAAGAGTTTGTCAAATGATGAAGAATCAAAAAAGAGATATCAGAAGGAAACCAAGAAAGTGTTTCAAGAAGGAGAGAGTTATTATCCATCAAAAGCTACTGATGGGCCACGTAAGATGAGGACTTAAAACAGGCCACTGGGTTTGACACCATCACCAGGACAGCAGCAGCCTCGGTGGAGTGCAGGGAACAAAGGCCTAGCATACCTCATCCTCACCTTCTGAAAATAGCAACACCTGGAGGCAGGGGTGGCTTTGGCAGCTGAACCCCATATTCAAATCTTTAAAATGCACTTTGGGCCTTTGAATTAGAGTAGATTTCAAAATCACACGATGTCAGGACTGGAAAAAAATCCGATACATCTCTTGGCTCAAGGTGGCTCAAAGCCTTAGGAGGAAAGAGAGGAGGGGACCAGTCTGTGTTCAATAATTCGAGAAGGTATTTTAAAATCTACACAAACCTCTAGTCATTGTAATTGCCTGTTGTTTCATGTGACTGTGAATAGAAATCAGGGCCTTTTATCCAGGTTCACTGACCAACACCCCATTTCTTTAACACTGCAGAGATTGTACAAAAGTTTGGGAGGACAATTTTGTTTTTCCTCAGAGCCTGAGCGTGTGTTTCTGGCTCCTGCTCTATTCTCCTTGTTTTATCTATTTATTGGTTCTCATTCTTCTGCACTGTTTAGTACTGCAGTGATGAGGGATATCTGGGATACATATTCTTAACAGGTAAATATTATGAGTATTTCTTTTCAGGCAATCTATTTCTAGGAAAATCTATTATTTATGCAATCATACTTCAGGCATAGAACTCTTTTTCTTTGGCATGGCTCTTGGCTGTCCCTCACTTGATCATTCATTCATTCAAAACACAGCACAGAGGAGCGGCTGTGGGGATAGTGGCAGAGAGGAGACAACTTCCGGAGGGAAAATCAGCAGGTGCAAAGGCAAGGAGGCATTAGAGAATGTGGTGTGTTCTAGAAACGGAATCACTAACAAAGGCTGGATCACACAGGTGTGGGATTGGTGAGCTGGGAGACTGAAAGAATATGCTATGCCTAAATTCTAAGGACCTTAGAAGCCATGCTGAAAGGTTGATTATTTTTTTAATACAGAAGTTATTTCCCAAAAAATGAGATCCAGAGGCCTTAACCAATGGAAAATTTGGGAACCATTAACTCATCCTATCTGTTCAGTGCAATCCACATTTAGCTTCATCCTCAAATTCCTTCATATAGTTTGATTTTAATTGTTCTTTAAAACTTTCTCCCTCCCTCCCCTTCGCACCAGAAAGATAGAAGACAAAGTCCTTTGAGTTCCTGCCAAACAAGGCAAATTAAACCCAACATCACACACACGGGAGTGATTCTGAGGTCTCCAGCAGTGCGTTCTCAAGATTTTGCTGGACTTTTAAGTTATAGCCAAAAGTGAAGAGCCTTTTCTGTTTCACTTTCTGCTGGATCACAAACTGAATTTCAGTCCTGGATCTTCAGATAACAGGCTATATCCAGTTAGAAGTAGACAAAAACTTTTTGGCATGTGGGATCTTCCTGGACCAGGGCTCGAACCTGTGTTCCCTGCATTGGGAGACAGATTCTTAACCACTGTGCCACCAGGGAAGTCCCTGATTCCCTTTTCTTAAATCAGGAAGAACTTCACGTTGGGAACTGTTGTAGGGAAACAATGTCCCAAAGCTGAGCCAAGCAGGGTAGAAAGGCAGGAAGATTCAGGCCCTCCCTCTGCCATCACAGTGAGCCAGTGGAGGACAGAGCCCCTTGATCAGCTGAGTCCCCATCCTGCATCCCCAGAGCACATTATGCTGACATCCCTGCTCGGGAACTATGAGCAATGAAAGTGGGTGTGGAAGAAAACAGTACAGTGCAAGTTGAACCTCCTTTCTCTACCTTCTCTCTGTGCCAGACTCAGGAACTTGAGTGATAACGAGTCTATCTTTTGGGAGAGAATTTCGGATTAATTAATTATGTTATTTTGGGATAAGTGCTCCTTTCGGTAGAGAATGGTTTAAACAGCTTACAAGGCACTTGGGGAGCCTTTTATAAAGGCAGATTCCTGGCAATGTCCCCAGAGGTTTTCAAGTCAATGGGTCATTTTGCTACCTCCTTGATATGATGCTGACATGGGGACACTTCTCAAACTGAATTTTGAACCCCACTGCCTTGGGGAGGAGAATACCTCTAAAAGTCACCTTTTCCTTAATTGGATGAGTATCAGCTCTGGGTTTCATGAGCAGGTTCAGCCTCTTACGCGCGCGCGCGCGTGTGTGTGTGTGTGTGTGTGTGTGTGTGTGTGTCTTCTGGAGGAGAGGTAGCAGAGAAGAGAGAGAAAAGGAAAAAGAAAATCTGCACCTATACTCAGCCTAAAAGCGAAGATAGGAAAAGGAATATAGCCAACTGGGGCTGTCCTGGCTTGGGAGACCCAGTATCCACCAATATCTGAGATGGGGTTTCAGAGATAAGCAGCTTCCCTGAGGTTTATGCTGATTGATACGCTTCATTGTGTTCTAAAGATTAGAGAAATAAGAGAAATACAGCTTGATAATTAGCAAACAGTCAGGAAACCTTAAACACATGTGACAGGTAAGTGGATTTATTAAAAGCAACCATGACATGCCCATTTTTCAGAGTTCAGTGTTTCACCAGCAGAATATAAAATAAAGAAAAAAATCCAAGATGTATTTTCACATTTCACATGCTTGGTTTAAATGTGAATATTTCATAACCAAGCAGTTCTGTGTCTCCCTGGCTATGGGAAAGTGTTCCCTAACATAGACATAGGATACAGAACAAATTTCACTTCTCTCGCACCTGATATTTCCAAGCTTAGAGGCAACACAAAAAGACATGGCGATGTACAGAAGCAAAGGATTCAAATTAACAACGGTCCCAGGTAAAACAGGAGAATAGAAGAAACTTATTTTCTAATCTTCCTAACTTAGTTTTTCTTCAAACTTTCTTCTTCAACCCTCATTAGATATCCAGAGCGCTCTGCTTTCTCTATTTCCTCATGAAAGAAAAAAAAATTATGTACTCATTTATACTCACATGCATACGAGTGATAATGTTTAATTTATTGTAGCTCCAGTAGTTCGCTTTTGGATACAGTTCAAGAAGACTTGAACCAAATGGAAAATTGTGTTAAGCATCAAATTAAAAAGTCACTGATCTGGTGGGGGAAATATCTTCTTGGGCCCTAAAATCACCCCCCTCTCTACTTACTTGAGTCACACCATTTAATTATTTCAGCTCTCTGCTCACGGACTCTCATTCAACTCATTTATAAAACCCCGCTCCACCAAGAAGAGATACTCTGAACCCCTTCCAGCAGACAGGTTTTCTTTTCTATGCACAACATGAAACAAAGAGACCAGTAAGAAAATAATTATGACCAAGAAACTAAACTTGAATGGAGCTGCTGGATAATACTGAAGGGAAACTTTTATACATACCTGAAGCCCTAATAGGGCAGGAAGTTTGAAAGCTTCATCACGTTGGACTACACAAGGTCACTTGTTGAGCCACAGTAGAATATTTTGTTCATAATGAGACCTTACTGGGTTTGGTTGCTGTGAGCTTTTCAAGCTTCTAATTATGGTGTTTAGAAGACAATGGAGACAGCTTAAAATAATAAGAATGCTGCTAAAAGTAGTAGGATTGCTGCAGTGTTACAAAGAGAAATGTTGGCTCTCTGTGTATAGCATACATTTAACCTGTCAGCAAACACAGAGCATTTTACAGGTAAAATGTAAAGGATGCATTTAGGAGCCATCGCATGAATGATGAGGTTTTGCATTTTGCTTTCAAAACGAGCTACTTAAGTTATAATACTAGTTTAATATAAATTAGAGTTTCTCCTTTGGAAACCACTCACAATTTGCTTCTGTTAGGCTGTAGGTCATTATGATGCAAAGTTAAAGGTTCCTGGAACATAATGTGATTCAAGCCTGCATTCTTGTTGCCATGTCCAATTCAGCTGAAAATGAGAATTATAGTGAGAGCATTTCCTGGTCTTTGACCCTTCGTGTGAGCTTTTTAAAAGCAGGGTTTATGCAGAACACTAACCTCATTCTCAGACATTCAGTTCTGACTAATATTAGCTGTGTTAAAATTCTTAAGGAAATTGAAAACTGTTTAAAAATACCTCATCCCAAGTTTAAAAACAGTGGGCACTTACCTTCCCATTTCCTTCCTTAATGCACAAAAAGATTTGCCTGTGAAACAGATGAATGATATTTAAATGCTTTAAAGGCTCTCTCTCTTTTCTCTCTCTGCCACAAATGTGTAGTCAGGCAATACAAAGGACAGTTGTTTTAAAATCTCCAGCTGTAACTGACTGGGGAAAGACAGCAACAATAATAGGAAAATAACATATAACATGTAATATGTTGTCTATGCCCAAGATTGTTTCAAGGACTTCAAAATAAACTAATGTGCTTCATCTTGACAATAACGCTACCATTAGGACCACTATTTTGCAGATGAGAAAACTGAGGAGGAGAGAGGTTGGGTAACTTGCCCAAGGTCACACAGACCACTGTCAGAGGGGAGATCTGAATCCGGGAAAACTGGGTTTTACACTTTTAATCCCTGCCTTTTAGGATGGGAGATCGTTTGAGAGGAACATTCCTGGACTCATGACGATTGGTATGACACAGAAAAGACACATCTGAAAAAAATCCTATGATATATAGGATTTTGGAACCCACCCCCCCCCAATAAATGACAAATTCATGAAACAGATGAGAAGTCTAAGCCTCTTTTCTTTTTTAAAAAGGTCATTTAGAATCAAGCTTAGAATACATGAGATTTGACAAAATACCACACACATGTACACTGTACACCCAGTCAGAGCAGGACTTTTTCCAAGACCTTACTATTACCCTGTGGCCCAGGAGAAGCCAAAGGACCAGTGTGGGACTGCCTTATCTGGTGCCTTATCTGGTAGGTCTCACTTAGTGATGAAGATGACCAACAGTAAGGGGCCATATGGCCACTGACACTAAGTTCATCTGCTCTTTCCACACTTTTCCAACCTGAGTACCCTTTCTGAAGACACATCTTTTGCAGGAGGGTAGTACGTTGGTTGAAATCATAAGGAGAAAGATGAGTCCGAGCAGACGTCACTCTGTGTTCCAAAATATCATGCAGAATTAAAAAAGAAAACAGAGAGAAGAAAAATCAAGGATCAAAACCAAAATGAAACACAGTATCTATGAACCCTTGGTTCCCCAAACACCTGTCCTGAGGCTATGCAAAGAAGATAATCGGTAGGAGCTACACTTGTTCAGTCTGAGAGGATTTGCAGGCAGAGGTGGAAATCCCCTGAGGCCTTGGAAGCTCCAGAACCCCAAGGCAAAGAATAAATCCCTAGTGGCTTTTCTTTGAGGAGTGAAGAGAACTTTCCTCCTCCAGCTAGTGCTGAGCTGAACCAAATGACAGAGGGTCCCCAGGGATACTGGAGGTATTGTAAGCTTGGTGAACAGACCCAAGAACATTCTAACAGTTGCACAGAATTACTGGGTGTCCCAATTGCTCCTATGCTTACAGAGTTATTAGCTTGAAAAATTCCTGACTCTGCAAACAGGAAGGTTGGAGCACTGGCTCTGATGAAATTCTACTTTCAAGCCAGGTGTGTAAAGCATTAGAAGAAGCATGTATCTAGGACAGAGGCCCAGTGATACGTAGCCAGGGCACCAGATACATCTCTCTGTCACCACTTCCTTCTGAGCAAAGAGGTCTCAAGTGCCAAAGGATTAATGTCCTAGGGAGCCCTGAACCTCCCGCTCTTTCCCTTACTGCTGTTGTAAAGAAAGCATTGCAGGGGCTTCCCTGGTGGCACAGTGGTTGAGAATCTGCCTGCCAATGCAGGGGACACAGGTTCGAACCCTGGTCTGGGAAGATCCCACATGCCGCGGAGCAACTAGGCCTGTGAGCCATGGCCGCTGAGCCTGCGCGTCTGGAGCCTGTGCTCCGCAACAAGAGAGGCCGCGATAGTGAGAGGCCCGCGCACGGCGATGAAGAGTGGCCCCCGCTTGCCACAACTACAGAAAGCCCTTGCACAGAAACGAAGACCCAACCCAGCCAAAAATAAATAAATAAATTCATAAACTCCTACCCCCAACATCTTCTTAAAACAAAAAGAAAGCATTGCAGAAGGGAGCTGGTGTGACTGGGAAAAGGCAAGTCTGGGGAGGAGAAAAGGTAACAACTAAGGAAATAGAAATGAATAGTGGAAGGTGAAACAATAAAGAATCATAGTCTCAGGAGAAACATTTTTATGGATAGTTAGGTATGGACAGCCTTATGACTCTCACTTATGCACTTAGAAGAGCCTTGGACCAGAAGTTGAGAATTTAGATTCTGTCTCAGGTCCAGCACTTTGATGTGTGACCCTGAGAAAGTCTCTTCACTTTTCTGAGCCTCAGTTTATTGTGAACACCATAGCGACAGCACACAGCAACATTCGAAAACTAGGACATGCTTTATGAATATAAGTGTCTGAGGTCAGGTTCTGGGAAACAGCTCTTGTGAGGGAAGTTTACAAGCAGGAAGTTTACTGTCATCTCTTAGGATCAATACCTTTGCGGATGTGAAGAAAACAGGATTGCGCAAGTGGGAGGACATGAACTGTTAACACCGAGGACTTTCTCACACCTGAGGCCCCACCTGAGCTCTGGAACTGAGATGGCCCTTCAGTAACCCCACGCTGAGGCCTGGGGCCTGAGCTGGGGATGGATGAGGTGAGGGAGGGAGCAGGTATCTGGGGAGATCAAGGCTGGTGTGATGTGGATGCGTTTAATCCAAATCCTAACCCCTTGACCTTTATGGGCACTGGCAACCCTAATCCCCCTCCCCCTTGTGATGTCTGGAGGTCACCTCATTTAAACTTGGCTCTTCGCCTTCTGCTGCTTTGCCCTCCCTCACCCCCTAACCCTGCTTTTATCTCCCCAGCACCTGCTCCCTCCCTCCCCTCTCTCTCCTGCCCTGGAAGAAGAGTGGAGGAATAAGAACCATACCCCTTGTCATCGTAAAAGAAGCCACCTCCCTGCAAAGTCTACTCCTGGAAATCAACCAGACTTTGGACGCAGGCTGCCCACAGGGAGGGAGCCTAATCTTGACAGAGGTCTTTCTCTTAAGCCAAAGACAAAAATGAGACAGGGGCCCAGCTGAGAGCCATTGGCAGCAGACTGTAGACACAGGAGCTGGGAGAGTGAATGTCTGGGAAGTGAGCTAGAGTATCCACCACGAGAAGTCGCTAGCATCACCACGGCTAAGAAAGTTTTATACCTGGAAGATGGAAGCTTTACAACCACCTGGTGCCTGCGAAGAGGAATAGGCTTTCAAATCCCTGATCTTCCACTTGACCCTCCCGGGCCTCAGTTTCCTTGGCTGTACAAGTTGCTGTGAGTCATCGTGTCTGAGGCTCTAAGGGCAAACAGATACTAGTTCTCTTTTACTGATGTCACCCAAACCTGACTTATCCGCAACTATGAACTAACAGCAGGGGTCACGTTGGGATATGATTCTCAGAAAGTCTTGTGAGTATTCCACTCTCCACACTGCATCTTAGAAAAATACCTACAAAAAAATCCACTAGAGACAAATCAGTTTTTCTGGTTTTTGTTTAACCATTTTAACTCTAAGTTGCTACTAATATTTGTCCTTGGGAAGTGTGAGAGAAACGACAGCTGAAGGGAAGATGTAATATTATACAGAGGAATTGTGATAGGAACAGTCAGGGTGAGAACTTCAGAATGTGGAAATTCTGAAGTTGTCCAGAGCAGTCATTTTGCTTAAGAAAAACACTTTTTTAAACAAACGAAATTTCCAATAATCTTCAAGAACTGGGGCTTTTAATTTCTAACATTAAAACACACACACACACACACACACACACACACACACACACACACACACACACACACACACACACACACACCCCATATCGTAACAAATCTTATTTTCATCCCTTCCAATCTGTGGTCAAATTCTCCAAATTTGAGTCTGTCAATCTCTGAACACCCTTATCCTGGACTTCTAGTCAAAATGGCTACCCCAGAAACTCCTCTTCTATTTGGGGGAAGAAATTTATGAAAATACTGGTCATTTAACAATACTGTACTCATTGTCTTAAGGTTGAACTTGGGCCATTGGCCAGAGCATGCATATTTCAAGTTCCCAAACAGAAACTCACTTCACGTGAATTTAATTCAGAGACAGCAGTGGGGGGAATTAAGCAGGAGTGATGAAGCAGAGAACAGAGGGTGGGGAATTAGGAAACAAGGATCTATGGGAATATCCAGTGTGGGACAGGGAAAAAGGAACGGCACAGCTCAAAAGGGGCGTGGTCTGAGGTGAACATAAAGCGCAGCCCTGAGAAACACAACTGTCTCACTCTCCCCAGCTCGTCTTCTCTCCTGCAGCTCATCTTAGAATAAGAGAAAGATATTCCTGGCACAGGCCAGTACAGATGTTGCCCACAGATGAGAAATGAGAAAAATAAAATCCTACAGAGATACAGCCAGATACCTCCATGTGGCAGCACACTGGCATCAGTGTGCTCTCAGGGAGCCTAATGTAATGTCACAGAGCATACTGAGCAAGGGGACCAAGTCTGATCCCCTGGTTGCCATAGCCGGCTCTTTCGCCTGATAGCGATGGATGTTTGAAAATTCTCCGATGCCTGCTTTACAGCATCTTCATGTCTGATGGGGCCTGGCAATCTGTGAGAAATGAACTTCAATTGCTTTTTCTCCAAGTGCTAAAAAGTTACTTTTACATCACTGGAGGGCCCTGGAGAAGCACATGTCAAGGACCCGTAGGTCAGCGGGACTGAAATAGCGGCTATGAAATGAACACTTGATACTGTATATAAATTGAATGATCAGCTGGGTGATTTTAGAACTACCTGGGTGGAATTTATGTGTCTTCTGGATGAGATGATGGCTTTAGGCCAGTGGGAACACCTCGGACACACAGGACAGCAATCAGTGCTAGGTGGGATGGGAGCTGGGCGGGAAAAGGTGGGTGAGTGGCTTGACCTTGACCTTGGTCTTTTTCACCCCTCTCTTCTGACTCATCCCGTAGCGTGAATGCTGGAACTGGCAGGGCAGTTGCCTCCTTGCTGTGCGGGCTCAGGAGATGGCTCAGCACCCACTGTCTGTGACGGTCAAGTGCTTCTTGACATCCAGGTCCCTGGTAGATTGGGAAGTTCTGGGAGTGAGCTTATGAATTCACAGCTTTTACTTGGAAACCGTATCATTACAGACGATGATCAAGAAAAAATTCCTAATATTCACATGCTCAACTTTAACCTTTTCATTTACATGCTGGGTTTTGAGAGAGAGAGAGAGAGAGAGAATGAGAGAGAGAGGGAGAAGGGGAGAGAGAGAGAGGGCACCAACAGACATGGAGGAACCTGCACAGTGGGAGAGACAGAGAAACAGACTGAGTCACCCACTCAGAAGTGGGGACAGAGTGGGGGGGAGAGAAGAAGGGAGGGAGACATTATGAAAATATTATGGGCAGGACGAAAGGGAAGAGGAGAGAGAGAGAAATAGAGAGATACACAGATAAAGGGAGAGTGGAAGAAAGCCCAGAGAGGGAAGGAGAGGAGGGAGAGATGAACCTGGAAGAAAGAAAAAGCAGCAAAGGGGGGCTTAACGAAGGTGTAATCATGCTGTTACAAGAATGGTGACTTACAGGTTAAAATACTCATAACTTCCTTTCTTTCCTAGTTATCTTGTCTTATTCTTTTCTAAATTGGTGTTGGTTTGTCTCTTGGTGAGGATAACATAATTGTTTTCTTGGTTTCTAAGTTACATTCACCACTTACGACAACAAACACAACTGGAATTACATTAAGACTGAAAAAAATTTTTTTAAGGTAGCATTGGGAAAGAGAAAAAGAAGGAAAGATGAAGAAGAGAAAAATCTCACTGACCACTCAACACTGGCAGCTGGACCCTTAGGTTAGTACTCATAGCTTTGAGATGGCCTAGAGGTGACTACTCTAATTTCTCCCCGAACAGCTAGATGTTCATAAACAATCTTAGCATTCAGACTTATCCACGGAAAACAGCTTCACTTGTAACACCTTACTGGATTGTGAGTGGAAAAGGAGGGAAAATGCTACTTAAGGAGGATGATGACCCAAACTTAACACTGACTAGTGAGATTCAAAGTTGTTTCCAGAGCACAGGGTGGGAAAGAACTTTTATTGAGCATCTTTTATTTCTGCATCAGTCCTATGTGTTTCACATACATTATGTCCCTTAAATCCCCACATGACCCATGTGGGCCTGGTATCTCCTTTTAGCTGATTGAAAAAGGTTAAGACACATAGATGCATGTCCTTATCTGCTGCCATTCTTTGCACTACATGCAGTATGAGTGCCATGCTCACTCATCAAGTAATTTAACACGGAGAATATATGAACAAAGCATAGATAATCTTTAGATAATCTTTAGTTCAGCCTCAGATAGTTATTTCCATGCATCAGAGAAATTACTGAAGCAAATTAATAAGTTGCTAATTTCCAAGTACAGATAAGCGATAAAAACACAAGCCCAAAAGGACTCTACTCTATTTTGGTACATGGAGATTCTCAGGCATATCTCAACAGACTCACCAGAAACGGAGTCCAAAGGCTAAATTTCAGAAAAGCTTCATACTTGTGGGGAACATTTGCGCTGCCCCAAATTGGCACATGCAAACTGGTGTTTGCCGGGATAAAGCTGATACTCATGCTCATAATTCCTTGATTTGCATGAATAAAAAATATTTCATCTCACTGTCCTACCAGAAACAGGCAAAAGTTGTGGACCTTGGGGAATCAGACTCACCTCCTTTGAGCTCAAGGTTGAGATTTTCCATTTTACACAAATCAAACCTTCCAGATGACATACATTTGCTGGGTGTTGCTTCCCAGAGGAAGAATACATATCAAGACATTGGGCTGCATGGACAGGCTGCTATGATACGGCTTAGCTAGAATCTGTATTAGACAGGAAATGAATTCATTTGTTAATTATTCATGTTCTATTGCATCACATTTCCTTAGGTTTAACGTCAAATACATAAACAGCAATAGCAGTACTTAGGTTACTTTTTTTCCAGTTGAATATTCATTTAAGATGCCTCTTCTAATTCCATAATTGGGAAAAATAAGATGCTTTTTACAAGGGGCTTCGCAGTTAGCAAATTTTGAACATTTGAAAGAGCAAAATTATGAAGAAATTTAAAGCCAAAGTACTATCTCTCTTGATACCAAACAGGTAGAACCCAACACTAAGATATTTCTTCCAATTGCCATATAAGTAATTGATGTGTATGTAAGAAAACACAAGTAAACATGAGTTATAAATATGCCAAATCGGGGCTTACATTACAAAATTTTCCTTTCTAGAGGACAAAGCCATATTTGGGCCTGAGATAACAATGTCAAATAACTGCCTTGTGTCTACTTGATGTCCTTGTTTGCCAGCTGAAAGGGCAAACTTTCACATTTACATCTGGCTCTGATTCCAGCTCAGAAGCCTGCACTAGGCATGCCACCCTCCTCCCGTGTGCCTTCCTGATACAGCAGTTCCCTGCTTGCGAAAAAGAAAGAGTAAAAAAAAAAAAAAAATCATTGACTGTAAAAATCAGATCATTAATTCTCAGGAACGCTGAAATGCAGGCGGAAAGAATGCTCAGCGCACGTCCCAGGAGAGGCCGGCATCTTATGATTTTCTCTGACAAGCTATGCAAAGCCGATCGCAGTCAGGCTCCCCCCACCCCCCAAGCCCCCAAGTAATGAACACACAACACGGACAGATCTCAGACCTGTACATACCTTTCTCTGAGCAATTTTAACTTTTCCCATGTCCATTAGGACTTACAGCCTAATCTTGCTCTGCCAATTGCTCCCACGGTGAGATCATTAAGTAAATTATTTTAAGATCAAACACCCTGCAGTGACAATAGCGTCCCGTGTAAGGTAAATGCTTCAAAGGCCCCCCTTTCAAATTACAGCTCTCCGGAGTTATTCATCACCTCTCCGGAGGGCTTGCCCCGCCATTACTTGGCTTTTTGCCGCAGGCGAAGGTAGCACTGCTAATTGGCCTCTGTAACAAAACTGACCTGTGGACAGGATAAAACTTGTTTGGAGCTTAGAGACAAAAATTATTCAAGGTTAAAAACACATGAATGCCCCAGCTACGTCACCAAAAAAAGGGGAGTGAATGAATGTCTTCCCCTGCGGTTCTTAATGTGAAAGAATGCGCTCCCGGCGCGCCTGGCTCAGACAAAAGCTCCTTCAGGTAGCCGAGCCCGGCCCGAGCCTCAGGGATCCTTTTCTCCTCCGGTTTTCACCCCCCTCTCCACTCTCCTCTTCGTTGTCCTCTTCTTTTTAAACTCCAAGACGAGACGCTCCAACCTTTGCTTTGGTCCTTGGGCACCCCTCCCGGGGATGGCCTTTGATCTCCAGGGATAATAGCAGATGGAACAATTTAACTGCTTCGTACAGGTGCAGAGTTTACTTGACAGGTTGGTGCTTTTATTTCTAGCACATTAGCCGGGCGCATACAAATGGGTTTTTGACAGACTCAAGCAGGTAAAACAGCACCGAAGGCTCCGCAAAAGCGCGGTCACACCTGCCGGGATGGCACAATTTGAAAATGCTACACAAATTAAAGACAAGGAAAACCGTGGAGTTCCCTGCGGAGTGGTGTCTTTTTTCTTCCCCGCCCCCCCCCCCAACTTGTGAACGTGGTGTGTAGTGCGGGAGAATCTCGAATCTCGAATGAATAAACAACAAATGAACTCCTTGATCTTGTGCTCAAAAGAAACAGGGCTCAGGCAGGGGGATTTCAAATCGGTGCTCCTGCTTGAGGCGGTAACACTTCATTGATATTCACCGACAGCTAAAGAGAAATGGAAAAGAAATAAAGGTCGTTCCAATATTTCTCTTTTTGCTTCCTCTGAGGTTGACTTTCTCCCTGCTGCTTGCCCAGTCCCCATTCTTCCTCTCCAGGTCAAAGATTGTGATAAACGAATTATGCCTACATCATGAGATAGCTTCAGTGAGGAAACTTTGGTAATTGTTAGTCTAGGGATGGTCAATAGGCTGTTAAAGTTGCTGGGATATTTTAAGAATTTTTTTCTATGAAAAAAAAATTGTTTTGGTGTTTGGCAAGCCCTTGTTCAATTACTTCAGTTTTTCTAGAAACATATATCATGTAGATTTTTTTTTAACTCTTCCAACTTGAATACCTAAACACCACAAAAATATTCCAGGACACTCCTTTTGGAAAATGGCACATTGAGGAAATTTAAAAGTTGCATCAAACGATGTTATTTGGTGATAGCTTTTCCTTTATTTTCTTATTTTACATATGTCTCTGTGATAATATTCTCTGTTGTCCAATTAGATTGTAAACCAACAATTAAGAGTTAAAGCTTTCCTTTTATCATTTCTATTTTGGTCTAACAGTTTCAAGGGCTTTCCACTGCTAACTTTTCTCATTCTCAATAATCTTAGTAGGCACGGCAGTCAATAATTTACAGTTTCTTGGGAAAGGGGTAATCCTTTCTTCACTGTGCTTCCAGCCGGAGCAAGATTAAACCTTCCTTTTCTTTACCTTGCTCCTCACTAATGAAACGCAAGTGCCTGTGTATAGAGACAGCATTTACCAAATGGGACAGATCTAGTCCAATCTGTCTGAAAGGTGGACTCCTAACAAAGGTGTGTCTTTGAAAGTCACAGCATTTCCTCCACCTTCTCTGAGCAGACTTTGTACCTACAATTTGCCAGTACCTCTGTTGAAATCACAATCTTGGCCCAGTATGGCCTAGAATCCTAAGATTTCAGAGAACACTTAAGCCACTCCCCGGGTTTTATGGAGGAACTATAAATAAAGATGAGAAGCTCAGAGCCAGAGGTAGAAAGCAAGTTATTTTCTAAGAATAGATTATATTTGTTTGCCCATTTAATAAATTCCTCCAACACTGTTGAACGTCACAGCGTAGAAGGCACTAGGGGGCATGCAAGGATGAACAAGGTAATCAGAACGAGGCCCAAGAAGCCCCTCCCTTGTAGAGATATGTGGGTGCGCACATACGCACGCACGCACGTGCACAGTGTAGTGATTATGGGTAAATGGATAATTAGCATATGGTATATTAAGCACTAAAAGTTTGCTGTACATAGAATGGGACAGGAGCACAGAGGGAAGGGTAACTGGCTCTATCAGGATAGTTAATATCAAGTTCACAGAGGAGGTGATTTTGAACAATCAAAGATTTGAAGACACAAAAGAGTTCAAACTGTTTGGAAAAATGTCTGTCAGTAGGTTATAGGATGTCTTGGAGACAGTCACAGGAACGAGCCCGGGGACAAAGCTCTCCCTGGTATATGGCAGCCATTGTATGTTATAGCTGAGGTCCTGTTCAGCATACCCATTCTCCCCAATGGCCAGGTAACACTATCCTAAAAACTGTATGAAGTATGACCATAAGGTAAAAGTCCTGTATTGTTTGAGCAAATATACTAGAGCTTTTTCATTCACACAATATGTCTTTTCTTTGAAGGTTCTGGGAATTGCTTTTAGAGCCATCTAACATATTTTAGGAAACTCCTCAATAGTGACTTACCAATAGTTTGAAAATGATTTTGACTTTAGAAAATAGTGAAAACTAATTTGGAACTAAGCCTGATGAGTAAAAGAAGTATTATGACTTTGCTGAGTGGTATTGTTTTTGGAGAAAAACTGAGCTGTAACTATAAACCAGTAAGTCAGATTGATATCCTCATGTGGTGTAAGACCTGTTTCTAAAAGGCAGTTAACAAGAGAAGATCCAGAAATATTTGGAGTAATAATTTTCAAAGAGTAACTTCCAAAAGTAACTAGTTTAAAAATAAATAGATTTGTATGTAAAAAAATCAATTGTATTTCTTTAAAACGTGTTTGTCTTACTTTATAGTCACACCTTGGTATGTCCACAGGGCATAGATTATACCCCTAAATGGGCTGCACCATCATAAGCTATGGCTGAGACTGAGTGGTTCCCCATAATCTTTCTTCTCTTCTCTGATGTGCTAAAATAGCAATAGCAGGTTATTATGATCTTGTGACTAAGTTCTGGCCAATGGAATATGAGGAGAAGTGATGTGTACAATCTCCAGGTTGCCATCCCCTTCCTTTGTCCCTTTCCCACTAACTACAATACCCACATGATGGTGGTGAGTCATCTCTGTGCTGTGCAGACGGCGTCAATAATCCAAGGATGATACAGAGTAGGCAGGAAGCCTAGGTGTGACTGTGGAACTGCCATCCCAGTCCTGGAATACTAATTCTGAGATAGCTTGACAAAGGAGGAATCAACTTCTGTATTGTTTATGCCCCTGCACTTTGGGTCTCTGTTATAGAAAACTGGATCTACATCTTAATTAATAAATAGTGGTGGATTGAACAAGAGCATATGAAATACTTGGGACAACTATTACCAATACCAGAAATGCAATGAAAAGGATCTGTTCTAATGAGGTTGTGTTTGGTGACATCTACATAAGTGTTGGAACCAACTGCGATTTTCTTGTCATACAGGGGACTCTGCCATGAGCCTTTTACCGAAGCTGAACTTTTTTTCCCTCCATATTTCAAAATATATCTGCAATGGCACAATATTTTTTCACTGAAAGAAGCTGTCATGTGTCTGGGGTTGTGAGTTTAGAAATTATGAAGCTGTGCTGTGAGAGAGAGGTCATAGGCAGAGGATCAGCTAGCTCTAAACCCAGGATAAGCTAAGCCTTTCATGTGGGGAAGGAAAGGGATGGAGATAGTTTAGTAGACTGTGCAAGACTCTTGATGAGATCTATTGATCGTCGCAGTAGGTTCCCTAGCTCTCCTTTCCACAAGCAGCAGCTAAAGCTCAGAGAACGGAAAAGCTCGAGCAAGCTCAAAGGTTTGAAACAATTTGTCCAAGATCATGTCTGGCAAGTAGTCAGGTGGAAATTCAGACCTACTCTGCTATAGACTATATGCTTGTGTCTGCCCCGCCCCCAAATTCATATGTTGAAATCCTAACCCTCAATGCGATACTATTTGGAGGTGAGGCTTTGGGGGGTGATTAGGTCATGAGGGTGGAACTCTCATGAATGGAATTAGTGTCCTTATAAAAGAGACCCTGGAGAGCTCCCTTGTCCCTTCTGCCACGTGAGGACACAGCAAGAATACGGCCATCTCTGAACCAGGAAGAGGGCCCTCACCCAACCATGTGTCACCCTGATCTTGGACTTCCAGCCTCCAGGACTGTGAGAAATAAATTTCTGTTGTTTATAAGCCACTCAGTCTGTAATACTTTTGTCACAGCAGCTCAAACGGACTAAGACACACTCTATGATGGGACTCTGCACTAAAATACCATCTACTCTTGGTAAATACTTTTACCAATTTACTTAATGAAGTAAATTATCTCATCATGTTTGTGATGCTTGTTCAACTCAAACTGACATATCCCTTAGTCATTCACAATTCCTCTTACCTAATGTGTCCCTTGTTTCTTGCCTCCCTGCCACTAGAGTATAAACTCTGTCTCCAGTTTCCTGCTGCTGCACCCTCATGCCCAGAACGTTGCCTGGAACACTGTAGTCACTCAGTCACTATTTGTTGAGTAAATGAGTGATCAGATGAACCCAAGAAACTGCAATCACCACAATGAATGGTTCACGAGCTGTTGGCGGTATTCACCAACTTTCCTTGTCCGTCTGTGTGTTATCTGTCATAGGGAGGCCCACGACACAGGGAAGCTGTGTGTCAGGCCATATGTCAGAGTGTGCTATGCATCTTTTACTACCAGTTTGACTTTAACACCATTTACTTCCCACTAATGCTTTTGCAAACTACCCCAAAGCAGCACCATTTTGTACCTATCTAACAAGGTGTGAACAAGAATCCCAAGGTAATGACATTAGTCCCTGAACTTTAGTGATGTGCCTTGTTGACTTAAAATGAAGAGCCTGCCTGGCTCCAGTTAGCTGATCCAGGCATGTTCCTAAATTTTGCCTGGGATGGTGAATCTGAGGGAGCACATATATCCCCACTCTCCCTTAGGAGGAGAGGATTCTGGCAGATGGAAGGCAGTTTCCAATGAAGAAGGGCCCTCACTTGGTCCCAGGGCCTCTGAGCAGTTAACTCAGACTCAGAGGGGTGCTTAGCCATTCGATATAGCAGGTGAGTCTATAGCCATTTGGGGCTGGAAAACTGTGTTCCACCAACGGGAATTAGAGCAGTGTGCTGGGAAATTGCAAGGAAGATGCTGTTTTCATTAGAATACATTAGAAATGTGATAAAATGCTCAAGGTTTTTACAGTGGGTAAAGATCACCAAATTAAAGTCTATAAGCCTTTACCTCCTTTCCTGTTCCTGTTCTCAAATGCCATTAAATATTTCATCATCCCTAGGTCAGTTTCTTCCCCTTTTAACCTAACTTGAGCCTGACTGTTACATATTGAAATTCCTTAGGATCTAGTCCTTTTAATGCTTATTTTCACTCACTTTAAGGCAATTTTATTTACTTGTATAATTTCAACCACCATCTATATGTTGGTGGCTTCTAAATTTGTATTCTCTGCTCAAACTCCTCTCATCAGTTCCATCTCAGGTATCAACTATCTACTTGATGTCTCTACTTAGATGTTTCACAGGCACATCAGCCTCCAAACCTCCAAAATGGGAACTTAGAATCTCCCCCCATCCCCTAAATCTGTCTTATGTTTCTAGCTCATAGATGGCACCTGTAAGAAATACATGCTCAAGCCTAGAATCCTAGAGGTTATTCCTGACTTGTCCCTCACCTCATATTCCACAGCAAATCAATGTCCAAATCCTGTTGTTGCTCCTATAGCCCTCCTAATCCATCACTTTGTTTCCACCTACGGTCACCTCCTTGGTCTAATCATATCATTGTTCAGGTCGACCTGGTTATTTCAGGTGGACTACTCCAAAACCCTGCTTGTTATTTTCCCTGAAAATTCTCTTGCTTTCCTTGAATTTCATCTCCACACTGCATCCAGTTGTCTTTCTAAAATGCAGATGTGTTTAAGTCACCTCCCTATTTAAACTCTTCATTGCTTTCCACTGCTCCTAAGATAAAGTACAAAAGGCTCAGTGTGTCGGAATGCCCTGCAGCATTGGCCTTGCCTAATGTAAGCCTCACTCAGGACCCCTCTCCTGCCTACTCTCTGGACTGGCCCTTCCATGCTCCTCCCTGTGCCCCAAATGTTCTTCCTCCTCTTCTTTGTCTAGTTAAATCCTCAGCACCCTCCAAGCTTCAGCCTACGTATCATTTTCCTCAGGGCAGCCTTGCCTGACCTGAACTCTAGCTAATTTAGGTACCCTGTGTGTTCTTGTTCAGAACTCTTGTCCCCCTTGTTACCATCACATCCCCACACCCGGCTCAGTGTGCAGCCCTTGAAGAGTCTTAAAAACATTTGGTGAATGTAAGTGCAAATAATCATAGACTGGGCCTGGAGTAAGCCAGACTATTGCTATGTAATATTTTTAATGAAAATCGGGGAAAGTAACTCAAATTAGAGGAATATGTTTATGCAAGTTATTGGTGTATGTTGTTATCTGATGTAACATGGTAGTATGCTATTAGATAGAGCTGGGGGAAAATCAGTAGGATGAAAGAACCATTTAGAAAACATAAATGGGTTTAAAAAAATCCCCTTTGCACATTCATGCACACACGCACAGAGCAAAGCAAAAAAAGAAACATTTAGAAATATATCTAACAAGAAATATGCAAGATCTGTGTTTTTAAAAACCCTGAAAAAAATCAGAAAAATATAGAACATACAAGAATATTTGAATGAGTAGAGAGACATACCAAATTCCTGGATAGACATCAATCTTGTAAAATTGTTGGTCCTCTCTCTCTCTCTCTGTATATTCCCATCAAATCCATGGCTTTTGTAGGGGGCATCCTCTAAAATTTACCTAGAAGAATTGAACAAGTAAGAGTAAGCAATAAAATATTTAAAAAAAAAATACGGCAGGAGTACTTGCACAGTCAGATACTAAAACGCAGTCCAACACCAAATAATTAAATTGGTGAGATATTATGAGAACCAACAGACAGAAGAAAGGAACACAATAGAAATCCCTGAAACAGATCTACATATATATGGGATCTTATTGTGTGCTAAAGATGACATTTCAAATTAGTGGGGGAAATAATTTTTTTAATTGAAGTATAGTTGATGTACAATGCTATATAAGTTACAGGTGTACAATATAGTGATTCACAATTTTTAAAGGTTATACTCCATTTATAGTTATTGTAAAATATTGGTTATATTCCCTGTGTTGTACAGTATATCCTTGTAGCTTATTTTATACATAATAGTTTGTACCCCTTAATCCCCTATCCCTATATTGCCCCTCCCCACTTCCCTCTTATGGGGAAAATAATTTTTATTAATAAATGTTATTGGGTAATTGTTTAATTACTTGGAATCATTAGTGTAAAATTCTTACCTCATTCTACACCAGATATATTAATTATGAATTAAAGACAAATTATGGTACCAAAGTCAGAAATTATTAAAGAAAAAATGGACAGGTATGACTACACAAAAGTTTTAATCTTCTATCAAAACCCACCATAAGCAAATTTCAACATCAAACAATAAGCTGGAAAAATACTTTAAACATATATAACACCAAAATGGGCAAAGATTGAATGGACAATTTACAAAGGAAGAAATACAAATATTCATAAAGAATATTCTCAATTTCACTATTGAGCAAGTAAATACAAATTAAAACAAGATACCTATTTGACTAAAAAATTAATGAAGATTAAATAAAATGATAATATCTGTAGCCTCACACGTTTGTAGAATATCTATTTTTCCTGATGGATCTATGAATGGAGACTGTGTTGTTGCTCCGAACAGCTACCCCCATGTCTAGCGTGAGCTGGCATATAGGAGTCGTTCAGTAAATATTGTTTAAATGAATACTTCCTAATGTCTTTGTGGACTTCAGGAAACAAGTTCTTTCAAAACCTTTTTTTTCTTTTTAGGTGTGTTAGCTTCTGCTTTAAAACAAAGTGAATCAGCTATACATATACATATATCCCCATATTTTCATAAACTCTTGACGTAATTAATATGGTGTTTTTGGATGGCATTTAGATAATAACTACCAAATGTCTTAAAAGATTGTATATGTTTTGAATAGTGTAACCATATGTGACACAATTTGCCAAATAGGCCTGGCTTACACATCTATTATCCTGTATAGTGAATAATAGTACCCCATTCACACTCAGAGGTCCTGGTTGGGATGATAAAATACATGGTCAAAATGCTCAGTAATTGGATACATAATTATGAATGTGTGTTACAAAATCTTTTTGAATTTAATCTATTTAGAGTTACGTATAATTATAAAAAAAAAGGAAGTGACTTCACTAAGAAAAGAGATCATTTACATCAGTGTTTGTCATCACTGACTGAATATTAGAATGACCTGGAAAACTTTAAAACACTGATAGCCAAGTCCCTCCTGAGACTGAATGAATAAGAACCTCATAAAGTAAGGCTTGACCATTAGTTTTTTTCATAAGCTTTCCCAGTGATTATAATGTGCAGTCAGAGTGAGAATCACTGTTTTAAATGATCTAAAGCATATCTCCACAAAGTAGAATATTCTATAGTATAAACACTAAGGACACTGCTCTTGAATTGCATTGATTAACAGAGAGATAGTTGTAATACATTAGCATAAAAAAGTAACAAAGTAGCACATTCTTTAGAATCTCGTTTTATTTTTTAAATATGTATTTTTATTGTGGTAAAATAAAGAAAAATGTTACCATTTTAACCATTTTTAAGTGTACAGTTCAGTGGCATTAAGTACATTCATATTGTTGTGCAACTAATACCACTATCTAAAAATATATTTTTAATTAAATTTAAGCATATTTCATTATACTCAACATATATTATATATAATCATATATAGTTGACTTTTATACATAAGAATAAATCTCAAAGGCTAGATACCAAAGCATAAGTGTGACTATGTTTACATTTCTTCCTTTTGCTTGTTTGAATGTTCTATTTTTTTATAGGTGATATATTGCTTTCATGTTAAAAATGCTAATTTTAAAAATGTAGTAGGATAAAATGTTTCCCTCATTATACTTAAACATATATAGTTCAGCCTTGCTTACACAGAATTTAGCTCAGTATAGGACATCTTTGGACCCAATCCACCAGTTTCATTTTTGAGAAGAACTTCAAAGTCTCAGCCATAACGTGGTCCCCATGGAGGAATCCTAGGACAGTCTTACCAAAGACTTGGTCAGAGTGGCCACCACCATCCAGAAATTCACTGTGTGGAAAACAAAGAGCTGCTGGGGGTAAAATCATCATGTATGATAAAATACGGAGTTGTGCTGATTTGACCAATTCTTTTTAAAATCCAATGGCTGGGCTATAATTTGGGCAGAAAACTTCTTTCTAAGAATTGTACTTTGTAAGACTTGTCCTGATCCTGTAAATCATAACCAGATACTAGGTTATCTCCCCCAATATTAAAGGTAGAGAGACGGTGAACTGTATGTCTGTAAAAATATTTCCCTAAGTTTGAAGGCAGGGACTGTTTAAGAACGTGTTAAAGTTTCTATGCATTAGGCTTGCATGCTGAGGAATAAAATATGCCTCATCCGGCCATATTTCTGTTAAAGCTACTACAGGTTTATGGGAGTGCTAAGATGGTGCAGCAAACGTGGAAATTAGTGTCACCGTCTTGTAAGATTCTTTATATATTTGCTCATATTTTCAGGAAACATATGATGGTTATTTGGCACTTTCAGATAAGTAGGTTTGTTTTTCAAAATTTTAATTCCTGTCAAATCCACAGCCAATCCATCAGTCCGCTTTTCCACCTCGCCTTTCATAGACAAACACCGTTAAGCACTTCAGAAATATCAGATTAACATTAATACCTGATGGATTAGAAACCAGACAAAAGTGGGCTTAGGCAAACACTGCAAGCAGAGTCTGAATGTAGGTGTACATCATATCAGTTTCCTGCAGGGCTCAGCTCTCAGAAACTTGAGGGGCAAGAGGCCCATTTAAAAATATTTGCCATTTTGATGAGCCTTCGGGCACCAAAAGCGTCTGCAGGCACATCACATAGCTCACTTCGGACAGCCTAAGAAACTTTACTGAGAGCAGCTCAGGTCGTGTATTCCAAATAGAAAATTTCTTTTCTTCCCTCTGTCCTTCTCAACCCCACTTCCTTTCTTTCTCCCTCCCCCCCCCCCCCCCCACATTATGGATAGGGCTGCTGCTCTATGCTGCAATGCTTAAATCCTGTGGCTAGCACTCCAAAAATACTAAAATCATTATACACTTGACAGGACAATGACTTTGGCTTATAGGTGTGAGGAAAAAAGAGCCCATCATATCAGCTCTTTAACACACAAATGGATACAAGGTGAAAAGGCAGCCAAGGCACATGCTTGTCGCTGGTGTCACTTGGAGTCTGAGTTTATGATTTGCAACATGCCCGAGGCATACGTAGACAATAAAATTGTAGCCACGAAGATGCCTGAAGACTATTTACTCACAAAAAAATTCCCCTAAGAAGTGTTCATCTGCCTTCTTTGAAAGTTTCCCTGCCCAGTCTTCTCTGAGGAACAAGGGATTCGATTCTTAGCATCTGTGATAGCCTCTTTGCTATAAAACCTAAATTTCCCCAGAGCACAGCCTATTTTCTCAAGCACCTTTAATACATTGGGTCAAGCTCTTCTTCTTTTTCTTCTTCCTCCTTTTTTTCTTTTTTTTTTTTGAAAAGCTCTCAAGGACTCTTACTGGAGTTTAGGTCATTAAAAATCCCACAGATCATTATTCCTGTAGTCTAAAAGGCTGCTCAAATCAATGGCAAATTATTTCCATTTTCAATAGTTAAGAGTCTATGGGCTTTTAGAGACAGAAAATGAAATCATTCATGATTCTAAGGTAGAAATTAATGATGTAGTTGTTTACTGCCCTAAACACTGATATGTGAGCTGTTGCTACATTTTAGATAAGAGAAATCTCTGCTCCGTCACTACTGGAGGTACTACAATGCCTATTCTGTACATTTTCTGTATGAAAATTTTCATGAGAAATGTTATGTAACCGGTCACTCCTTTTGTTTTCCCTTGCTATAAAGGAATGAAAAAAGACTTTGTTAATTTCTTGGCAATATTGCCTCATTAGTCTTGGCAAAGTATGGTTTTACGGTTTTCTTACCTTGCTTTCCTCCATTATTTTAGTGACCTCATTAGTGATTTATTATAAGAAGACAACATGCTTTGATCACAAAATCAAGAGAAAAGAAGTCAAGATGCTGAATAGCAACTTGATTTCACTGCAGAATGATGCAAATCCTTTCCTCGCTCCGGCTATCAATTCTCTTGCAGAGGCTATAAGTTCAGTGGTACCAAGCTCATCCCCTGCTCAGTTATTCAACCAGCTGTTCTGGAGCATGGTGGAGAGCCAGGCGTCTACTTGCTCACTCAAATCCAAAACAGAGTTTGCAAAATACACGTACTGAAGTGTGGTTGTTTTACTAATTAATGATTCCTTACTCCATGGGTGTGTCTCATGCTTTATACCCTACTCTAACTAGCTGGGATGTCAGCTCTTCAAGCCTAGAGCAAATTCCCAGCCACATATTAGGTGTTTAATAAATACCTATCGATTCAAGAAGCTGAAGTGAGAAGACAGGAAGGGAGAAGGCTGCTGGTCGTAGTAATAGCAGTAGTAATAACGAGTAAGAGAAGAGAAAAGAAGGTGTAATGGGAAAAAAGCACAGCTACCTCTTTCAAACTCAATAAAGGAAAAGAGTCCTAAACAATCTCCCAACCCTTGAAGGGTCAATGTTTTAGAGAATATATAATAATCTGGACACTACAATGAACTTTCTCCATCTTTTATTGTAAAGATTTTCTTCATGCAATATTACTCAGCCATAAAAAAAGAATGAAATAATGCCATTTGCAGCAACATGGATGGACCTAGAGACTATCATACTAAGTCAGTCAGAAAGAGAAAGACAAATACCATATGATACCACTTATATGTGGAATCTAAAATACAACACAAATGAACTTATCTACGAAACAAAACAGACTCACAGACGTAGAGAACAGACTTGTGGTTGCCAAGGGGTGGAGGTGGGGTGGGGGAAGGATGGGTTGGGAGTTTGGGGTTAGCAGATGCAAACTATTATCTACAGAATGGACAAACAGCAAGGTATTTTAAGTACATTCCCTGTACTGTATAGTACAGGGAACTGTATTCAATATCCTGTAATAAACCATAATGGAAAATAATATGAAAAAGAATATATATGTATAACTGATTCACGTTGCTGTACAGCAGAAATTAACACAACATTGTAAATCAACTATACTTCAATAAAATAGATTTTTTTTAAAAAAGATTTTCTTCAATGAATATTTGTGGTCCTTAGTTACTTGGAAAATTAAACTAATGACAATCATTATTTTTAATAGGCACCTGAAAGACATAAAAATGCCCATGTTAAATATGCATCGAACTCTGAAATCTAAGCATAAATGAAGGCAGCACTTGGGTGGAATCAGCTATGCTCCTCAGCTCCTGTCCTCTTCACTTATTCAGTTCATTCATTTGTTCAAGCACACTGATTCAGTACATACTTCTTAAAATCCAACTACAGGCAATATCATGTTCAGGGTGACATTCAGAAGAAATTTCCTCTGCCCTCTGAAAAATTACAGTCTGGTAGAGATGAGGCACATATATACAACGCTTACAGTACAAAGCCTTGTGTGAGACTGGCAGTAAGAGTAGTCCAGACCAAAGGCTATAGATATTCTGAGCAGGAAGAGATCATCCTATGAGACTGAGGTAATCAGAGAAGGCTGCCTGACAGAGGCAGCATTTAATTGGTTCCTCAAAGGATACACAGGATTTCTATAAACTGAGACTGAAGGGAGGGCTCCTAAAACGTTAAATCGACATTTATTGATCACCAAAAACACAAACATGCTACGGGGGATACACGGATTAAAAAGACATGACCTCTGACCTTGCAGGTTGATGACAGATGTAGAAATGGAACCAACTAACTAAACAGGAGGGCAAAACAGCATAAGAGCTATGGCAAAGGAATAAGCAAATGCCATTCCTGGAGGAGGAACAGCACAAGTAAAAGTCTGCAGGTGAGGAAGCCAAAGCCAGTTGGAGCCAGGAGTGGACTGATGGCGCCCAGCTGCTAAATCCACTGGTGGGTGGAAACCAGACTTCTCAGAGACCCCACCCATGGGGTCAGGTAGACGCTTTCGCCTGGCAGAGTTAAGAATGGGGGGAAGCAGGGTACTGGAGTGAGGGAGGACCTATAGGGCAGGGGATAGGAAGAAGGGGGACTAGAAAGGGCAGGACAATGGTCTACAGCCCCACTAGAGAGTCTCAGTGCTGGAACTCTGAGGCAGTGTAATATAATAGCCTAATTACACGCCTGCCTTCTTTGACAGGCTGACCATGACCCTGAGGACGAGGTCCTTGCCTGGACTGTTTGCCCTTTACCACTAGGATGCCACTTTGTGCCTAGCACTTGATATAAGCTGACCAAACATTTTCTAAACAAATGAAATGATGAACGAATAAGGTGGAATCAGCCCTTCTCCTTAGCAATATTAGACTCCCATGGGACTCAAAGGATCCAGAAAGATCCCTGACTTCCTTAAAACATCTCCTGGCAAGCTGTGCATTACATTTTATTTTACTCCCTCAGACTGCTTAAAAGTGGATTTGGGTCCACTTCAAATTGTTCTCTCTCTTTTAAGATGCAAATCCTTCTAGAAAGCACTCTCGTTTTGTAACTCATTTTTTAGTTAGATAATGTCTCTTCTATCCTTTGGGGGAGATCAGTGGCCTCTGATAGAACTGTGTTTTGATGGATTACAGACAGGAAATGAAAGGCAATTTTGGATCTCAGGTCCTCAACAGGAGGGCAAAGCCTCAGGATGGGACTCAAGGACAGGGGAACTCGTGGCACTGAAAGGGCTGGGCCTCAGACTAGTTATTTGGGGCAAATGGACTTCTTCTCTGGGTTACGAGATGTTGAAGTCCTCATATATTTAAAGGTGGTGAGCTAAAAGCCAGTTTGTAAAATACTGGGTGGTAAGAGAATTCCTGGCTTGATGATGTGAGCACCCAGACTTCACGCTTAAGGCATCAGAAGAAGAAAGCCAGGTTGTCCCAGACGTGATATAGGAAAAGTGCATGGCCATTCCCACTCCAGTGAAAGTTGATGTTGGGAGTGCTTGGATGAGTGAACCTACAGTAAAGTCTACCCTAGAAAACACTGACTAATTTTTTTAGTGTCTTTTACACCTGAACCTGGTAGAGGTGTGCTGGGGAAGGGGAAATATACATGAGGCCTCTTTCTTTGACATTAATTATGAGGACCTTTGGTGACTCAAGGGTGGCCATGTTCATAATTTAGACCTGACCATATGAGGTCCACAACTTATCTCCCTTCATTTTCCAGAAACTTCTAGCTTTCTTTTTCCAAGAACCTTTGATCCCTCTCTGTTATAAACATCACAGTCTACTCATATGTGTGTGTGTGTGTGTGTGTGTGTGTGTGTGTGTTTTAAAAAATCAACTTTCTTTGAATCGACAGCTTTTCTCTTTCCAGTATCTTATTTTTCTCTTTCCACTTCCAGCTAAATTTCCATATTTTTGCCTTCACTTTTCCCTTCCAACAGGCTCTTAATATTAATCTCTTGTTAATCTCAATCAGCTGCTTCCCCTCTGATGTTTTCTGTGCAAAGGGCACTGATGATGTCAATCAGCATTTGTCGTTGCTCCAGGGCTCCTCCTTCATGGTCTCCTGTGTTCAGTACTACTCATCTTTCGAAAACTGATTCCTCTTTTGGCTTGCAGAACCCCACACTGTTCTGGTTTTTCTCCCACTCTAAGCATTCTATATTTTTTGTCGTTTCTTGGTCTTTCCTGCTTCTCCTGCCCCCTTAATAACAGGCATCGTACTCCAAAATTCAATTTAGGCTTTCTGCTTTTCTTGCTTTTCATTCTCTCTAGCAATTTATGTATTCATCATTTCAATGAAGAAAGCTCCTAAATCTGTAGTTCTCCATCATTCTTTTTATCTAAGTGCAGTCCTGTATTTTCATCTGTCCCGAGAGCATTTCAGTATCAGTGTTTTGCAGTCAGCTCAAGATTTTCAGAACTAAACAAGCTCTTTCCAACATAAATATTTTATCAAAAAGTTTCCTTTTTACTTCACCAGCTTCAAAATCCCCAAGTCACTTTTACGATTCCATTCACTATTTAGTTTCCAAATCCTGTCAAATCTTCCTTTGAAATGTGCTTCTTTATGTCTCTTCATCCCTCACGTTCTCACCGCCTTCATCCGAGCCATGGCCCTTATCAGCTCATTCCTGGATTACAGAAGAAGCTACCTATCTGGCCTCCCCGACCCCAAGCCCCCTCCTCTCCAAACTCACCTTCATGCCATTGCCAGACTAATCTTCTTTAAATGTCACTTTCATCTTGTCACTGTCTGCTCAGAAGCCTTCAATAGCCCTTTAATCATACAAATGTGAGCTGAAGGCGACCTTGGAGTTCATCTCATCCAACCCCTTACTTTACAGACGAGGAAACTGAGGTTCAGCAAGAGTAAGTGGTTACTCAAGGTCCCCATTAATAAACCACAGAAGGAGGATTGAAAGCCAGGCTTTTACCTTGAAGGTCAGTGCTCTTTCGACTTCAACGGTATTTTCCAAACTTCCATTCACGCACCACCTTCAGGACCACATCTGGATGCTGCTTACAGCACTTCTTATTTCATACATTGTTAACTGTTCTGCTCCTAAAAAAAAAAAAAAAAATATATATATATATATATATATATATATACACACACACACACACATATACACACACACACGTATATATATACATACATACATATATATATGTAAATGTTATATCACAGCTGTAAAAGGAAAACCATTATCACTTAATGGAATTAGAAGTAGAAGATAATCTTAAAATTAATACAATGGGGACACAACCATATTATTAACTCATAGATGACAATTTTGCCAACCAAAGTTTCTGTTCTGGAGGTCTATTTTCTCTTCCTCTTACAAAGGAAAATTAAAATGTAATAGAGAGATGGTAAAGTCTTACTAGCATAACTAAAGGAATTGAAAGGGGAATAACTTTCTCATAAAACGATTCAATGTTTCTTAATGCTTAGTGTCTATCTATGCCTAAAATTGTCTTCTGTGCCACATGTTTAGAGAAACACAACAATTCATAAGGCTTCCTTTTTGCTACCAGTACTTTGCTGAATAATCCAATTCTCATTGACTACAGCCTTTTCTAAATTCTCCAGCATATTCTTCAAACTAAATTTTGGAGTCATTTATCTACTCTCACATATGATTCAGTAATGCTTTTGTGTGTTAATTTCTTTTCCCTACCAACAATGTATGCTACTTGAGGGCAGATGTCTTCTCTTCCATGGCTTCCCTGTCCCGGCGGACCTGGTTTTGTGCTAGGCACCCACGAAGTCGACCAGTGAGTCCCTTGAGATGTTCACCACATGGTAAGGGCTCAGAGTGATGCTCACCAACGTTTTGCATATTTAAACATTATCAAGAGCTTTGGGTCTTTTCAATGAGAGAGGGCCCACCTGTTATATTTTCTGCAATAGACAAGAACTTTCATTAACATAATCATCGCTTGCCTCAGTAAAGCATAGTAAAGGAGGAACTGTTTGTAGTGAGATCATCAATAGTTAAGAGGCATTCCTAGTAATAAATAATAAGTAAAAGAGTGATGACATTAAAAATCACTCTCCAAGCATTTGGTTCACGGTCAGATTTCTATAGTTGGAAGACGACTTCAAGGTTACGGATTATCTCATTTTGCAGGTGAAGAAGAGACCCCAAACTGGAAGGTGACATACTTGGCATTTCGAAGCAATTTAGTGGCAGAGTTTACAGTCAGCCTCTTCACTCCACAGTAAGCCCAGATCCCACTTTGCCTGAGATAGTCCTGGCTGAGGCCCCATAGTCCCAGCCTCTCCCTACTTACATGAACATGTTCACCTATTTAACTACTCAGTGCAACGTTCTTCCTCCCGAATTAAAATAAATAACATGTTTATTTCTTTTTGCACATTTTTATACATTAATGTTCCTCCTAAAGACTTTGGGCTTTGCTTCTAAACCCCAAACGATCAGTCAATGTCAGGGAAACAAACACTATTTTTCTCCATTTATATAGAGATTTTCTATATGGACTGCTCTCCTGAGCCGTTAAATTTACATGAGCAACAAATGAATTTTCGACAACACCATTTGGCTGCTTTAATAGAAATAGAGGTCTAGTGTGTTATTACTGTTACTATAGAAGGTGAATGACCTGTTACAATTAACAGGAGAACTGTTCACCAGAATTTATGGATTTTGTTCTTTTTAACCTAATGAGCACTGCAGCGTATTATCACTTATATCACCCTAGATTGCCCAATCACCCTGCATAATATTACTTCAATCCATTTTGAAATAGGCCCAAATTGTCATTTTTTTTTGTTGGAGTAATGATCAAGTATTGATGTTTCTTGAGTTCATACAAATGGCTACAACCTCCTCGCACGCAGCCTGGTCAATAGAGTCTGATGTTCACATTAGGGATTTGGAAATCAATGTAGTTTTCCTGTTATTCTTTTATGATTAAATCAATTGAAGTTATTTACTCATAGCAGAAAATATGGGTGATTGCCAACCCTATGGCTTAGTGAATTGCTTTCTCACCACCGTTGCCCTGTAATGAGAAGGTACATATTCACTTCAGAGGTTGACTAAAACCTGTTCATGTATAGCAGCAATTTGAGATGCAGAAAGTGTTTATTATTAAAGGCTAAGAGTGTTGAATGCCAAAGGGCATCTTTATCACTTGGCATTGCATTAGCATTGACAAAGGAGGGAAACACGCCCAGAAAACCCTTCAGCATTGGGCAAATGGCGCTCAATTATAGAAGCTGAGCCCGGCAGCAGCCAATGGGTGTTCTTGCCACATCCTTTCTGGTATACGCTGTTATGCAGAGACCCTAGTTAAAGACAGTGGAAATGTCAATTAAGCTGAATGGACAGGGCCTATTTGTTGATGGGTTTTCTCTCTCTAGCATGTGGTGGGTGACCTACAGTGTTTCGATGCGAGAATAAATAATGGCTTGTATAACATGGGTTGCATTTAATGTGCTTGAATGCAAAATAGCATAAGGGAAAAAGCAAATGGAGACAGCATTGGAGATGACTGTGGAGGGGGGAAGAGGCCATGCAGGGAAGCTGCATGCAGGTGACATCACTTGCAAGCCGAGAAGAAGGTCATTTGCTCTTGTATTCTCTATCTGAAGTGAGTAACAGGCAAACGATAGAAGAATCATTTCATTTTTAGACCAGTTCTGTGCAACCAGCTGCACTGGACCATGGTGATGCCAAGTCCTTTATAGTTACTTGATCTTGCCATCATGTTTGATGAGAATAGTGCAAAAGTGGGAAATATGAGTTGTTTTGGCCAAGTTCTCCTAAATGGTCTGGATTGCGCTTAATTTCTTTAACTTCTTTCCTCAATAATATCTCATAGAAGAAGAAAAATAATCATTCTGACAAAACCTTATCCGAAATTTGACTTTAAATATTTGCAGTTTGCTTTTTAGGGAATAGTATGAAATAATCCACATTTTTATGAGGGAGGTCCTGGTTGGCTGGGGTAGGGATTCAGGGACATCTGGCTGCGAAGGCAAACATTATCTTTCCCCCACGTATATGCATCCACTAATTTACTGAGAGAACAAGGGGCTGCTCTGAAAAGTCCTCGGGCCGTGTCTGTGTTTGAGGTTCCAGAACACAGGCATGTCTTACTACCTGGAGTAGGGTGGAAGGTGGGGAGGAGGAACATGAGTCAAATTGCAGAGGAGGACTCTGAGCCACTCAAGAAAGAAGACAAGGGAAGTGGGGTGGGGAGGCATGATGGCTGGGACCTGGCCTCCGTTTGTATTCCTCCAAGGAGAACACGGTGCGGCAGGGGCGCATGCTGGTTTCCCATGAAACTTCCTATGCTCCAACCAGCTGGCACATGCACGTGTGAAGCAGAATGGCACTGCCATTAAGGACGCATGTTCCACAGCCATGTTCCAGGTCCACCTTTCCTCCTTGTCCGCCTCCGGCTATTCTTCACTAGTTTGTGCTTCCGTTTTCTTGTCTGTAACATGCGGGTGGTAGTAATGGAAGGTACTTCACAGAGTCTTTGTGAAGATGAAATGAGTGAATGCATGCAAAATGCATTTAGAACAGTGAGGGATAAGCTCTCAGTAAATGTTAGCAATTATTACTATTGTAACTCTGGAGTTATTACTACTGCAGATTATAGGTAAACAAAAAGAAGCCCACTCATACTTCTTAACATTTCAGGGTACTGAGCTCACTGCCGCGGGCCCCTCCGAGCAAAGCATAACACACAAAGGGAAACAGTGAGTCCCCTCTTACAGCGCCACTGAGGCGAGGCTGCCTTCAGCCCTCTACACTTGGGATCAAAGGATTAACAGCAGTGGCCATGGCGGCAGGGAACTGTCCTGAATTCACAAAGTAGAGGGGGATTCTGGGTGGGCTTCTGACAGCAGCGGGAGTGGCAGCAGCGAACCATGGCTCATCTGTGGCCAAGCTGCGGCTCCACGGGGATGGCTCAGAATCAGCTGGGGAGGAGGCGGGTGATGAGAGATGGCAGTGGGGTCATAAATCCAAAGTTCTCTCTGGAATGTTCAAAAAAACTCGCAGGGAGGAGGAGGAAACTCAGTGGGTGGGATGGATCAAAGTTTTAAAGTAACCTAGATGTGGGCTAAAGATCTAGAGAAATCTGGGATTCAGTCACAAGGAGACTACACTGGAAGCACCACTGGGAGGCCCAGGGTTGTCTGAGTTACATGTTATGGGGTTTCTCTGGGGTTATTTGAATCCTGGATCATGCACTTGTGTACCAGGGATTAACCACTGCTCCAGAGATTAGAGCTAATTGATTTGGTTGTTGAAACTCCTCCTCAGGCATAGAAAGTGCTTGTCTGAATACTCAGGAGAAAAGAAAATACCTTGTAGCCTTCCAGAGCTTGCCGAGTGTGTCAATTTTCCTTCTATCTCTAGGAAAATACAAGGAAAGGAGAAGGGTCCCTAGAAAGGTATCCTTAATTCCTCTACATTGGTTAGAGAATTTCCAAGAGTAAACCTTTTTCTGGAGAAAATGAAGCAGCTGGTGGCAGGTATGGCTAGAATCCTCATCTGTAATGACAGCCCCCCTCTACCTTAACCTGGGCATGTCCCTGACCCTGGGCGTGCCCTCTCATAGGGTGGGATGGAGAGGAAGTACATTCAGCAAACTGAGGAAGAAGAAAGTACTGGAACACTGGCTGGCACAGGTCACACAGAAGGGCCAGCATGGCTGGCCTCAGAAGGGGCAAGGAGAAGGTGGTAGGGTGAGGGCCTGATGCCCGTGCAGGTGAACCAGGAAGACGGGATGAGAAAGGACAGGTTAGTCAGGTGTTCACATGTATGGCTGGCCTCGCAGGTGTTGTCCTAACACTTAGCAGCAGGCAGGGGGCAAGTCTCCCCAGGCATGGTGGTTAGAAACCTTGTTTCACAAGGGCCCTGCCACAAGATGTAGTGTAGGTGGTACCAGCCTTGAATAAGTCCCACTGTTAGCCTCAGAACCTGCTGGGGGGCGGGCTTCCAGTTTCCCAGAGGAAGGGGAGGCTTAAGAGAGAACTACATTCTGTCTGAAAGAGTTTCAAAAGTTCCTGCCGGTCCTTCAGTGCTCAAAGCAGCCAGCCACTGCATCTCTCAGAGTTCGGCCCAGTGCAGTTCAGGCCGCTGTGATTAGAGGAAGCAACTCCTAGCCCCAAAAGGCAAAATGCTGAGACTCAGTGAAACAAGCCTACTGCCATTTTGTGTTTGTTGCATCCAAGAGAGTAGTTTCCTGGGCTTTCCTGGTGGCGCAGTGGTTGGGAGTCTGCCTGCCAATGCAGGGCACACGGGTTTGAGCCCTGGTCCGGGAAGATCCCACATGCCGCGGAGCAAATAAGCCCGTGAGCCACAACTACTGAGCCCGCGTGCTGCAACTGCTGAGGCCCGCGTGCCTGCAGCCTGTGCTCCACGACAAGAGAGGCCACTGCAGTGAGAGGCCCGCGCACCACAATGAAGTGTAGCCCCCGCTCGCCGCAACTAGAGAAAGCCCACGCGCAGCAACGAAGACCCAACACAGCCAAAAATAAATAAATAAAATAAATAAATTTATAAAAAGAAAAAGAGTAGTTTCCCGGTGGATCAGCGTAGTTTTTCCTGATGGACCCGAGTATTGCCTCTGGGCTTTCTGGGAGGGGTGAAGGATGCAAATGGCACTCTCTCCTCCCAAATGGCTCAGGTAAATCTGGAAAAAATTCCTGAAGGAGAATCTGAAAAATCCAGGACGCCCATCAAACAAAAGGAAGAGGGAAGAGCATGGGACCAGCTAGACCTTTGCCAGGCAACCATCATAACTTACAACCTCAGGTGAAACTTGTATTGAATTTTGAATCAATACTCTGCCTTCCACAATAAGGAATGGGGGGAGGGGGTACTCTAAACAAGCTCAGGGGCCACCGCCTCTTGCTATGTGGAATCCAAAGACCAGCCACAAAGTCCACTGAAAGATGAAGAAGATACAACTAGAGATAAGGGCTGTGGAATCAGCTTGCCCCTTTTGCCTCACCTCAATCTCTGACCTTCTGCCTTGGCAAAAGCAGTGGCCAGCCTCAGGATACCCAGGGGCATGACAGAACTCCCTGGAATCAGCAGAAACTTTGTCCAGGACACCGACAACCTCAGAGGATGAAACTGTGACCAGGTAAGGGCAGAGGGCAGAGGCAGCCTGAGAGAACTGCCCTGGTCCAGAGGGGATCAAACTCCTAGGGAAGGGGAACCTTGGTTCTAAGGGGCCTTGGCTCAGTCTAATTTACCAGCACACGCAAACAGCCCAGAGATTCTTGAGTAGGGACAGAAGTCCTGCAGTTACCAGATGGGAGATAACATGCTTGAAATTTGGGCTTTTGGGTCGATTACCTTAAATAACAGCTACTCATAGTTGAAGCTGTGCAGGGGGCAATGGGAGCATGGAAACAGGCAAACCGGCATTGTGGTCTCTACCAGCGTCCTCTCGTGGGGGGCAAACCTCCTGGAGAGATGCTTCTGAACCCATGGGGAGGGGAGCCCACAGCATATTCGTCAGGATTACTCGTGAAACCATAAACTCAGCACTGTCCAGGCTTCTCCTCCTCCTGTAGCCTCATCTGGCATTCCAGGTGCCAACCTCCTCCTGACCTCCTGGAGACGGAAACAGAAGAGCCAGGAGGGCTGGCCCCTGCAGCCAAATGTCAAGTGCATTTCCTGTTTTATCTGGTGTCTACTGAGGAAATATACGAGGCAAACGGAAGGGGCCATCCTACTTCTCTCCCTCCTCCCTTCCCTTCTCTGTCTTCCAATAAATGCTTACTGTGCAATGACTAGGTATCTATTCGTACCCAGATCCTAGATGTTTCTGGTCCAGGAGTAGAGATTAGACGCATACATAAATAACCCTATTACAAGGCCAAAAGGGATAAGAGCTGGTACATAATGTGCAAATGGTGCCCAGGGTTTTCGAATGCAGGCCCCCCTGTGCTTTCAGTTCAATTTTCAGTTCTTTTTCAGCTACCTAGGGATCCATTTAGTACAAAGCCAGGTAAAAATTATCTAATGGCCCCATTATGGTTTGAAAGAGTTGTTGAGTCCCGTTTGGTCACGTATAGAATTTAAAAACACATAATCAAGCCATAAAAGTGGCAGATCTCCTTTTTGAGCAGGTTGTGTTTTGGGGGTTTTTTTGTTTTTTGGAGGGAGGAGAGGCATTCTTCCATGGTTATATATCTGCAAACATTTTTGTATCTGGCTCTCTAGCACTGTGTGTGACTCAGGAGGCAGTCTTCAGGGATGGACACGCAGGATGATGATCCCAGCCCCACAGTGGCTCTGGCACCCTTTGAGGGAGCATCAGGGATGGCATGAATAGCTTCCTTCTGCGGCTGGGTTGTAAGGGTTCAGGCTGTATAGGGATATAATTGACTGCTACCTATGTGGTATTATTGCTAGTGCAATACACAAGGTTGGGAAAGCGCTTTTGGGGGCCTAAGCCGAGGGAGGGTAGTTTGAAGACTCAGAGATTTTATAATCTGGTCATCTATCTAGCTGAACACCTAGCACATTATCTGCTAACACTATTCAGAGAAGGAAGCAAAGGCATGAGATCTCATACCCAGGACGACCTGTGCGCCAGTGTTCTGTCGGAAGCTGGTGCATTCCTGGCACTCTTCCTCTCACACAGGCGAGCAGAGGACTGGCAATTTCCTCTTGGCTGAAGGAGATAGTGACAGGGATTGGGCTTCCGGGTCTAAGATGCACCTGTTAGGAAGGTAGAGTTGAATAAACTGAGCTTAGCCGTACCTGCGTTATCAGAAGCAGCTTACTTAAAAGGTAATGAGAGCTAAACACCATAGTTTCACATGACTGTAAAGCCCAAACCTTCCTGCTGATCCCTTTTTAAAATGCTTCCAGTATCCTCCCAAACAATAAAGGAGTCTGCACTGAGCAGGAAGTCAAGCTGGACAGCCCAGCAACACGGTGCACAGACCAGCATCCATTCCTTTGGGAGGAAGATCCCAGGTATTTAATACCCTATTCCTGAACCAGAGCAGTTAGAATTAGGTTTACTGGTAATAATAATGGGACATTTGAAACACTGATCATTGAGAAAGAAGAATAGTTCAAAAATTTTTAATAAATAGCTTTCCCAAAGCATTTCCTTTTACATTTCTGAAAGACACTAGCAGCTCTTAAAAGTTTAAAAACAATGAACTTGATCTGTCTTCTTCCCTGAACCTTTAGTTTCCTAAAGTATTTTTATTAGTTTCCTATTGCCACGGTAACAAATTACCACAAAATTATGGGTGTAAAGAACACAAATTTATTCTCTTATAGTTCTGGAGGTCAGAAGCCTTAAGATCAAGGTGTCAGCAGGGCAGCCTTCCTTCTGGAGGTTCTAAGGGAGAATCCATTTGTGTGACTTTTCCAGCTTCTCGAAGCTGTCCACATTCTCAGCCTGTGACCCCATATCACTCAACCCTCTGCTTCAGTCTCATCTCCTTCTCTGACTCCTTCCCGCCTTGCTCTTGTCTGGACCCCTGTTGGTTACACTGGCTCCATCAGATAATACAGGGTAATCTTCTCATTGCAAGATCCTTAACTTAACCTCATCCACAAAGTCCCTTTTGCTACTTCAGGTAACATATTCACAGGTTCCAGGGATTAGTACATGGACATCAGCGGGAGGCTACTATTCAGTCAGCCACAGTATTTTATCCTGAGGAATATTTCTCATTATAAATGGGGATCTTGGTGGCTCTTCTTTTTTCATATTCAGGCTGTGTTATGATATATTTACCCATCTGGAAATTCAGCCACAGAAGTGGCATGTTCACGTGTCATCTCTCTCTAACCCTCCCCACCAAACAACTGAGAAAAAGCCATATCTATATGGTAGGTTGCTGGACATAGTTGCCTCAAATGTGTTAGAGTACACAATTCTTTAGGGTATTTACATATAATTACATAAGCACATAATTTGTTGCTTTTAATGTAATCATCACTGCTAATTCTTGAAAATATAACAGCTTCAGGTTTATAAATCAATCATGTTATGAAATTTCTTATGCCCTATAACATAGTTTTGTTCCAGTTTATCATATTTAGATATTTAATTTAAAAAGCATTGATGACCATTTTGAAGTGGAGAAGCTGCATCTTTTTTCCTCTGAACATAATAGAATTATGAGTAAACTAGTATTTGGGAAGCATAATATAATTTTATGCTTTTAATGAAAAGTGTGATTAGGCATTGGAGTTGGGCATGCCAAATTTCAGTCAAAAGTAAAATTTATGGCTGCATGTTAGGTCCCTTAAAACCGGGGCGTATAATGGAAATCGTGACAGGTGCTTAATTATAACGATGCTACTCAACGTGGATATAATAAATATGCTAAGCTAGTTCATACAAAAACTGACGCAGCCTAGAAACCTGTGAGTAACATGAACCGTCACCAAATGGCTACATCTTTTGAATTCACTTTAAAAGCAAGTGGGAAGGGAGAATGCCTCACAGATTCCACTCAAGGCTGCTCCTGACTCATAGCTCTATGACATGGGGACTTAAGAGTCCAACAGAAAAGGATCAGGACAGCATCTCTCAGCAGCATGGAGTCCTAACTGTGTCTCCCATTGGTCTGAAAAGCTGATCTCTAGAAGTCAGTCTGAGTGAGCGTTTGAGCAGGTGATGCTGTCTGACTGGCAGTAGCCATCTGAATACAGTAAACATGCTGATAGAAGTTTGCAGAGGGCCAGTCGGAAGGGGATTTGCAGTAACTCTGTCAGCAGGCAATAAAGGTATGAGAAAGTGTCAAAATATGTGAAGGTGAGTGATAGGGAAGCGATCTCCACACATGCCTGTCAGGACCCCCGAGAAATGGGTGAGCCTTTTGCCGTGACAGACTTGTATTTCCCATTATGGGTGAAAAGAGACAACGTTTAGTCAAGTTCAGAACTGGAGGGCTGCAAAAAAATCAGTAGAGGCCACATTTTATTTCATGGAAACGACTTAATTCCCCAGTTGATAAGAGAGCACAAGATATTGGGTGGCAAGTTAAGTAATCCTGGATGAATTCTGCAGAGCAAACTCTGCTGGACAAGTCAGTGTGGTGAGAGGACAGGAAAGGAAATTGGATCATGGCACTAGAGAGCTGGAAGGGATTAGAGATCACTTCAGTGTGCACCTGAATCACAGAGAATCTGGTTACAATGCCCATTCTGATTCAGTAGGTCTGGGATCGGGCCTGAGCTCCTGCATTTCTAACAAGCTCCCAGGTGATACGGATGCTGCTTGTCTGTAGAACACACTTCAAGGAGCAAGGATTTAGAGAATTCCCAATAGGCAATTCTTGGTTCTTTAGGGATCCTTGAAAGAAAAAAATAGAAGTCAAGTTGCTTTCACAAAGCTTAAGTGATGTTGGGTATTTGGGTATTTCTTTCATTCAGAACAAGATAGTAAGTAGCTGAAGATGCTGAATGACTGTATGTGGTTGATAACTCCCTGAGATTCTGGCCTCAGACTGCACATCTTTACTACATTCTAACTATATGCCCTCAAGTAATTTTCAGAACTCCTTCCTGCCTCAGCCCCATCATCTGTAAACAGCGACTGACAATAAAACCTACCTGGCAGGATTGTGGGAGGATTAAATCAGTTAATATATGTAATGTGCTTACAGAGATACCTGGCCCAGTGCAAGTTCTCAATCTGCATTAGCTCGTGTTACTGTCTGATGTGCAGGTTAGTGGTGCTTCGGTTTTGATTTTTCAGAAAAACAAAGTCATTATTTTTTAATTCATTCAGAATGTTAAACCACATCTTCAAATCTAGGGTACAATTTTCATAATAAAAAGTAGGGAACCTTTCAGAAGGGGGAAGAAAAACCCAGGAGAGCTAAGTTTCTTGACCAATGCACACAGCTGCTTACAAAAACAAAGCTAGAGTCTGGGTTTCAATCCCTGGTTGAAAAGTATAGAAACAGAGCAGGACCCTATGGGGCCTTCCCAGGAGAGACCCCCATCTCCCCATGTCTTCCACGTGCCTTCTGTCTGTAGAAAAACTTTAGCCAAAGAATAAATTTAATCAGAGAAAAATGCAGAAGCAAAGGAAAGCAGTCAAACAAGACCAAATAATAGTTGAGTCATTAAACAAAGTCAAGGACATTTACTTCCTCCTCAAGGGCTATAGATAATATTCTGAGTCATAGCCTTTGAGCTGTTTTGTAGATACTGGAACCCCCATCAAGTGGAAGAAGTTAACTACGTGACGACCAGATTGTAGCCATGACATAAGCTGCCACAACTCTGAGAACTGGCCTCAGAGAAATGGGAGCAACTCAACCCTGGAACAAAAGACTAATTGTACTTAAAACAATCAAGATGATGCTGATCAGATCATCACAGGACTAATTTCAAGATGGTTGTCAGAACTAACAGACAGATGAGACATGTAGCACCCCTTCTGCCTGTACACCCCTGAAACTCCCCCTTTAAAAGCTTTTGCCCCCCCAGTCAGCAATAGAGAGTTGGCTTTTGGACATGAGTCTACCTTCGCCCCTGGTTGCCAGCCTCCTGAATAAAGCAACCTTTCCTTTCTACTAACACTTGCCTCTCAAGCATTGACTTTCGAGCGGCAAGCAGCTGGACCTTAGTTTGGTAACAGTATCTCTCTTTTTTTTTTTTTTGGATATTTTTTCTTTCTTTTTTTTTTTTTTTAAATTTAAATTATTTTTTAAGTTATTTTTGGCTGCGTTGGGTCTTTGTTGCTGTGCGCGGGCTTCCTCTAGTTGCGGCGAGCGGGGGCTACTCTTCGTTGTGGTGCACAGGCTTCTCATTGCGGTGGCTTCTCTTGTTGCGGAGCATGGGCTCTAGGTGCGTGGGCTCAGTAGTTGTGGCACACGGGCTTAGTTGCTCCACGGCATGTGGGACCTTCCTGGACCAGGGCTCGAACCCATGTCCCCTGCATTGACAGGTGGACTCTTAACCACTGCACCACCAGGGAAGCCTGGTAACAGTATCTCTTAACTCTAAAAATACTTTCCAAAGCATTCCGATAACTTAATCATAACAGTAGGTGAAATATGATTCACGGTCAAACTTTTTAAGCAAGTGATGTTATTTCCATTTTCGCACCATTCACTCTCTTCCTGAACTCTTACAATCTGGTCCCACCACAGACGAACCCAATGGTCTAATATCAATATTCATTCTTCTTGGCCCAGTGTTGCCACATCCATCTATTATTCATTTTTTTTCTAAATTACACTTTTCTAACTGTGAACTTTTTAAAAATTGTGTTGAAATACACATTACGTAAAGTTTCCCTTTTTAGCCATTTTTAAGTATACAGTTCAGTGGCATTAAGTACATTTATACTGTTGTGCTACCATTACCACAATCCATTTCCAGAACTCCTTTCATCTTGCAAAACTAAACCTCTATACCCATTAAATAATAACTCCCCATTCCCTTCTCCCTCAGCCTCTGGCAACCACCACTCTATTTTCTGTCTCTATGAATCTGACTACTCTAAGTTATTTCATATAGTAGAATCATACAGTATTAGTCCTTTTGTGACTGGTTTATTTCTCTTAGCATAATGCCTTCAGGTTTCATTCATACTGTAGCATGTGTCAGAATTTCCTTCCTTTTTAAGGATGAATAATACTCCATGTATATAAATGATACATTTTGTTTATTCATCTGTCAATGGACACTTGGGTTGTTTCCACATTTTAGCAGTGTGAATAATGCTGCTGTGGACATGGGTGTACAAATTCTACGTCTGAACTTTTGCACACACCATCTCCTCCCCTTGGAAACACCCTTTTTCCTCCTCTCCACTGATTAGATTTCAATCAAAATGTCAAAGTCTGGGTTCAAATAACATTGCCTGAAGCTGTCCCAGACACCTCTGATAGCAGGTATTTTGGGGAATGCTCACTTGACACTTATCGTACAGACCAGTGGTCCCCAACATTTGTGGCACCAGGGACCAGTTTTGCGGAAGACAATTTTTCCATGGACAGGGGTTGGGCGATGGTTCCCGCGGTAACGCGAGCTACCTGGAGGGATGGGGCGTGGCCGATGAAGCTTCGCTCACTTGCCGGCAGATCACCTCCTGCTGTACGGCCCGGGGCGGGGGGGGGGGGGGGGGGGGGGGGGGGGGGGCGCGTTGGGGACCCGAGGTATAGACCCTCGTTTTCAATTTATCTTTTCTTACGTGAGTGTTTCGTAAGTTTTTTAAGGCGAGATATAATGGGAGGTTTTTCTCACTGTTTGGCTGGTTGGTTAATAGGTTATTATAGAGCTTGGTTTAGTGATTTTCATAGAGTAGGTATGTAATTAATCAATGTTATGGAGATGATCATGAGGAGGAGGAGGATATAGAGAAACAGGCAGAGAATTAGCAGAGACTTTTCCCACTGGTTGCACATCTGTATGGCTGCTGAAGATTTAAGAGTAACAAAAATACTCTCACTTAATCTTTCCTAACTTTCACATCTTTTTTGTTTTTGTGCTTTTTTTTCATTACGCGGGCCTCTCACTGTTGTGGCCTCTCCCGTTGCGGAGCACAGGCTCCGGACGCGCAGGTTCAGCGGCCATGGCTCACGGGCCCAGCCGCTCCGCGGCATGTGGGATCTTCCCGGACCGGGGCACGAACCCGTGTCCCCTGCATCGGCAGGCGGACTCTCAACCACTGCGCCACCAGGGAAGCCCTGACATCTTTTTTGATATGCATTACTACAGCACTAATAACTGCACAAAAACATGTATGTAGGGTAAGTATAAAATGGTTATGTGACTTACTCAAAGTCACAGCTTGTAAATGCTAAATCAGAGACCAGAACCCAGGTCTCTGTTCTCTCCCCACTGCCAGTTTTCATAACACGGCATTACCACCGGCTGACTTCAGAACCTGAGGAGTGTTTTTACCCATTTTGGTTTTGGATCTTCTTATTTCACATATATTATCCTGCCTTATCCTGTCATGGGCAGAGAAAACACAGAATGTTCACATCTAGCCTGAGAATTTAAAATGGTTTTGACAAGCTCGTTATATGGCTTAGAATAAGCAGAATGAAAATTCAATATGGATGACCATAGCTCCACAAATTACAGAAATAAGCTCTAGAGAATGGTAGAATATTGTGCACAGCAGGAAGATCTTTAGAAGCTAGTTGACCATAGACTGAACATGGATTAGTAATGTACGGACATAATACACTTTTGACAGAATATCAGAAAAGAAATATAACAAGAATTACCTATATAGCAATTTTTTTCTCCCCAATTAAAGAAATGAGCCATTATCAGAGATTTTTTTTTGTTATTTGGAATTTAAGATATGTGGGTGTATCCTGAGAACAATAACCATAAATGTATACATTCATTTACTGAAATATTTATTAAATACCTATCATAATGTACCAGGCATTGTGGCAGGGTTACGGAGTAAAGCACGGTCCCCAGCATAAAAGACCTAAAGTGTAGCTTTAGAGATGGGCAGATAAAAGACAGTTAGAATTTGAAAGAGGTATATATACAAGATCCTCAAGTAACAAGAGCAGAGATGTCTAACCCTGACTAGGCTGCAGGATTTAGTCAGGGAAGACTTCCTGTCTGGATTGGGAGTTAATCAGGAAGAGAAGCGGGTGGCGTGGTCATTTCCCATAAATAAAGTCACTTGAGCCAGGACATGAAAGTAAGAGAAAACATGGCCACTCTAGCTAGTGAGGAGGTAGGTATGACCAGCATCACGGATGTGAGCTTGGACAGTGGTGGGAAATGGTGGGCAAGGAAGGTACGCCTTTGGCTATAAATGGAGGGCTTGAATTTTAATTTGCAATTTATCTCTGTGTCTCCAAGACAGTGCTTGACACATAGAAAATATTTTGTGTTTGGACAAATAAATGATTCTTTCACAAGCTAGATATTTGAACCTGAGAACAGACAGCCTCTAAATGTTATTTTATGAGGAATGCTTATGACATGTTCTCTATCTTCCCTGATGATAGCACCAAACAGAATAAGCAAAACTAACAGATAAAGGCTTAAGTGTTTTTTGTTTTGTTTTGGGTTTTTTTTTGCAGTACACGGGCCTCTCACTGTTGTGGCCTCTCCCGTTGCGGAGCACAGGCTCCGGATGCGCAGGCTCAGAGGCCATGGCTCACAGGCCTAGCCGCTCCGCGGCATGTGGGATCCTCCCGGACCGGGGCACGAACCCGTGTCCCCTGCATTGGCAGGCGGACTCTCAACCACCGCGCTGCCAGGGAAGCCCAAGGCTTAAGTTTTATACAACAGAGAATCTACTGACTGTGAACAAGTTACTCGGCAAATAGCTTGACTATGCAGACTCAAGGAAATCATGGATTCCTCCTTGAAGAGCTCTCAAAATGTGATCAAGACCCACTCTGGGGGTAGGTTAGGTGCAACCTTGCTTAACCAAACTGGTGAAAGCCTTCGCTCTGATCTGGGGAGCAACCTTCAAGTGCTCCAGCTGCAAGTCTGCAAGCAAGTTCAGGGTTAGCATAACTTATTTGTCCCTGCTGCATCCTGACTGATGTGATTACAGTTTTATTTTGACTGCTTTCAAGGTAACCTTTTCTGCCCTTTATGTGTATTCAGGAGCGTTGGCAACTAGTGGTGCCCATATTGCTTTATAGTCATCTGTGGGGGGCGGCATAGGGGGTGGAGGACATTTAAAGAAAGAGCAGTTTGCTGTGGTCCCTCCGGAGACCCTCCTGCTGATACCCCTCATTACCTTTATCAACATTCTGCTTTTGTACCCGTAGCTACCCTGCAGCTCGGGAAACGGAATGGTAGCTGCCCTCCCATTCCACATTGGGCAGGCCCTCAGAGCATCCAATAGTCTCTCCTGCCCACAAAACCTTGGCCCAGCTTGGGGAAATCTCCCTATTTGTAAAAGGCTTTGCATAGTTAGAGCCAGCACACAGGAACACGCAATCTGATTTTCATGATAAAAGACCATTTTTTGCATACGAGAATCATGCTGAAGTCCCTTGCTCAGGCTGATAGATCTCCAGTGCCATTTTTCCTGGCCTGGTGGCAGCCTCCTCCGGCTGAGTGGCAGCAGGAGTCAGGAAATGTCTACAGTTAGGGCAACCGCAGTCAGGATTTGCTAATAGAGACAATACCTTGCCCCGAAGGCAGTTTCCAGCTGCAGCCCTGAAGCACACACGTTGAGAATGTATCACACAGAACTGTCAGTCAGTACTGGAGCCAGAAAATTGTTGTTTCAAATGTTACAGTACAGGCAAATCGCCTCTCTGCTCTTGCTGCCAAAAAAATGACAGCTTAATTTATGCCACACTGAAGCTACATTACAGAGCCATTCAGCTTGGCAGTTAAGTACGGGCCACGCTCCCGTCTTCCCCCTGTGAGAGTGCGCTGGGGAGAAATACACAGGGGCTATAACAAGGACAATTGGCCTGGGTTTGCCAAGTCAGTGGGACTAAATACAGGTGAAACAGTATCGGCAATAAAATACATCACCCCCACCTCATTTGCAAAACCCACGTCTGCCCCTGCAGTTGCAAATATTCAGGAGAGCCCTGTGGCAGCATTGTTATGCACGGGATAGATTAGGGAGAGATGTGCTGGTGTCAACCCCCTGGGTTTTATGTCGAGGGGAGGTGCTGTGGTATTACTGTGACTTTGAAAATTATGTCAGTATCCTTGATGCAGACCTTCAAAACTTGGCAGTGTTTACCCTTTCTGAAATTAAAAAATCTGTCAGTATTATACTGCAGTAGCCAAGACTCTGTATTTTTCGTTTAGATGTACCTTAAGGTACTAAAGATACTCTTAATAGTCATTTTTTTTTTTAACCAACCCAAGTTATTACCACCAAGGTTGTGTTTCATATCCATTTCTGCAATTTTCACACATAATGGACCATCTCGTACTTGAATGGCAAGCAGTATGACTTCTTTGGGCGGCAAGAACAGAAAAGTTCGAGATCAGCTAGGGGTGTTCTTTTCTTCTCATTCTCAGCCATGAAACTTCCCTAATGTCAATCAAATTCTAATAAATAAATAGTCTAATTTTTACTGACATTTCAGATGAGGAATCAAAGTCTCCCTAATATAATTGTGTCAGAGTACATGGCTACCGTTTTATGTAAAGCATGCCAGGTTTCAGAGGCCCTTTCATAGGGACCCTCTTTCTCAGAATGGCTCCATGGAGTTGGAATATTAATTGGACTGCAGGATATTTTGCCAAGAAAAGATTTATAAGTAATTTACAAAATATTTTTAAGGCAACCCTTGTAAAACATCGTAGCCCCGAGAAAGCAGGTCCTCTGCAATTGGTTTCTCTCTGCTCAGTAAGCCATTCATAATAAAATGAGCGGCCCTCAAAACAGAGCAAATGCATTTGCAATGGCTGTTGATGTGCTATAAATCATTCTCAATAAAATGACTTGCAGAGATAAATGATACATATCTATTTAATAATCCATTATCCAAAATAAATATTCTACCTTAAAGCAAACGCACTTTCCCTGGTTGTTGATGTGTTAGAGCTGCTCAGGCTAATGGTAAAATGATTTGTAAAGTGGGGCTCCGGTGCTGGCCATCGTCTTGTGTGCTCAGGAGAGATTAATACCTCTTCATAACTCATCAATAGAAATGCCTTAAAGTAAAAACATCAACCAAAATGTTTTCATATATCTGTAACCATACTCATTTTAGCTTCCTCATTGGGTGCCTTTGTTGTCAAAAGGTGAGCATTTTTCAGCCTGGCATTGCAAAGGGGTGATGTTAGGCTATAACCAAAAGGCCAAATAGGCCTCTAATCTCTAGGATCTATTGTGTAAAATAGGCCATTGTTAGGTACACCAGAATCAACACCAAACAATAGGAAAAGCACTCACATTTTAAACAAGCAGGAGGATACGGGTTTGCTCTAAAAAAGTTGAATTTTCCCAGATCTAAAATCCTACTCAACTTGACCTCAACTTGGTGTATACATGGTGTATATGGCTGTCTCCCACCCAAATACTGTACTTATGGGTCCTTTCTCCAGCACCTGTTAGTCTCGGTAGCCTTTGGCTCAGCTACCAGCACTGCAGGTCATCAAGCAGGATGACCTTGGACATGTCAGCTCTCTGTTTGCTGGTCACTCTCCAACAAAGGGACTCAACCCTAGGTGATCTGTAGAACTTCTACCAGCTTTAAACACCTGCAATTCTTAACATCTTGCTTTCTCATATTTGTATTATTATTTTAACTCTTTTGCCTGTTTTTTTTTTGGTTTCTGTCCTGAATTTTGTAATTGTAAAGAGTCTTTCTGATTAAGCCTAACACTGTTATCCCACAGAGTGTTAAAAGGATGACTGTGGTCATGATTACGGGTATATGTCATATTCAATTCACTGAATTTACCATTCAAATATTCCCACATATCTGTGCAAAACATGGCTCCTGCCTGCCCTCACCATCCAGAACCCAGTACAGGAAAATCTGCTCTTTTGATAGCTTCTAGCCAAGTGGTGTCCTCTGTCCTTTTGTTCCTCTACCATTCACAATCTCATCTGCGACCACAGCCTACCTGTCACAGAACTCTTGCCTAAAGCTGACGGACAGGTGAAATCTGACTCTGATTAACTGGCAGTTCCATAAACCTTTCACCCGCCCCCATGTCATGCTAGACGTTACCAGTTCGTGTGCCTGGGTTTTTAACACTCCTTAACTGGCGTTTCTGTTACTGTTATATCTTAACAAGCCCGAGTGAAAACATTCCAGGTAACCAGTGCCTGATAGATTCGCCTCCACTGAGTCGCAGGCAATTCTTTTACAGTAATTTTTCCCCCTCCGGGTTTTATCAGTCCACTAAAAGGGGGCCAAGTTGCAAAAACAAACTGTATCATTCACCAGTAATGTAGGGAGTACCTACTATGGGCCAAGTCTCATGCTAGGCTTTAGAACAGACATTACCTTTTACCTCAAGGACTATAAAAGTTACTGGCTACATAGCTAACTTTTTATTTATAATAAAAGTCTCTTACTACCCTGCGCGTTGACACACTTCTTTGAAAATAGTAGGTTAAGTCTTTTCCTTGTGAACAAAGGAGCACTTAGGTCTTCAAGACTGTGCCTTTAACATGCCTATGACTCTCCAGAGAAAGAGCCCCAGAAGGCAGCAAAGTATGGCTATCATGTGGCCAAAGTTTCAACTCCAGGTTTCTCACTGAATTATCCTAATATGAATGCAGATTCCCACATCTCTAAAATCAACTGTTTCTAAAACTATGGAAACAACAGGTGTAATTCCTATCAATTAGCGTGGCAAGTCATACTGCTTACCTGCTGGCTGGGCCACCTGCTTGACTTCCTGATGCTTCCCCTCCTGCTGTCCTCTTCCCAATTTTACTCTGAAAAAGCACCTTCCATCTTCCCTGCCTGAACCATTTTTCCTTTTTAACTTGGGAAGTTAACTTTTCTTTTTAACCTCTGAAGAGGGAAATAATTCCATGAGGTTTTGTCCCTTCTGAGGCATATGGTGCCCCGTGATGAGTCAAGGGAATTGACGTAAAAATACCGAGAAACCTAAGGAAAAACGACTCTTGACAAATGTAAATCAGGATTTAGCCAAACCAGCTGACTTGTTAGCGATGTATATTCAAAAGTCAGTAGAGGCCCTTGTCCCATAATTGGAGTTTGGTTTATAGTTTCGTTGGTAGCAAGCTCATAGGGTTCGCCACAGAGGGTTTAAGTCGTGTGTGGTGTGTCATGGGTGTCACTGCACAAACATCAGGCTTTGAAAATCTCTACAGCCCTTTGAAAGAAAAATCACTGGCAGCTAGAACAATCTGCAGACATACTGAAAGCTCTGTCTGTCTCAGAGGGACATGTGAGGTTCCAATGCAGCCCTTTCGACACAAAGTTAAAACTTTCGTGATTAAATTTTCTATCTCCAGATATTAATTGTGACTAATATCCAATAAGTCTAAATACTAACTAAAAGTAGAGTTACTGGTCTTTGAGGTCCAGAGTAAGTATGAAACGATTTTGTTCTAGCTTCTTTCAAGCCCATGTCCACCCATCGAAGGCCACACTGACAGAGGTGTCAGCCTCATGGTTCTGTCTGGTTTCTGATCCTCTAACCCAGACTGATACTCCAAAACCAGGAGAGCACAACCAACCCTGATTTGTTTTAATCAAGCAAAGCTAAGGGAGGGATATTTACAGTATTTTAGGGTCTGAGCTGAGTGATTTCCAGGTGGGACTTGCAAAGTGGGGGCCTGAATGGAATTGGGAATAGATTATGACACAATCACTTTAGATTGATGAGTATAGCTGGGAGAGGGTCTTGAAGTAAGTTGCTTTGGTTATAGCATAATCTTAACTTCTAAGAGTATTTCCCGGAAAAAGTAGCTAAATTTTTTTGTATGTGTGGCCCTAGCATTCCTTAATTCACAGACAGGGAATTATGTTGGTCTCAATTCCAGGATCTACACTTGCCTAAATAGTATCAGAGAGAGAAGCACCCCAGAAGCTGTCAAACGTACATTCTTAGATTAACATTTATGCAACTGCCTAATACCACCTCCACCAACAAACCAACCAAATGAACGAACTACCCTCCTTCCTTCCTTCCTTAGCTCTCTTGACTCTGCCCTAGATTCTGGACCAATACCTCCTTCAGGACATCCTTACAATGCCACCCCCATGAAACCATATGGACCCATGAATCCTGACCCTTGTCACTGTTGGATCACTGCAATATGCAGGAGGCTTGGTGTTCTTGGTTAATCTTTGTTCCCTGGGCAGCCTTTCTTTAGCACCAGAGCTAATGCTGACTGGTTTTGACTACTGCAAATCATATGCTACTTCTTTGATCAAAACTCCATGAGAGATTATTTTTCTCTTCCTGCCATCTATTTCTGACCACGGTTCAACTCTGACCTTTTATAGAACACATTCAGTAGCTCCTTTCCTCGTTTTCACCTTGCTTCATGCCTTCTGTTCAGTTTCTCCATTTACTAAACTCCTTATCTCTGACTTACTATTGTCTGGTACTCAAAACTGACAATACATTGGTGTTGACCTCCACTGCTCTACATTGGCCATGGTTTTTCATTCATATTCTAGCTGTAAGTTCTCCCTGTGGCTTCAAGCTATTATTCTGTGACCCCTTGGTACCCACATGAGATTGTAAGCCCCCTCTCCAATTCTGACCTGCCTCTCACTCCACTGTGAGTGAGAATAGATAGATACTTCCCAACAAGCTACCTGAACTGCTACCTTGAAAAATGTGCTCCATTCTCTCAGGAGGTATCTCTAACATTTAAAACATCTAAATATATATAAATATAGTGACAAGTACAAGTTTTTTTTTTTTTGTATTATCATAATCCAACAAATCCAACACCTGTTTTAAAATGGGAACACTCCATGATAGGATACAGTTAGCAAGACAGTTAGAAAAGTTGTTCTGCCTTTCAAAAACGAATTCAGGATGTTTTAATAAACACCAAAGATGGCTGTGGAAATTAGCTGTAGGTACTGAGCAAGGAATGATTAAATAAATGAATAGAATTAGCAATTGTTGTCTTGCCTTGGCTCCAGTTCCTGTCTCACTTTTGATTTGCAGTGACTGCTGGCAAGGCAAATGGTTGTTCACGCTGGGGAGGATGTCATTGTCTACTTTTAAAAATGAGTTTAGATATGTGACTGTTCAAGTCACTTAGGTTTATTTGACAGTTCATATAACTGCTAAGAAGGATGAATTATTATTACTCAAAGGAAGAAATGCAGGTGTTGTATGAAGAGGTTCTTGGTGCTGCTACACCAAGGCGAGCACAAGGTCTCAAAACGCTAAACGTTTGCAGTGTGCTGACTGGTAGAAAATCAAGACTCTGAGACATGTATTCCTTCTGCTGTACTCTGAAACCATCTGTCTTAGGCAAACCTAAGTTAGCAGGGTTATCAGATAATGTAAATGTTTATAGCTATATATTAAGTAGATAGATAGATAGATAAAACATAATTAATCAATCTGTGTAAAGCCCTACAGGGTAGGGAGTACTATGGTCCCCAGTATACAAATGAAGAGATAGAGACACCAGGAAGTTGAGTCCATTGCCCACAGTCATATAACTACTCGATAATGAACTAGAATTTGAAGGCAAGCAATCTGGCTCCAGATACAAGGTTGCCTCAACGAGGAAAAGAGAAGCCATTTTAATGGTTTATGTTATAATACATTTCAGCATGACCCAGAATTTGGGATAAGGTGAGACTTAGTTGAACACCATCCTGTGGGAGTTCCCATAGGGCTTCACTGTAGGTCAGTCTCACAGGTTACCTTCTCTATTTCTGTGTCCCTAGCCCAACACAGTGCCTGGAACAACAGAGGGGATTAACATCCTGGGGTATGGAGCTGGGGCTGTGAAAAGAGAGACGAGAGCTGTGATCTCTGGTGGGCCATGCCTCTCAGTACAGCTCAGTGGTTAAAGGCAGGGGTTCCAGCATCGGACTCTCTTGGACTTAAATTCTGACCGTGGATCATGATGGTTCCAATGGATACCTTGAGCAGGGGTGGTGACTCTAGCCCTATAAACTCCGTCAGCCACTGCCACCCTAAATAAGCCTCTACTCTTCAGCTGAAACAGAATGCTTGCCTGCAAATGCCGCCCTAAAGCTTTGGCTCCCACTAATTCCCAACACCCAAACAATACTGCCTCGCCACGTCCTTCCGAGTTGATACTCTGCAACCGCAGTCACCACCGATGGTGGGCACGTCATCTGGCCTGTCTCAACCTGTTTCTACATCTAAAAAGTGGGAATTCTGGCAAGGCTGATATAAAATCATTACATAAGTCACTTAGCACAGTAGTCAACTCAGAGTAAGCACTCTGTAAACGTGATTGCAACCTGGTTTCCTCTGCAAATGAATAATCAGGATTCACAGACTCTCATCAATATTTCCAACAAGTCACTGGAAATTACATGTTTATTCTCAGGAAGGTTGTATAGACTGAAACATTAAGTTTCTCTGCTTCTGATGGTATTATAAGTTAGTGACACTTGTTACATGTCCCTAATTAAAGAGTGGAAAAAGAATTACTTTAAAATGCAGTTTCATATATAAAAATTACCTAAGCATTCTAATTTACACAAGCTTAAATGTTACACGTTATTAACAATAGTAATAAAATTATAGTTATATAGAGTTTTAATTTATTAACTTTTTACTATTAGCCTCAAAGAACATTTATCAGATACCTATTAATTAATTTATTTATTTATTTATTTTTGTGGTACGCAGGCCTCTCACTGTTGTGGCCTCTGCCATCGCAGAGCACAGGCTCCGGATGCGCAGGCTCAGCAGCCATGGCTCACGGGCCCAGCCGCTCCGCGGCACGTGGGATCCTCCTGGACCGGGGCACGAACCCGTGTCCCCTGCATGGGCAGGCAGACTCTCAACCACTGCACCACCAGGGAAGCCCAGATACCTATTAATTTAATTGAGAATTTAATAAGCACCAAACACCATATGAAAAGAAATATATTAATTCAGCCTATTGGAATATAAAACCTTCTTTTGATTATGTTTTTTTGTTGTTGTTGTTGTTCAGCCTCATCAGACTTCAGAATGTCTGGATTTAAAAGCCTAGTTCACCGGCTCCTTATGGGCCAAAGTCACATCTTCTAAGAGGACAGACTGATTTATCGAGATACTGATTTGTGTTTGTTATGACTCTGTTTTTTACCCACCTCCCCCTTCAAGAAAGTTTTGCATTCCTTTTTCTGGAGAGTGGGAAAGGGACCTATCTTAGGGAGAGGTTATTGCCGTGGGGGGAGAACACTGAAGCTACCTGGAGTCAACAGCACCTCTGTTCTTCTGTACAAGCCTAAACTCATCAGTGACAATATGTATATCGTGGAGGGCAGCAAGAAAGAGGAAGGTTGTAAAAGGAGAGGAAGGGGGAAGGGATAGGCTCTCGCATTAATTGGTGTCAGAACCTTGGGGAAGTGGTAAGTTCTCAAGGAAATGGCTGTGTGTGCACTTCAGGAATCCAGACCTAGACATCTAATGGGGCCTTCCATCCTCTGAAAAGTTTCCTGTGACCCACACAAAACATGGCAACAGAGAGCTGCCAGAACTCAAGGACTCCATTGGTTTTAATACCAGCGTTGGCTGGATAGCTCAGAGGTTCCTGATGTTCTGGGCACCATGTAAATCTTCTGGATTTTTATATGACCTAAAGAGAGATGGAGATGGAGCTCTAATACTGCATTTATAGGTAAGGAGCTCAGAGTCAGACTTGTTTATTTAGATAATAAAAAGAAAGAGACTTGTCTTGTAGACCCTATAGTTTGTAGACAAATAGTCTTACTGCCACACGTGCCTTAGCAAAGAACTTTGCACATGTTAGGTGTATAGTGAATTTTTTTGAATTGGAGTGAAATTGCAGGTGGAAATTTATGGTAGTAATGTTAACTGAGGTTTACACAATAAAGTAGACACTTGTCCCAACAGACATTAGAAATTATCTAGAAAGACATTACTTCAGTGATTAACAGTGATGGTGCCACAAGGCAAATGTGTGCTATAGAATATGCAGAAAAGAGTAAACAAAATAGTGCCAGTTCAGTGTGGCAATCTTTGTGTCACTTGCTAGCTGAAAAAATGAGTTATGCCCTTGTTTAATTTGTCAGCATTTCAATTAGAACATCATTGGTGACCCTTCCTCCTGACACAGGCTATTTTGTTCTTGCAACAAACTTGGCCATTGGCCACATTTCCTGTTATTGATGATGTGAATTTATGTATTGCAGATATAAATGATTTAATTGCATATATAAATGATTTAATTGCAGATTAGATAAATATGATGTAGACATTCCCAATCACATAATTATTCAAAAGATGATAATAATTTTGTCCCATTTGTCAAATAATGTTACTGCATTTTAATTTACATTTTCAGAAGACTTAATTAACCAGGTTCTAGGAATTTAGACAGGAACAAGGCGTCTTAAATCCTTTCTAGAACAAGGTGGGATATAAACAAATAAATAAATAAACAAACAGACAAGAGCACATTGTTCCTTTTACAGATATGATTGCTTTCCTCTAAAGATTCCTTTTTTTTTTCCCCAGAGAAGAACATGGTGTACTTGAGAAAAGAAGTAGTGGCCCATCAAAATTAAAATTAATAATTAGAGAAAACATACAGCAAGTGTATCCAGATTTAGGACTAACATTTTAAGATCCACTTTTTTTGAAGCTGTTCTTTGGCATTAACTTAGAGGAGGGATACATAACTAAAATTGGGGTTCTTAAACATTGGTGGGAAAAGAATGACATCTTTATTTTCCCCGTATTGAAATTTAGCCTTTTCTTCCATTACAAGTGCTGGCAACAAATCACAGTAGTATTTGCAGTACCTATGATGTCACTGATCAAAGTCTCCTTAGATCTTGTTATAAAATGTGTTAGTAAAGAGGCGTGTATCTTCCATATTTGCAGTAGTATGTATATGACTTTATGAATTTAAAAACATTCTGAGAAGGGGCCCGTGGGCAGCATCAAATTGTCAAAATGGACCATGGCAGAGAAAAATTTAAGAACCTTGGCTGGATACAAGGTTTCAGGAAGGAATCCTCGGTTTAAAGCCTCATCAGTAAGTGGCAGGGATCATCTTGTATGCCTTTGTGTTCCCACACTTGTAGTGAGTGCTTAATAAACACTTGCAAAATAGTTAATAAATGTATATATACGTCTCAGTATGTGATTATAATAACAAATATTGCAGACTTTCTAGTCCTCTCTTAAATCAGAAAATTATTAAGGGACGTGAACATGTTTTCATCTTTTCAAGACATAGTTTGTGCTTAATACTTTTTTTGGCCAGATAATGAATTTGTTAAATTACATTTTTAACAACACCAACGCACACAGTGCCTGCTTTAATACTTTCAACAAATCATTTAGCTTTTACAACATACGTATAAGGGAGTGAGAAGGAAGTGAAGGATTGATGAGTTCTGACACAATTTTCTGCCAGGCTGACTACAATTTAGATACGTGCCACAGCTTTGATGGATCAAACCCAAGCATTTGTTCATTACCGTGTAAGGAGGGAAGGGGGCAGTTTTTAATGTGAAAAAATTAGACAAAGCTTATTTAGAAAGGGGTCTGTTTATTCAGGGATACAGAGTCTTGCTGGGAAACATTTTTTTCCTACCTGAACCCAAAACGCCAAGGTCAAAAGTAGGTCTAGCGATATGTCCCCTTGGCTAGGGAAGCCATAGATAGCAGCAAGGTCAGAACCAACATAGAAACAGTGAGCCCCTGACAGCCTGCTGTTGCCCAGCATAGAGAGCCTAGAGGACTTGTACGAATGTCCTATCACTGCCATAGCACGTTACCACAAACTTGCTATGTTACCATCTTACATTTCTGTATGTTGGGAGTCTGACACAGGTCTCACCAGGCTAAAAGTAAACATCGACAGGACTGTTTCTTCTGGAGGTCCTGGGTAGGATCAATGGAGGGGATCATTATGCTGCCTACCACAGTGTTCACATGAGCAAGGCCTAATCCTGAGGAGTCAGAGGGCTCTACAGAAAAGCGGTGACCTCTAGAAATGAATTCAAATTTGGGGCAATGAATAAGGAGCTCAACTTACCATAGCCCAGTAGTTAGCTAGCAATGGGTTCAAGAAATGAGTACATGGGAAGGAACAAGAGGTTTAATAAAAAAGGCAAAGAGCAGTGTTTGCCTTTCTGTATGGGGTACAAGGCCTTAGAGGGAGCAAGTGCACACAGGGAGAGAGCAGTACAAGCAGAAAGATGACACTAGCAGAAGACCTACAACCACAGGGTCAATGATCAGTAACAGAGAAGAAGTGTTATACAATATAATTTGGAAATTACTTCTTAAGTCTGGGAACCTAGCACAGCTCTCATACTCAAGAGGTCTAATTATCATCGAAGGAGTTACTTATCCCTATGACACAAGTATAGAATCCAAAGAACTTTGCAAAAGAGACTAGAGATTTTGACCACAGTCCATTTTGGTTTCTGGGGAGAAGAGCCATTGAATAAGGCTCACAAGAGGTACTAGGTAAATATTATTACATGTATGTGAACTTAGCCAACTGCTTAGTAGATATGCATTTACTTAACGAATCTAGTCCTGAATTAAAGACTTCTCTATCGTGAGGATTCCGAGTGAGTTCAGTGGAAAACCTGGTCACAATTTGTGGAGCTTGCTAGGTTTTCTTTTTCACCAACATCAGTTCCATATCAGATGCTTAAACAAGTAAGTTTCCTTGGCTTAGATATTTCCAGGTAACTCAACATTAAGCTTCCACTTCGTAAAAGAAATAGCTTTGGACCAAGATAATATTTCTATATAGACTCATTAAGTATAATCTCAGTTTGAAAGGAAATTTGAAATAGATTGTTTCATGACTGCTAAAGATTTTGTTTATTTTGAGTGAATTCTCCATCTTTATAATCTTGTTTTCATTTGCACTTGAGGAATCATTCCTTTAATTAGTAAAAAGTATTTCAAAAATGGGTCCAATAACCCCTTGGATAACCTATGCTTGGGCCTCTTGAATCTAGTGATGTGCAGTTTTGCCTAGAAGAATTTGACAGAACCCCCTTGATTCTCCGAAAAGTTTCTGATAAGGAAAATCCAATGAAGATTATTACATTAACACAAAATCACAAGCAACTCTGCTTGGTTTGTATATTCATTGTTGGCAAAAGACCAGTGTTTACAGTAGAGAGGTGATGAGACAGTTTCTGTTAGGATCTTGAATACTCTATTTTGAAAATAATACAGGGGCAGATGCCTTGGCAGGACTAGATGTACACCAAGAACAAGCAACAGCCAGGAAAATGCTACTTAGGATAGATTTAATTTGCAGGAGTAATTGATCCTTTTAAAGTGGTAAGTTTATTTCTTGTCATATCAGTCTGACTTTGGATAACAACTAAATGTATTTTAGTAGTACAGCTTTAAAAACAAGGACTCTTTGTGATCATTTTAAACTGTACAGTGGCACTCCCATAAGAGGAGACCCAAGAGACAATTTGACAATTTTCTCCCAAACATAAGAGTTTTGCAGTAAACAGAGGGACATTTCTAGTTGCTAAGAAACCTGTCTTTAACATGGCCACCTTTGATAAACAAAAGCCTCATGAATTATGGTTTCTAATTTTTGGATATAATTATGACAGAGCTGCACTTCTATTGTAACAATATGTCTTACCATATATATTACTTAAAGTCCTAATGATTTTGTTATTTAAGTAAGTAAGTAAATAAATTTGGTTCGGGGCAGTCCTTTCTGAGTCTCAAGAGAGAAAATAAGACAGATAAATTAAAATGCACATAATTACGGTACAGTAGAATTGTTTGTAACTGTCTCCAATACACGGCCCTTTAAAAATTAAAAAGGAAGTTCCAAGCAATATGTTTAAATAGAACACACTTTGTATTGACTGACTTGTATTATCTGTGCCTTTGATCACTATTTAAGAGAACATGGCTTCGGGCCAGCTATAGAACACCTAAAAACAAACCTTTAAAGACTCAAGTGATGTTTTGTCCAGGAAATCAAACACCTAGCCAAAGGGCATCATAAATAAATTTGATCTCTCTTCAGGGGGTGCCCCTGAACAGGCCATTAGAAAGCCTCTCTTTATTTCAACCAATTCTGAGAGGAAACTAATTAAACCTGCTCTTAGATAAAGTTGATTAGGCTGGAAGAAGAGCTTGGAGCTTGGAGACAAGGACTGACACAGCCCTCCAGTGGGGAGAAGGCTGTGGGAAAGTTCTTAGGCTTGGGTACAAAATGATTCAATAGCAAAACTGAGCCAAGCCATTGAGCATTCATGTCATCCCTAGATGAGAAGATAAGAAGGTGTGGGCTGACAGTGGTGCCCCTCCTTTTCTGTCCTGCATCCATTTTATTTGGAGCGCTAAAATTTAGGGACAGTTTGGTGCAGTGCAATGCCCCTTAAATGATCTGTCGAGCAGATTAGGTTTTTTCTTGGCTTTTGTTTTCCAATCTGTCACATACAGATACTTTTCATAAAATACAGTGTAAGTGTTATTACTAAAATACAAACAACAAAGCAAAGGCATACAATTTACACGCTCCATGTTTCACTATTATGTTCAACACGTATAAAATTACTTTGTCAAGTTACTATGAAAATGTCCAAACGTGGACTCCTAATTCCTGGGCTCATCTCTTTGCAGACAGGCAAGGGGCTACAGACCATGCTTGGTGTGTAACTAGTGTGCTGAACAGACTTATGGTTCAGACAGACTTGTGTTTAGATCCCATGTGTCACTTATTATCTGTGTAACTTGAGAAAGTTGTTTAACAATGTCCCAGTGATCAGAGAATCAACACACATTTCCTAATCTTCCTAGTATCAGGTACAAGATCCATGATCCATGTTGTAAATATTAAAATACTAAGATATCCCCCAATTCTTTTCTTTGTTGCTGCCACCTGAAATCGTTATCAGAAGACAGACCCTCCCTAGTTTTCCTCATTTCTGTTACGATATAATTTTAGTTTATCACAGGTGCGAATGAAGCCAAAGTTTGCTATCAACGCATCCCAGGAAAGGTCAAAAGCTAGAAATAATGGTTTCTGGTTGGGATATTGGAAAAACTGTCTAACTGCAACCACAGCAATAGCTAAAATGAGCAACTCAAGTTCCCAGATGATGTGTTAGGTGGCCTCAGGCTGACCTGAGGGGAGAGTAATGAGTAGTAGAGAACTTAATAAATATTTGTAGAATGACGATTACAAAGAGTAACTCTGAGCTGACAACAGATTGGTCCATTGGGTGGAAACACAGATGATATATTACCTCTTATGCAGTACCATTATTATTTTACTATCTCAAGCATACTATCTTCAAGTGTACACTGGCCTACTCACTGGACCAGAAGTCTCCAAATATCTTTAGCCATGAAATCTATCTTCAGACATAATTTTAAATGGAAGCCTACTGTGTAAAACAGATGAAATCACGGTTGTGCTGACTGAAGCAGGAGGAGGTGGAAGAATTAGAGCTTTGCCTATATCTTGCCTTCCCTACACAAAATGCCTAGGACACCACAGAGCACGAATTGAAAATCTCTGCACTCGAATTCCACAGGAAGTCCAAATGAGGAGTCAAGTGAATGGTCAAGTTGCTGAACATAGCCAATTGTTGTTCTCATCTAAAACTAGCAGGTGTTCCCTTAGCTTTCAGCTCTCCCTTAGGACAGCTGCAAGATTTTGCCATTGATTGTCCTGCCTCATGGCAGTCCACTACCATTTTGCCCTTCATGAGACCATCTTCTCTCAGTCTTTCTGTATCTGTTTCCCCCTGTGTGAATTCTACCCCAATGACTACTGTGCCACAAACTAGCACAACTTCTTATTCAAAAACCCATAACAAACTCAACCCCAGGGCTCTGCTCTATTACTGGAGCATGAAGAGAATAGTGGACAAAGAATGATCAGACAAGTTGCCCGTCCTCTGTCTCTTTCCTGTCTTAGTCTTAAGGCTTGTCTGGTTAGAGTATCTAGTGGGCCACTCCTCTTGCCAGGGATTCCACCCGTGAGTGTCAAGGGAACAAACATAACAACATAATTGGACTTGTATCTATTTCTTTGGGGAATAAATCCTCTAAAAAATTCTATGTCTATAGGTCCTCTGAGTACATACTACCACTTCAGGTTCAGTTATATATAAAGGCAAAGTTTAGAAACCTCATACACTTAGAGATTGGATTGGATTTTTCTTTTTCTTTCTGAACTCATGGCTTTTAGTATATAACTATAATAGCTCCTGTAGCACAATTACCTCACTAATTCAATGTTAGTGAAATCAAAACACAATAGCTCCATGAACAGTCCAGAAACATACAGATGAGGTCTTCATTGTATGCGTTCAGGATAGACTATCTCTTCAAATGAATTACATCAATGTAGTCTTTCTGTAACTCCTGCCAGCCATGTTCTACATCTTTACAAGACAGTAGGATCGGAGTCAGTCTCATACTCATGATTTTAATCCGAAGTATTTAACCTACCCATTTACAATGGCATGCTTTAGAAGCACACAGCAAGCAAGACTCGTTTTCTTTCTTAGACATTACCCTTAATAATTTCTGAACTTGCTGACACATAAACAGTATTTCTGTCAGTCTTACAAACAACTGTCTTATAGGGAATTTATTATTAGGCTGGATCTATAGAAATCAAATAATAAAATATTAGGCAACTAAAACAAACTAATGCCTTAAAAATATATTTCTTTTCCTTCTATTCAGAATTTGGGAAGACAATGAAAGACAAATTCTACCTAACCTCTGAGGTTTTGTTTTATTTTTTTAACATCACTACGTATATCAAAACACTTAATACTTTCCATGGACTATTAATATGTTAAATCAACTCCATAAAACCTTTCTTGATAATTAACTAATGATTTCAAAAGAATGTTTGGTTACAAACAAATTTAAAATATGACCAAATACCAAATTGTGAAAGATTGGTCTTTCTAGAACTGTTCTTCGATAAAGCTTCTAATAAATATGCATTACTTATAAGAGATGAGAGAAACAATGTGATGTTCAACCACAAAAGAACACCCAGACTGTTGAGCAAGGCCAGAGTCTGTTCTGCAGCCTGTAGGTGCTGATGGAAGAAGCTAATGAGAAACGAGTGATTGTGACAAGCAATTATGTCACCTATGTGAACAGCTTAATTTTCTAAATTAGCCACTTTGATAATTATGACATCTCATTTGTCTTTTAATTCCATGAGCCCTGAAGTTTACCTTTCATTTTATTTCCAATCAGATAAGAGGCTTTGATAAGCCAAGGGTCTATTATGTGTCTGAAAAATTCAGATTTCAGGCTGATTGGCCTTGTTTTTTGCTTGAGCCAGAGCAAATGGCTCTCTCCACAAGAGCTCTCCAAGCCTGGCTTTCCTCGCTTCTGTTTGCAATAGTGCTGGGGGAAAAGCGGGGAGCGGGACAGAGATTGCAAAGCAAATTAATAGTGTCAACAGGACTGAAGAAAACACTGCCCAGCCTACTCCAGAGGAAAGGCAAACTGTTTTTCAAGTACATTAAAAATCACTTTAGCAGCGTCTACTTTACATGCATGCCCCCCAATTACTGAGCTAATTACAAACGATTCTGATGTACTCATCGAAGCACTTTCAATTTCTTCAGAAGACTATGTATCCTTCTTTTTTATTGTATTGACTTGGGAGGTTTACAAAAAGGTAGGGGTCTGAATAGCAAGGTTATGTTAGAAAGACAGATTACTTGAATGGGAAATCCCAATGACCATTGCCAGTTGGATTTCTGAAGCAGAGTTATATGTTAAATGAAGAAGTCCTGAATTAATCAATTTGCAGGAACTTTAGTAATCAACGGGGCCCTGTGACCTCTCTTACTCGAATGTGTGTGTACTTGGCAGAAAGATGCCAAGAAGAACCAAACCAGATGAAAGAGTAATTGGTTTACACCATGACAGGGATGTGCTCATATGTCCCTTCAGAGATAAGGGCCTAAGATGGGTGTTCAGATCAGAATGTGGTGCCTGAAACACTTAGAGGACTCAAGAAATTTGTTTTAGGCCCTTACATTACGGTAGGGCCATAGACAGTTTGTGTTAACCAGTAGGGCAGTGGATTAAGGACGTGGCCTTCAGGAATCAAGAGATAGCTTGACTGTTCACACACACACACACACACACACACACACACACATCAGCAACATGCAAAACTATATATATTTCTACATCCTACCATGGTCTGACCAGATAACATCAATGAGTGGATGACACTTCTCCTGCTTTCCACGTGTTCCCAAGGCTGTACATTATCTTTCCTTTTCCTTTCCTATTCAGGCCTGCCCTTCTGGTTTATTTTAACCTGATCTCACCCAGAAAAAGGAAGTTTTTGTGCATATCCCTGGGTCTCCCATATCTTAGGATAAGTATTAAATTAATTGATTGGAACCACTGGTTCCCAAACCTGAGTGATCAGTTTCACTGCCTACTCCCACTCAGCCCTCCAAAAAAGATACCCAGGCACAGTCAGCCTCACATGGGGAATACTGCTCATCCCAGCAGTGGTCTGGAACCCTTCCGGGTCTTCGGGACTGTGCCTAGATATTCTTGGGCTTATGCAAAACTCTGCCCCATGACTCCTCAGAACATAGGAAGTGTCTTGGTTAAGTCCCCAGCAATACATGCCAGGCTGAGAGTCGTTACCACCACTGAGATCAGAAGGAGATACTCTACTAGAAAGACAGGCAGGTACTAAGAGTCTGAATTAGGATTTATTTTTAAGCAATCCATTTTCTCCCTTTTTAATATACTGAAAGTATATATAAAGCCTCTTTATAAATATAACTGTCAAACTTATAATTAGCTTAGTTATCATTTCATTTTTTAATGGAATAGGTTGTTAATATTTTTATTAAGATACAATTTACATGCAGTAAAATTCACTTTTTTTACCTTACAGTTTTGCAGGATTTCACAAATGCATACAATTATATAACTACCACTACAGCCAGAATATAGAACAGTTCCATCACCCCAAAAAGTTGTCCCATGCCCCTTTATAGTCAATCCCTTCCCTTAGCCCCAACCTCTGACAACCACTAATCTGTTTCCTGCCCCTAAAGTTTTGCTTTTTCAGAATGCCATATAAATGGAATCACACAGTACATAGCCTTTGGACTTGGCCGAATGCATTCGGGATTCAACTACATTGTTGTGTGTATCAGTAGTTCATTCCTTTCTATTGATGAGTATTATTCTGTTGTATTGCTGAACCACAAACCGAAGGACATTTTGGTTGTTTGCAGTTCTTGGAGATTACAAATAAAGCCACCATAAGCATTCATATATTTGAATCACGATTCATCGGAGAGATTCAGCTTCCAGATTCTAGGTTTAGTACCAACAGTTTCACGGGTGCTCTTTCCAAACAGTGAATCACCCCAGCCCCTGATCTCAACCTTCCTTGGATACAGGATCTTCCAGGTCTCCAGGAGAGACTTCTTTTACTTCTTGCACAAAAGTTCTTAAAATTCATATTAGAGAAAGTCTCGGTATCTTTTGTTTTCCCAGTACTTAAGAAATATGAGCAAGTCTGTAATATTTACTCATTGCCTTAGCTATAGTTTTTAAAGAAACTTCTTCCTTGCTTGAGGATTCCCAAAGCTTGAGATTGTCTTTCTTCCTTTGTACATGTGCTACAGCGTAGAGTACGCCCTCGACATTTAAATGGATGGCTCTGGAGAGACACATTAGTTCTTATTTTGGTTCAGTATACTTTCAATTTCCAGGTAAGATGAAAATTTTACTGTTTCTGAAAATCACATAAATGACAGCTAAGAGGGAGAAAATGTCTACAAAAAATGCTTATGGGTAAACTGAGAGATTTTTAAGTCATAGAACAGACTTAGCCTTTTTAGAGGTGACCCCAGCTTTAAGGATAGGCAGTATGAAAAAATTCCAATTAATAAACCACATATATCAGGTTCTGGATAGTCACCTCCATAATCCTCATTTCTTTCAGAAAGCATTTACCACGAGTTTCCATTTGGAAAGCAAATTCTCTAGTTCCTTCAACGTATTTAAAATGTCTCCCTTTCAGCAGCATACTTACTGCACTAAAGGAGGTAAGGCATGGTTTTAGTTTTGATGCTAGTTTTATTTTATTAGAGGGTAATGACTACCCATCCTCTATATATTTGCAAGTGGGGGCTGTGAGGAGGCAGTGGAAAATAGTGAGGCCTGTCAATTTTTCCACAAGATCATTTTTCCCTTGACATGCAATTTGATGCTTAACAATTTTTCTGAAAGTCAAAAGGAATACTATGTTCTCTAATTTTCACAGTGCTATAAATAGCCCCTCACAAAAAATAATTGTATAAAAGAGATGATACTTCTTTATGAAAGAATTTTCACTGGAAAGATAAAAGGAGGTCAGAACTCTTATGTGAGACATGTATTTTCAAGTATTCATAAAAATAGAAATTATCAGCAGTGGGAAAATTCTTCATGATAGACAGTCACACATAAGATATTGGAGCCAAAGCCATTTTCACAGGCGCCAACTGTAGTTTGAATGGAACCCAGCCAAGAAGCGGCTGCTGGGCATTTAGCTCAAGTGCCAATAAAAGGGAAGAGTACACACACACACACACACACACACACACACACACACTCCAGCTTGTAGAGGTATTTGCCAGAAACATTTTCAAGCTTCTGCCATCTGGGTCCTACAGCCATCAATCAGGTCCTATGGTGACTCCAGCTGCTAAGTCCTGCTCCTAGAGGTGGAATAATGTAGGAAAAATGAAAGAGAAAAAATAAGGAGGGCACCGACGACAGCTGGAAGGAGCAGCTAGGCAGCATGTAGATAATATCAAGACCCCAATTCCTTTGTAATGACTTTGATGCTATGAAAACTTTAAGTTGTCTCCTTGGCTGCAAAGTGATTACACATGCATTTTTATCGGTTTTATTATTTTTAAATCACCATAGATGTACAGGACCATTTACAAAACACTTGAAAAAGACCAGGACCCTGTCCTACTGGGTTGATGGGCTTGTAAAGAAGAATATGTGGACAACATATCATTAATTATTTAAAAAATCATTTGTGGAGGGTGGGCTGCAGGTAGTGGTGGGATGAATTGGGAGATTGGGATTGACATGTATACACTAATATGTATAAAATAGGTAACTGATAAGAACCTGCTATACAAAAATAAATAAATAAAATAAAACTCAAAAAAAAGATTTGGCTAAGTATTTCATGTTTTTTTTTGGATGTTAATGTAAATGGTTTAATTTCAATTTCCAATTGTTCATATAGAAATAAATAGATTTTTGTATTAAAAAAAATCATTTGTGGTCACGATATTGAGCCACCATGAATCGAGTCGTCATCACGTGCCAGGCGCCAAGTGGGGTCTTTATGTAAACTATTTGAAAGCTTACAGCACTCCATGAAAAAGGTATTCTCAGCAGCCTTATTTACCAGATGAGTGAAGTGATCTCAGAGGAGTTAAGCGACTTGCTCAAAACCCCCTGACTTGTCCGAGATCGAGGAGGGATTTGAATCCAGGGTGTGTCATATTTTAGAATCTACACTCTTAACCTCTGCCATCCTGCCTTTCCATGCCACTGTGTTGAGTCAGTCCTCCACAGCCTAAAAGAGACCCCGCAACCTTCCAATATTCTGCATTTACAACAAGGGGCTGATAGAACAGCGGTGCTGAGAAGTTGTGTTGGGGCTTCCCATGCAAATGAGTCTCTTCCTCCCAATTTCCAGTGAGGTTGCTCTATTATAATGCCTTCTAGAGGGGGCGTGGGAGTCACGTGCCTCTTCTGGATAATAATGATTACATTGCCCCAGCATCCCCTATCCTCAAGGCTGCAAGTCGGGCCCTTGGATACCTCAGCTCTCCTGGAGAGCGTGAAGCATGGCTGTTCACTTCTTTTCTCATCCTTAGGAGGATGAGTGTTAGGCTGGAATGAAAGCTGAAAGTTCAGATTACTTCCCGGCTGCACATGTTGTTGTCTCTTAGCTTCAAGTGTCTGTGCCCTCTCTGTGGATTACTTCCCGCCACACTGTCAGTTATTACATGTAATGAAATGGGGAGGGGGAGGAAGAAGAAAAAACTACGGAAGGTCAGATCCTCCTTCATCTCATCCCTTGGTTCATTTCTTCCATGCTCAGAACTCCCTTTGTCATCAGGCAGAAAGTGAGCCTGGGGGGTGGAGGGGGGTGGGGAAGAGGGGAAAGAGAACTGGGCCTAAGGTAATTTATAACCACAGGCAACTAGATCATTTGATACCAAAATGGTACTTTCTCAAAATCTCATCATTCATACCAGAAGTCTTTCTTACGGAGTAATATTCCTGGGCTTATGAAAACATTGTGTGCAGTTGAACTTGCTTAATCGGTGATCATTTTGCCTCTCTGAAGATTTGAGGCAAGGGTATTATGCCATTATGCTGTTAAAACGCATCAGTGGCTTGATCATTTAAAATGCTTTAATAAAAACGAATTCTGTTAGCTGATTCTGATTATCCAGCGCCAGACTTTATAAGCTTTTAAGACATTTTCCAGTTGTCAGATATTTTTTCCGTGAGACACTTAAATATTTAGATTCCATTCTTTCTGGGTATTCCAAATATAGGAGACAAATATCTTAATAGCAGAAATATTAACGGGATTATTCTGTGGACTGACTTCCCTAATGGCCTTTGAAAATCAAATCATGTTCCTTGATTATGTATCAAACCTTTTTGCTTGAAGTGAAGTAGCAGGTAGAGACCCAGGATCCAGTTCTGTGCAGATTAGGTGTTTGTTAAAGAAATACATTACTATGGCCAATTAGAGCAGAATGTGGCTTACTGGACTCACTGAAGGCCTTCTCCAAGAGTAGTAACTATTAATAAAGGATACCCTGTGTGACATTAAAGTCCGCATGTAAATATGTGTGTTTATTATGCATTCCTTGACCTGTTCAGCAAAGCTCCTCATTTGCATATGTGCACAAGCACGCTGCGTGCACGCAGAGACATGGATTTTCCTGGTAAAGTATTAGGAATCCAATAGGTAGAAAAATTAATTTTGATACAGTAAACAACTTATGCTTTCCATTACAAGTGTTTCCTTTTTCCCTGGGGCTTTCGCCCCATTTTAGCTGGACTATGAAGTATTGATTTCCTCAGGGGTGGGTGTCTTGCCACAGTAAAGTAGATAAAAGGCATTTGATGCTCTAAGAAGACTCAAGACATGGTTTGGAGATGCCTCTCCTGCAGCTTCGTGCCCACACCCAAGGGCATACGAACACTCATGGGATGGAGGGAGTGCGGAGAAGGGACATAAGGATCCATAGAGAGAGGAGCAGAATCAGTGTAGAGAACATCCCCACACAGCACCCTGCCTTGTGTCTCCCTCAGGCCACAGAGGCTTCACGGGCTTGTGACCAGTGCAGTCACGCAGGACCCTGAGCTTAGAAAGGTCCTACACTTCATGGTTCATGCTGGGCTACTGTTGTCTTAAAATTCTTTTTTTGTTGTTGTTTAATGTGTTTTGCCAGTGAAGGCTGCCGGGACAACAGAGCATGTGCTGGGGACTTGGAGCCTTGACTCACACGTGTGGTCTCACTTCCCGCCACCTGTCTCCCACCCTCTCTGGCATGGGCTCCCGGACATCCATTTCTTCACTAGCGAGTGAAGAAATGGGTACCCTAGCCTTCCCCAACCTCTGTCTTCTCATCTTTCAGCAATTTCTACTGCCCTCCACCGGCAGTGGAGGCCTGGGAGTGGGTGTGGGGAGGGTCGGAGCCGGGTTGTCTGTGCCCCATGGAACCTCCCTGTGGGCATGGTGGTGGCTGTCCCAGCCCTGAGTTGGCAACACCACATGCATTTGGCGGGAGCTCTGACCTGGTGAGCCTCTCACCCATGCCCCATCCAGGTACAGAGTTCATCCTGGCATGGGCTGCATCCTCTGTGGTGTTGCCATCCACGATGGGCTGGAGTGGCACGTCATTTGGAAGGAAAGATTGGATTCTCCATCTCTGGCCTGTCAGTCTGGCTGCTGGTAGGAGGGGAACCTGGCAGCAGGAGGGTTGCATGTGCTTGTGTGTACACCAAGACTGGGCAAGGGCCCAGTGGCTGGCAGCCTGCACTCTCCCAGGCATATCCCCAAGCCCGAGGGCGCACGCTCTCAAGTAGCAAATAAAAGTTACCATGACAGGTCTAGAAAGAGATTGTGGAAGAACAGAAAAAGTTAAGTATCAGTATCTTCATATATGAGTATGTTTTTCCTACTTTCTAAACAGGGGGATAGCACTTTCACTTCCCACTGAGCCGCACTCATTACGTCGCTCTGCCTCTCAGTGGCCCCAGGACATTCAGGTACACTGAAGTGAACTCCCAGCCTAACTGACCTTTGTCAGTTCCCTGATATCCTTCTCAGTCCTTATGTACCTTCACCCATCTGGACAGCCCCAGCAGGGCCCCAAATCCTACATGGGTGGTGGTAGTGTAGAAACAAAGACTCCCTAAACCCCAATCCATTCTTTCGTGTCAGGAAACCTAACCAGCTCACCAGACAGCATGATGAGAACACACCTACACTTCCCTCCCAGCCAGAACATTGGCAGGCTCTCCCACAGCACCTGCATCTCAATATATCTCTTGATGTTTACTCCTGGAGTAGTAAGTATTTTTCAAGAGCACTTTATTTCTTGGTAACTTTTTTTTCCCTCTAAGGATAAGACAAGATTTGAATTGGCCCCTACTTACCTTAAAAAAAAAAAAGAAAAAAAGTGAATAAAATTAGTGATATCTCAAAGGCCCCAAATCTAATACCTTGAAGGACAAAGTTTCAAGATGATTGACGGATCATTCAAGATATGTTTAGTTATTGAGCACCTAGGATGTACTCAGCATCCTGGCAGAAACTACAGGAGGAGAGATAGGGCATGTGCTGTGTATTAATTTTCTATTCCTGAATAAAGAATTACCACAAATCCGTGCCTTAACACAATGCACACTTATCAGCTCACAGTTTCTGTGGGTCAAAAGTCTGGGCAGAGCTTAACTGGGTTCTCTGCTCAGGGTCTCATAAGGCTGCAGTCAAGGTGATGGCTGAGCTATGTTCTCATCTGGAGGTCTGACTAGGGAAAGATCTATTTCCAGGATCCCTCCAGTGGCTGGCAGAATTCATCTTCTTGTGATTCTAAGGCTGAAGTCCCTGTATTTTCATTGGTTGCCTGTCAGCTGGGGACCCCTCTCAAGAGCTAAAGGCAGCTACAGTTTTCTGCCAACAGTCCCCTCCCTAGGCAGATCACATGTGGCTGTTTGCTTGTTGAAGGCCAGAAAAAGAATGTCCCTCCTCTTTTCCATCACCTTTGCCATAGTGGCTGGAAGCAAGTCACAGGTCCTGTCCACACTCAAGGGGGTGGAATTAGGATGCCACTGGTATGACCTCAGGGAGCAGAGATCACCAACCATCTTAGAATGCTGCCTACCACAGCCAGGATATGGTTCCTTCCTTCAGTGAGCTTGCACTGTAGCTGGGGAGACAAGACTAACACTTCTGAATCATTGAGACAGGAAACTAAATGCCTCTATGGCTTCCAGAAAGAAATTCCTTCCCCCCCCCAACCCCATCCTACCTCTCTTTTAACAATTCTGATAAGGATTAACTAAAGAGTGATTGTAAAGCACTGGGCCAATTTCAAGCTCAAATGTAAGTAAAAACTTAGTCGTTTGTCCTCCTAGATGGCTTTTGATGAATTACCTCCTCTGGTGCAATAGATTAATTCTATTTTTATAACTTAAAAGGGGAACAGCTCCCTTCCTCCTCATCCTGATGCCCAGGCCCTTGGAATCCTCCAAAGGAACCTGAGTAATGCTAGTCTTCTCTGCTTCTGGTCTGTAGCTGCTCCTTTCTATAACTGCTATGTAGGATGCAGGTAGAAAGGAAGAGTCCAGCTGCTCGCTGATGCCCGACTGGGAGCCAGCCTCACTAGAGGTCTCATCCAGCACTTAGTGGGAGCAAGTCTGGGACAGGATGAGAATCCCACTGCCAAGCCAGGGAAGACTGCAGCGTAGCAGAGATGTCGTGCTAAGTGCCCAGAAGATGGAGAAAATTCCTGAGTAGTAAAAATGGGGATGACCTGCAACATGGAAGAGAGGGACTAGGGACATACAAGGAAAGAAGTTCACAGATTTCTCATCACAATCTAATCCAGAGCCCTGTGAAGATGACACCGATTCCCAACAGCATCAACGTGCTTCTGGGGTGGGGTAGCTTGGCCACACTGAACTGCAGCTCACTAAACAGAGAGGACTTTTATAAAGGCAAATCCTGTGTATATAAGCTACTCAACCTGATTACTGCCCTATTATAAGAAAAATGTATTTTCAATTAGAGAATATATGCTGATTAATTCAATAGAAGGTTTTGAAAGTACTTGAAGTCAGAAAATCATTGTTTAAGCAAAATGGGAACATCCCTTAATTTTCCAGAGAATCTTCTGTTTCTATTGATTAGTCAAGTGACTTGTCCAGGATTCACTCCATGGCTGGTAACTTGTAGTCAGGGTCTTGGAGTATTTTACAGGGAATTTATTTAAAAACACACGAGGCAGCTATAATTTACCTCTTGCCACGGGGAGGAACATCAGGCAGACCCTGGAATAGAATGGAAAAGGATGCTATGCCTTAGGTAGGCCACGTCATAGCCTATAATGTGCTTAGGCAAATTTCTCTATCCTGTTTTACCCTCAGAAAAACCAGCACACTGACACTAACTTATACCAGCACCCTCTGGAATCCTTAACCTTGCTCCATGCATATTTTGGGTCAAATCTTCATTTAGTAGCACTCTGGTAAACTTTTCTTCTACCACATATTAGACCATCTTCTTTATTTTCACTCATTCAATAATTATTGTGTACTCTTTATGGGAAAAGCACTGTGCTATATAATAGAAAAAGTTATAAATGATAAATATGAACAGACTCCCTGCACCTTATACTCTTCTAAACAAGAGGACTTTTTTTTTTTTTTTTTTTTTTTGCGGTACACAGGCCTCTCACTGCTGTGGCCTCTCCCGTTGCGGAGCACAGGCTCCGGACGCGCAGGCCCAGCGGCCACGGCTCACGGGCCCAGCCGCTCCACGGCATGTGGGATCTTCCCGGACCGGGGCACGAAGCCGTGTCCCCTGCATCGGCAGACAGACTCTCAACCACTGCGCCACCAGGGAAGCCCAAGAGCACTTTTTGTTTGGTAGTTATCTTTCTCTCAAGTCTTGTGTGATGGAATGTTTAAATGAAGCAGTCTGCTCAGATTTTAGCCATAAACACACACCTTTTCATTCAGGGGTTTGTATAATGATTTTTTCTAAGGTCAATTACTAATTCTAAAACTTTACTGATCTTGTTTTATATCATTGTGATTTTTCCTTATCTGTCCTCCACTCTCCTTTGTGGGGCTGAATCAAGCATGATATTCTTTTTATTTGTATTTTCTTTTCATTGATATCCTCTTAATATAAACCTCTTTGATTGCCATCAACTGTAAAAAGAGTTCCTGGCTAAATACAACAGATGTATCTCTGAAGTACTGCATGCAAACTGAATTTTTATAAATTGAATCACGTTTATACTTAGACTATAATTTCAGAAGTGTAGTACAAAAGAATGCATATTGCTTCAAGAAGTTGTCAAATACTTTGTGGTGCATACTTGGAATTATTAAATGAATATGCCTGCGTCTTTTCATTTTGTATAGAACATACCAGAAGGATCAATACATGGGACATACAAAAAGAATCCACTGTCCAACATTTCACCTGAATGTTGAACACACTTTTCTGGAAACACTATCTGCATTTTAAACTTAGGATGCTGAATTCAAGTCCGTGCTTTCTCTGACTGTGGTTGATTCAATGATTTCACCCACAGGGAACAAGCTTGGAGCCCAATTCTCTGCAATTTCAATCTTGCCATTAGGTTATTTTGGCAGATTGGGGTTATCACCTGGAATGTTTAATCCACTTCTGACCTTGTCTGACACCTTAGAAGTGTTTCCATTTTCTCTTTTCAATGAGTCAATATCATTCAGGATGTAAATCCTACTGAAAAAATCAGAGGGGAGAGGAATATAGGTATGGAATGGACTTTTGTTGAGTGCCTTCTGTGTCAGGTCCAAAGCCAGGTACTCTACATACATTATTTCTCATTTCATCCTACACCAATGCTAGGAAGAATATTAATGAATCCATTTTACAGTTGAGGAAACTTGTTTTGAGACATTAAGCAACTTGCTCTAAGACACAATAGTAAGTGTAATGTTGTATAGGGGAAGAATGGGGATTTGGGAATCAGACAGTGGAGCTGAACACCTGTACAACACTGGGAAAGATCTTTAACCTCCCTAAGCCTCAGCTTCTCCACCTGCAAAACAGGGCTAATAATACCACCTTCTAGATTCATTGTGAAGATAAAAATAATATATGTACAATATTTAGCATAAGATAGGTGCTCAATAAATTACAGAGATGGTTATACACTGAACTCAAACCCAAGTCCAAATTCACAGTCAGTGTTTTTTCCAGGACCCCATCTCTTTAAAGTAGTGGCCTAACTAAGGAAACCTAGAAACCTCATAATAATTCCCCTGAGAATGATACTCTTGGAAAAAAGCCATGGAAAAACTAGGGTATCTCTGTTTTCTCTTTTTTCTCTAGCTTTCCTTAACATCAATCAGCAAAAATGTTAGCAAGGTAAGAGCCCCAAACAAGCTTGAATTCTAATCCTGATTCTAACATGAGTTGCATGACATTGGGTGAGTCATTTAATCCTCTGAACATCAGTCCCCTTACATTAAAATAGCAAAGCTGGGTGAGATAGCCTCTAAAAAGGCCTTCCAGCTGGCAAAGTCTAGGATTCTTATTTGACCAGGACCTGGGAGACAAACCCCAAGTTGTCTTTGTGTGACTCTCTCTAACTTTAATAAGGCTGTCAGGCAGAAACTAAACCCAGAGAAGTGAATGATCAGCTGATCATTTAAAAGGCCATTTCCTCATTCTCTGTTCCAGTTTATCAGGAATCTTGTCATTGAACCACACATGTAAGCTAGAGCCAGAAAAAGTACCTACAATAGAGCTGCTTTCAGCCAAGATGGGTTGAAACCAACCAGAGGAGTTGATAAGGAGAGATAACTGCTGCTCTGCATGTATCGTAGACCATGTAATTCTCCAGGTCAAATTAAAAACTGAAAAGGCTCTTTGAACAGCAAGAGTAGCTTTTTCGTAGCTTCAGTATCTGCCATCAGCAAACAAAATTAACCATCTGAGGGCCATTCAATAAAGGACTCACCCTCTGCTGCGTTTTGTCAGTTCCACAGATCCATGTTGTAATGGCTATAAGGATATATCAGCATCAGCCACTGTCTAAAACATATGGCCCAGGGCATTCTTCCAACAGACGCTTACAGTGGCTATTTACTAAAACTGAAAGCTAAGAGGTATAATTTATTAAAATTGTCTTCACTCCTGATTAATCCACCTGATTCATATATTTCCAATCTATATCTTTAGGAAGATATGATTCAAAAACTCAAGTCAATAAATAGTACTCAAGTACCTGCTATTTGCCAGGGTCTGAGGTAGGCACTGTGGGGACAGAGCAAAGAAAAAGAATGTTTAAATGAACAGAACATGATATCTGCCTTAAGAAGCTATCGGTTTAATAATTTCCCTAACTGTAAAGTATTTTTTGCATCTTAAGAGTTAAACATGGGAACTTAGCTGAAAAGATTTTCTTTAAGATTTGTAATGAATTTTCCCTATAGAGAAGGAAGCCCAGCCCATTGGGAGTGACATTGAGGGGTGTGAAGGAGGAAGGAAGAAGAGTCTCTCCTTATTCTCTGCTCCCATCTGTCAAGTTTGATGACTCTTTCCATATTTCTTTGGGTTTTGTGATCCCAATCAGGGCATAGAGCAGGGCATGAAGCAAATGGGTTGGACAAGTTGGCAGTTAGTAATGTCTTTTAAAATGCCTTCGCCTCATTCTAATTTATGTGTGTGAGAATAGATAAAAGATTAAGAAAGTCTCATTCCGCCACCACGTAACCCACAATATGGCTTTTGCCATAATCAAGAGATATGTGAAGGGAGAAGCAAGCATGGGAGGTGGGAAATGGTTCTCTCTCCTTAGTTACTTCCTCAGTCGTAAGTAGAGAATTAGGCTATGACATCTTATGACCTGATTTGATGACGAAAGTTTAATTTAAAGGCTGATATCTGTAACGCTGAGATTTGTGATGTTGAAAATTCTACCTTACGTTATCTTACTGATTCACACAGTTTATAATCAGAGACACTGATTAACTTTTAGGTATGTTTTCTTTATACATTGTTATTGATGTACTTATACACAGACCATACACAGGATGCACATTTTACTTATCCATATTACATACAATGAAGGGAAAGGATGCTGGTTTATACTGAATATATAACTGATGAGCTTTTAATATTACACTTCAAAAGGTTTGACAACATCAGAGCCTTATCGTGTTCTGCAGTTTGAACTTGCTGGAAACAATACTGTGATTTTTTTCCTATGAAATGTAGTGAAGAAATATGAAACCTTCAATGAGTCTCCACAGGGAAGATGCTTGACTGCCAGCATCTTGCTACCTCCTTCATGCTCTCCCCACCACGACCAACCTGATTGAGGGCCCTATGGCCTCTGCAATCACTTCCTGTCTTCCCTCTTCTAACCCTTCCTGCCCACACCTGCCAGATTTACAGTCCAAAATTCCACACTCTTCATAATATTCCCCTGCGCAGTGTTCAGTGTCTCCCCAATGCTTGCAAGACACAACGTAAACACCTGAATCTCACACTCGAAGCTCAACTCAGCGGCACCAGCATACCAGCTCAGCCCACCCTTGGTCCAGGGATGCTGGCAATTCACCATGGAGCCTTCGTTGACACTCCTCTTTCCTGACTAGAACACCCTTTCTCTCATTGGTCATTCTTTATCCCCTACCCCTTTGTCAAGGTCTTTTCACAGCTCCCTCCTCGATCACTCCAGCCAACAGGAGCCTCAAGGCAGGCATTTTCCTCAGGTCATGTACAATACCATCCTTTTCTGCCTCCTCATGTGTCTGACGTTTCTATTTAACTTTCTTAATCTGCCTTATGTCTTGCTTCTGATGGAGTCGGGGACCATAAAAAGACAGTCCTTTTAAATCTCCGTGATTAAAAAGCTCCACGATTTTCCTAGGTAGGAAAATGGGAGCTTTGTTGAATTTGTGTTTTAAAATTTTTTTACCTTGATAATATTTTAAAGGAACCAGTTGAGTAATTGTCAAGAAATGACTATAAGAATGTTTAGTCAAGTAGAAGAACAACAGTAACTTTCCTCAGAAAGTCAAAGGGAACAGTTTCTCGCGACGCTGGTAATTGGTTTGGACGTACTTAGTTACTTAACTCATAGAGCAGGCATTGGCAAGATTTACATATTATTTGCCCTTATTGGAGACACAGCAGAAGTGCTGGTAGCTCCTTATGTTATCACTTTTCCTGAGGATATTCATTTCCATCAGTCTCCAAAGGAGAGTTTTCCTGTTGGAGGGAAATGAGAAAAATTCTGCGAGGACATCCATGTAGGTTAAGGGTAAATGGGACCTGCAGAATCCCTTAACAAAGTAACACTAAGAATTCCAGGGTTGGCAATGGAGGGGAAAAAATGGCCAAGGGCAAATAAGCTCCATGTTCCCCCGTTCCTTTGGGAAATGTCTTTAATGATTACTGCTTCCACCAACAGAATGGCCTCAGGGGTTCTGCTTTCACTTTAAAGCTCCAGCTCAAGCAAAGATAAACCACTCTTCCCTCCATCAATCATTCCCTTTTCTGTAATGTTGAAGGATGAATCTCCATGTGGGCAGGAACCACTAACCCACGCCTGTGAATTCCTGCCTCAGAGGTTGTTCTTCCCTTTGATGGTCATTTCTGGTCCCACTGCATGTAAAGGAATGCACCAACTTCCTTACACTGGCTGTCCAGGAATGATGAGCACTGTCTAGAGACAGAACATCCTGAAGGACAGAAGGTATGGCTCTTTCTGGCGTGCAGGGAAATTGGCTCCTTCCACCTTGGATAAGAGTTAACTTCAACAGAATGAATCGGGATGATCATCTCAATTCCTATTTTTACAAGGGAGGAGGGAGTAGACTTTTCCTCATTCTTCCCAGATGGAGCTCTTGATATTCATTTTACACTTTAGAATATCTTTTCCATAACAAAGTAGACCATGAAGTTTGAACTGGAAGGAGACAACAATGTGATTTTTCTAAAAGGAAGGCCTGGCTTCTGTACCGTTTAGAGATGAACTACATTTGAGTAAGTCATAAGACTGGAAAAGGAGAATATTAGGCTTGAAAGAAAGATTTGAAAATAAAGGTATGTATACACTTGTTGGCAACACATACATGAATATTTTCCTTATGAAGGATCCCTAGGTGCAATAAAAGTCTTATCAAGCACTGGTGCCTATGACCATACCTGGCAATGTAGTAGGTGCTCAATAATGATTTGTTAGAGTATGTTAAGGGAGTTTCAGGACTTGCTTACTTTAGCTCAAGACTCCAGCCTCTCTAAGAGGTTCCCAGATTCAAAGGGGCTCACAGCTGAAAATCTAGATGCAGAAGTATTTGGAGATCAGTGTCAAAGCTGCTAAGGGCCTAAATGGAGCTGGTAGGGAAATATTTGACTTAGAAGTACAGGTCTTAGGGCTTGCATTAGGTAGAATGTTTTGGTTGCAAGTTACAGGAAAATATGGAAATTTGCCCTACCAGACTAGAAATTCAAAGGTAGAGTAAGGCACATTACAGTCAGCCATACAAGGCTGCCATCAAGGACCTAGTTCTCTCCCAATGGCAGTTCTCAGGCTTTGTACTCAGCTGATTTATCTCGTAGATGATGCAACATGGCTGCCAGGGGTAACTGGGACTGGATGTTTCCTTGGCCTCAAGAGAGACAGAAAGAGAAAGAGAGAGAGGGGAGGGAGGAGGTCGAGGGGGAGGGAGAGAAACGAGGAAGAGCCATGGAATATAATATCTTTGCTTCATCCTAATTAGGGTCACTTAAGTCACAAGCCTATTTCTGGATTAATAATGATTGCCAGGGGAAAGCCATATACTAATTTGGGGGTAAATATATGAGAAAATGAGGAGTTCTGTTAGGAAGATAGAGGAGGACGGACGCTGGGTAGGAAACATTAAAGTGCTACTGTTAAGAGAAGTAACTCAAAAGATATGAAAAAATTAGGGAGTTGCCAATTGTCCTACGAGTGGCCAAGTGGACTACGTATGGCCTCGAGGCAGATCCTCCCAGCCTAACACACACTGCAATTCATGGAAAATATGTCATACATATGTACATATTTTCAGCTTTTTTTTTTTTTTTTTTTTTGCGGTACGCGGGCCTCTCACTGTTGTGGCCTCTCCCGTTGCGGAGCACAAGCTCCAGACGCGCAGGCTCAGCGGCCATGGCTCACGGGCCGAGCCGCTCCGCGGCATGTGGGATCTTCCCGGACCAGGGCACAAACCCGTGTCCCCTGCATCAGCAGGCAGACTCTCAACCACTGTGCCACTAGGGAAGCCCAATTTTCAGCTTTTTAAAGGAGGAGTCATAACATGTTTTAGGCATTCCATTGGCAAAACTCTGATAAAAGGGATGTTGTCAGAGATTTACAAAGAAAAAAATAACTTTTATTCAAATAACCACATTCAGGAAGATACTGCTGTTCACTTTGAATAATTTCGATAACTTGCATAAAATGATCACTTTGTTGTTGTTGCTCTAACTGAATCTCTACCAACATCCCATTTAGCATCCCTATATATTCTCATTGGGAGACAGCTCAGAGTGATGGTCTACAGTGTGGACCCGGGAGCTAGGTGAAGGGAGCCGAATCCTCCACCCTGCCACTGAACAGCTAATTAGTTTTGGGTAAGTCATTTAATTTTCCATGACTCAGTTTTCTGCTTTGCAAGTAAAATGACACAGATCAGAAAAGCAATGATAAGGTCGCTCTGAGAGTTAAATGAATTATCAAATGTAAAGTGCTTAGAACAGTGACTGACCTGTAAATGCTGTATGTTTGATAGATAAAATAAGTGTCCCAGTGTTCCCAAAGAAACGGTCTACCCTTTACCTCATGCACTGTGTGGTTATCACACCCTCACGTACTGTGTTGTTATGACACATTTCCCTACGCATCTCTGGCCTTTGAGGGCTTACTCCGTTCGGTGTTCAGGAAGCCTCTCTCAAGACCCCAGTTTTACTCTTTACGTCCCGTGTTTAAATCAATTGTCCAAAATCTGCTAGCATCTGACTTCACAGGTCAGCCTTTCTTATTTCATAGGAAACAAAACGGAAGATCAGAATTGCCAGATGTCTGTTGTTTAAAGGGGAATTTTCCGCCTCCCTCCCCACCATTTTTTTTTTTAAAGTTCACCTATCATACTCGTGTGCAACTGAATGCTTCTCCCGTACACTGTACTTGCCAACTCTATCTCCAGTAATTATTCTGTTTTAGTCCACTGCAATGTACCTGCCAACAATCTGGAATGTGCAGGTGGTGGCTGTTCTGTGCTCCCCCATTTGCATGCACCCTGTGGTGGCAACCTAATGTGACGGATCTGACACTGCTTACAATGGAGAAATGACAGGAGGCCAGGGCTGCACAAGTGACTCTTCTACTTACCATCCTTTTTTTTTTCAATCCCTTTCCCTTCCTTTTCTCTAAGAGAGACAAGGTAAGAGCCTGCACACACTCTGCTTTAGGCTGATGTGAACCACTTGTAAAATACAGGAAAATAAATGTCCTCAGTGCCTCAGGAGGAATACAGCTCTTTCTCTCCCCCCATCCTCATCCCTCATCCACTTCGCATCTACCCTGAACAATTAAACGCAACACAGTTCATCTGTGACTCCTTTTGATGCATGAGAGTACATTTTTTCTTGACTTTTGTCAACAGAGATGCCCCTTAAAAATGTATTCTATATTCCTTTAGGCAATGTGACAGATAGCTAAAAACGATGGGTTTTGCTGTAGCACGTCATTTTTGCTCATCGATTCCTTCCTCTTTATTTTCTCAAAAAAGAATCCTTTGGGACTGGAATTTTCTATGATTGGACGGAACCATTATCTTAAAAAATTCATTACTTTAAAATTGTTGAGCTACATTCTTTCAATTATTTTTGAATTATGGAAAAAGTAGTTTTCCCACTCTGACAATGGAACTCCAACCGTTTACTGGTATGACTCAAAAACAGCGATCAGCTCCAATCTGACTAGATTTGACTTTTCGTGAAGAAGTAAAAAGGAATCCAAGTCTGAAGTAGCATGTTTGGAGTCCTTAGCATCATGAAGTTCTGAAATTACAAGCCTGAGTGTGCAATTATTACATTTTGTCTCAATCTTTTTTAAAGTGCTTCTGTTAAAACTCTCATTTTGAAGCAGCTCCAATAAAGTATTAGTGACATTAAGGCAAGAAGCTTCAGACATTTTCTGGATTTACTCTGTAAGTAAAAGTGTAGATCAAATGACTCTTACAGCCTCCCTCCATTTTCCGAGCCGTATCCTTGACCACAATTCTCTTCTTTTAAACATGACTTAGACTCACTCTTCTTTCCAGTGGCTTCTGATCCTTTTTTCTCCACCTTGTTGCATTTTCCTTTCCCAATGCTAGCCTCCTTGTGCTTCTTTCTATCATGCATCATTTTTTTCAAGGGTATAATGAAACAGAAGGAAATGCAGGAAGTGTTGATCTGTCCTGGGAGTATAAAGGGCTGTGTCCACTTATCTCTCTTTCCCCAGGTGATCACTTTCAGATTAAAGTTGCTTTACTACCTGTTAGATGTCTCAACACTCAAAATGGAGACTGAAAAGTCACATGGTTTCTAAGTTTAAGAAAATGTTTTAAGGACTGATTGTTTGATGGTCCAAAAAGGTCTTAGGTGCCTGTGTGGCAGAATCAAAGAAGGAAATTTGGGATTTGCTGAGTTACTTCTTTTATTCTGTAAATGAAATTGAGACCAAGAAAGATATATTGACAAGTGATTTCATTCATACATTTATTTGTCCCTTTTTTATTGAGCACCAACTATGTGTTAGAAACTACACATATGAAGCTGAGTGAAAAACACACACACTCAGGAGAAGCTGACTTGGAGGAGGCACATAAACAAACTGTTTCCACCCACATGGTAAATGCAATGAAAGAGATGCTGGAAGTAGAGAGAGCTTGAGGAGGGCATGGAAGCCAGCCTTCACCTTTGGAGTGTGGGACTATGGAAAGGGTAGGAACCAGTGCCCTGGCTGTGTGACTTGCTCTGGGACACTCAGTCACCTGATGGCAGAAACACGACTGGAATCCAGGTCTTCAAATCCCCCTTCCTGGTGACTAGCACTTCACCACTCTTCCTTTGAAGCCCGTTTAAAAAGTCAATAGCATGATTTTCCCTCTTTACTTTGTTTTTGGACATATTTCCCCTCCAGTCACCACCTAAAATTAGGAATCAAATTCCAACTTGTCTGAGACCAAACTGGATTGGCACATTACATGCTTATCAACTAAAAGCCTCCTACATTTTCTATGGTAACACTAACGGGGTCATGCTCTGTATTTTGGTTTTCAGATGATTGTTTTTTCTTTTTTTAAAAAAAAATTATTTATTTATTTGCTTTTGGTTGTGTTGGGTCTTCGTTGCGGTGTGCAGGCTTCTCATTGTGGTGGCTTTTGTTGTTGTGCAGCTTGGGCTCTAGGTGCGTGGGCTTCAGTAGTTGTGGCATGCAGGTTCAGTAGTTGTGGCTCGTGGCTTCTAGAGCGCAGGCTCAGTAGTTGTGGTGCACAGGCTTAGTTGCTCCACGGCATGTGGGATCTTCCTGGATCAGGGATTGAACCTGTGTCCCCTACATTTGCAGGCAGATTCTTAACCACTGCACCACCAGGAAAGTTCCTAGATGACTGTTTTTAAGGGCAGTAATTCTAAAAGAAAGAAAGTAAACAAGAATACAATTCTCTGTCTTAACATCTTTTGTTTTAAACATCACAATAAATGTATGTCCAGAATTATTTTTCTTTTTTTGTTTTATCTATTTAAGGATTTGAGGTGACACATAGGAATCTACACAACATAATAAGACTAAATAGATAAAACAGTCACTACAAGTGGGAAAATAGGGCTGTATCAACTTACATTTGAACCAACAGTGCACAAGCGTTCTTTTTTCTCCACATTTTCATCAACACTTGTTATCTCTTGTCTTTTTGATAATAGTCATTCTAACAGGTGTGAACTGATATCTCATTGTGGTTTCGATCTGTATTTCCCTGCTGACTAATGATGTCGACCTTCTTTGCATGTACCTGTTTGCCCTCTATATGTCTTCTTTGGAAAAATGTCTGTTCGGGTCCTCTGTCCATTTTTTAAATTATTATTATATTTTTAAATTTTCTTTATTTTCTTTATTTTTTTTGGCTGCATTGAGTCTTAGTTGTGGCATGCAGGATCTTTTGTTGCAGTGTGCAGGCTCTTCATTGTGGCACATGGGTTTTTCTCTAGTTGTGGCACGCAGGCTCCAGAGCGCGTGGGCGCTGTAGTTTGCAGCACATGGGTTCTCTCATTGAGGCGTGTGAGCTCAGTAGTTGTGGCATGTGGGTTTAGTTGCCCCACCGCATGTGGGATCTTAGTTCCCCAACAACAGATCGAACCCGTGTCCCCTGCATTGGAAGGCGGATTCTTTACCACTGGACCACCAGGGAAGTCCTGCTGTGCCCATTTTTCAGTTGGAATTTTTGTTTTTGTTTGCTATTGAGTTGTATGTGTGCCTTATATATTTTGGATATTAACCCCTTATCAGATAGACAGTTTGAAAATATTTTCTCCCAGTTTGTAGGCTGCCTTTTCATTTTATTGATGATTTCCTTGGCTGTGCAGAAGTTTTTCAGTTTGATGATGGCCCACTTGTTTATTTTTGCTTTTATTGATTGTCCTTTTAGTATCGTGTCCAAAAAATTGTTGCCAATGTTAAGAAGTATTTACTCTATGTTTTCTTCTAGGAGTTTTATGGTTTCAGGTCTTATTTTTAAACCTTTAATCCATTTCAAGTAAATTTTTTGAGTGGAGTAAGACAGGGTCTAATTTCATTCTTCTGCATGTGATTATCCAGTTTTCCCAACATCATTTATTGAAGAAATTATCCTTTCCTCATTGAGTATTCTTGGGTCCAGTGTCTATTTCTGGGCTCTCAATTCTCTTCCATGGTCTATGTGTCTATTTTTATGTCAGTACCGTACTGTTTTGATTACTATAGCTGTGTAATATAGTTTGAAATCAAGCTGTGTGGTGCCTTAAGCTGTGCTCGTCTTTCTCAGGATTGCTTTGGCTACTCAAGGTCTGTTGTAGTTCCATATGAGTTTTAGGACTGTTTCCTCTTTTTCTGTGAAAAATGCCACTGAAATTTTGATAGGGATTGCATCGACTCTGTAGATGGCTTTGAGCAATATGGACATTTTAACAATATTACTTCTTCTGATTCATGAACATGGATATCTTTCCATTTATTTTTGTCTTCTTCAGTTTCTTTCATCAATGTTTTATAGTTTTCAGTGTACAGGCATTTCACTTCCTTAGTTAATTCCTATGGATTTTATTGTTTTTGATGCTATTATAAATGTAATTGTTCTCTTTATTTTTCTGTTAGTGTTTAGAAATGCAACTGATTTCTGTATGTTGATTTTGTATCCTGCAATTTACTGAATTTCTTAATTAGTTCCAACACTATTTTTGGTGGAGTCATTAGGATTTTCTCCGTACATGATCATATCATCTGCAAGCAGAGACAATTTTACTTATTCCATTCTGATTTAGATGTCTTTTATTTCTTTTTCTTGCCTGATTATTCTGGCTAGGATTTCCAGCATTATGTTGAATAGGAGTAGTTGAGAGTGGGCACCCTTGTATGTTCCTGATCTTAAAGGAAAAGTTTTCAACCTTTCACCATTGAGTATGAATTTAGTTGTGGGACTGCCATATAAAGCATTTTTATTTTGAGGTACATTTCTTCTACACCCAATTTGTTGACAGTTTCTTTCATCAATTCATGAAAACATGTATTTTGTCAAATGCTTTCCCTGCATTTATTGACATCTCAATAGATCATATGTTTTCTATCTTTCAGTTTATTAATGTGGTGTGTCACATTGGTTGATTTGTGTATATTGAACAAGCCCTGCATCCCAGGGATAAATCCCACTTGATCATGGTGATGTTCCTTTTAACATCTTGTTGAGTTTAGTTTTGTTAATATTTTTTTGCGGACTCTTATATCTATATTCATCAGGGATATTGGTCTTTAGTTTTATTTTCTTGTATTGTTCTTACCTGGCTTTGGTATGAGATAATGCTAACCTCATACAATGAGTTTGGGAGTATTCTCTCGTCTCCAATTTTTTGGAAGAGTTTGAAAAAGATTGGTGTTAATTCTTCTTTAAATGTTTGGTAGAATTCACGAGGGAAACCATCTGGACCTGGGCTTTCCTTTGTTGGGAGGTTTTTGATTACTGATTCAATCTCTTTATTTCTTATTGGTCTCTTCAGGTTTTCTGTTTCTTCATGATTCAGTCTTGATAGGTTGTATATTTCTAGGAATTTATCCATTTCTTCAAGTTATCCAATTTGTCAGCATATAATTTACAGCAGTATTCTATAATCTTTTGTACTTCTGTGGTATCAGTCATAATGTCTCTTTCATTTCTGATTTTATTTATCTGAGTCTTCATTCTCTTTTTCCTTTCAGTCTAGCTAAAGATTTATCAATTTTATTTATCTTTTCAAAAAACCAGTTCTTAGTTTTGTTGATCTTTTGTAGTATTTTCTAGTCTCCATTTCATTTATTTCTGCTCTGATCTTTGTTATTTCCTTCCTTCTGCTTACTCTGGGCTTCATTTTTTCCTTTTCTAGTTCCTTGATGTGTAGAATTAGGTTGCTTATTTGAGAGCTTTCTTTTTGCCTTCTAAGCATTCCCTCTTAGGACTACTTTTGCTGCATACAATAAGCTTTTAAGTTTCAGTAGGTTGTGTTTCCATTTTTGTTTCAAGATAATTTTTTATTTCCCTTTTGATTTCTTCTTTGACCTACCTATTGGCCATTCAGGAGTATGGTGTTTAATTTCCACATACTTGTGAATTTTCCAGTTTTCCTCCTGTTATTGATCTCTAGTTTCATAGAATTGTGGTCAGAAAAGAAACATGGTGTGATATCATTCTTTTTAAATTTGCTAAGACTTGTTTTGTGACCTATCATTCCATCTACCCTGGAGAATGCTCCATGTGAACTTAAGAAGAATGTGTATTCTGATGCTGTTGGATGGAATGTTCAGTATAGTTCAAGTCCAACATTTCCTTATTAATTTTCTGTCTGGATGATCTATCCACTGTTGAAAGTGGGGTATTGATGTCCCCTACTATCATACTTCTATCTATTTCTCTCTTCAGATTTGTTAGTATTTGCTTAATATATTTATGTGCTTTGATGTTGGGTACATCTATACTTATGGTTATTATGTCCTCTTGATGAATTGATCCTTTTATCATTATATAATGACCGTTTTAGTCTCTTTTACAACTTTTGAGTTAAAGTCTATTTTGTTTAATATAAGTATAGCTCCCCTGCTCCCTTTTGGTTTCCATTTGCATGGAACATATTTTCCATTCCTTTACTTTGAGCCATTATATATTTTTAAACCTGAAGTGAATCTCCCTATAATAAAGCATGAGAAGATAAAAACTCTCAGAGGAACTGTTCAGTTTTTGAGTGGTATTTAGAGGCAATGTAGAGGGCCCAGGATAGTCTCTCAAGATAGCAAAAGATTCTCAAAGTAAGAAATGGCCTTGGGGCAAGGACTGAATTCCAGCATAATAAAATGTTTCAGGGTAAAGATGAAGTTAAGGATGAAATTATACAACTCTTTGTTAAAACCTCAGAAAGATGAAACTTGTGGATATTTTCAGCTAGACAAAAGGTCTTCTAAAGAGCTTAAAAATGTTCCCTCAAGATTCTCTCAACTAAACGATAGGCTTCTAAGAATCTTAGAGGCATTGTCCTGCAGCAGCTTCTCAGGGAGCCCAAGGTAGAGAAGGACCTATCTTGAAGAACTTTGTGGAGTGGAATATAACTTGATATACTAAAATTCCACAAAGTTTTTAAAGGAATATGTCAGCTGGAACTGAAATGGTCAAAACGAAAAGAGTACACTTGTTATTGGAGCCCTGAGTCACCAGGTAAGAAGTCTGAACACCCAACTGGTAAGACCATGTGGACACATCCTGAAACTATGTGGAGAGACAGACTGGCCCAGCTTAGTGCAGCCTTCCAGCCATCCTGGCCAAGCCACTAAACACGCGAGTGAGGACATTTTGGGCCCTCCTATCCAGACTTGTCACTGACTGAATATTACCAAGTGACCCCAGTTGATGCCTCATAAAGCAGTAGAATCTCCCTGCTCAAATTCCTGACCAATAGATTGTGAGCATATGAAATGGATAGTAACTTTATACTACTAACTATGGGGTGTTTTCTTAGTTGCAATAGATAAAGGGCAAAAAATCTTGTCAATGCCAGAATGATCTCACCAACAAGAGTAACAATTCAGCCATCATGTTTCTCTAGGCTTTAAACCTTCTAATGCTTTCTCTCCTGATAGATATCACACAATTCCTGGGTATGTTATATATGGCCAGAGAGAGTCTGGACCCTGTCCAAATTTTCATAATTTTTTTTCACATTAATCCGTGCTTTAAATAAAATATCTTGCTAACTGCTTATCCAAATGTTCCACAACAATCCACCCCCTGAGCAGTTATGAAATTGATCTTAATAAATGCAGGCCTGATCTTACCAATCCCATACTTAAAACCCAACAACCACTGTTGTGCTTGAGATAAAGTCCGCATTCTGAACCATCTATCCCTTCGGTCCTTTCTTTGCCATTCTCCCAGCACTCTATAGCTTTAAATCTCCTAATAAACTGCTAAGTCTCATTTCTGGGCTCTGGAACATGCTATTCCCTTTGCCTGGAACATTTTGTCTCCTAGTTCTTCTCTTGGCCAACTCACAATCATTCATTTACCCTTCGTCTCTTTAATGAGACTTTTCTTGAGTCTTTGCTCTATGCTCCTACATCTTGGGCTTACAGGATCTTAGTGCTTATCACCCTCACTTGGACTAAATATTACTCCAAAAATTGTGTACAATTTTGGATAAGCTAATTCTAATGCCCTTATGTTTTTAAACATCTAAAAAACTGACTGATGAAATTATCTTTTGCATTTAATACATTTTCATTACAAAATAAAAGAGCAAAAGGAAAAAGATAAATAGTCCACATATTGCTGAAATTAGGCTCACAGCCACCATGATATTAATATTGATGTCCTCATGAAATTCCATGAAAATGGAAATAGAGAAACTCAGAAGTATTTCTTAAAAGATTAAAACTCTCATTTGTCTTTCCTATAACACAGAAATCAAAAAGTCTTATGTCTGTTCTATATGCTATAATGCTTTCCAACGTAGTTTTTGCTGAAAGGCTACTTTCCCTTTTTTAAACAATAGCTTTGAAAGTGGAGGATTTCGTAATGATGTGTTAAGAAAATGACCCTTATATTTTCTTCAATTATAATTATGTGGGAAACTTAATAAAATCACTTTGAAAGTACCAGGTTACAATCCCTACCAAGGAAGTCAACTTTTTACTTAAAGATTCTCTATCCCAGAGTGAAGAGAACAACTGGGACAACTAGCCCTTGAAGATCTGGGGATAAGTTAGCTCCTTAACAGGATGCTGCAAGAGAATGTGAATGATCATTTTGTTTCTTGTCCCAAGGTTAGAAAATATCTCGTAAGTTCTGGGTGCTTAAAAGAGAAGTCAATTCATTGTATACATTGGATGTCTGAGAGGATTTCACTAAGATTCTTGGGACACTCTTTACTTAAAATCATATGGTATTAATGGTAGTTTACTTCTTGCTTTGTAGTTGCTTTTACATGATAATGATTTGAAATATTTCCAATTTAAAAACATTCGTCTCAATAAACAACAAGGTCCTACTGAATAGCACAGGGAACTATATTCAATATCCTGTAATAAATCATAATGAAAAAGAATATGAAACTGAACCACTTTGCTGTTCACCAGGAACTAACACGACATTGTAAATCAACTATACTTCAATTAAAAAAAAAATTCATCTCAGAACAAGCACTGGCCCTCGAGGAAGTTCTCCAATTTAGGTGCTACTTAAATGTTTTAAAACAAAGATTTGCTTTGCCGTAGAGTAGCTTCCCTTTAATTTAAACTCCATAAAGCAAAATCATAAGGAAACAATGGAGCTTTGTTAAAGAGTAAAGAAAGCTCTCCATCTCCTTTTCTTGTGGGGGAATGTCCAAATTACTTTCTTCTCTTCATTTAAGTTATAATTGTTTAGAAAAAGATCATGGTCTATTTTAAAAGTGTGATTTCCCATGAACTCTTGACATTTGTTTCATTTTGCAAAAACTGCCTTCCCTCTGTCTTGCAGAACTCCATACCTAAGTTACCAGCAGCCATTAGACTTGTTTTCTACAAGACCATTTTCCAGTGGACCAACTCACCTTCCTCCAGGGAAGGCTGGGACACTTGCCATGCTTCAGAGGAGTCAGTGCTCTCCAAATGGAGCTGAAGCAGGTAGACTACCTGTCTCACAACTACAGAAGGCAATTCTGGAATACATGATTTGGCTTGTGTCAAATCTATGCCTTCCAGGGCTGCTTTTAGAAGATCCCTGATGCCAGTACTCTACTTTGTCTGTGCTTATGGCCAATGGCAGTGATGCCATAAAAGACTGCTTCATTGCCAAAGATACTACTTTTTCATTCTATCTTCATTTGATATGGTTTTGTTAAACAGATGCAACCTTATTAAAAGGAAACCCTTGTTACTCTGGTGCCTACTAGGAACATTATGGTTAGAAGTAACTCATTACAACATCTTTAATAAACTTTTTTCCCAGCATTGTTTTTTAATTTGATCATAAAAATTTTTTTCTTAGCTGACCATGACACCTCCCAGCTTGGGAACACTTTTATATTTTGAATAAAAATTGAATCCACTTGGCAATTTCTAATGAACGTAAGTAAGTGGAAATGATTTACACCTGTACCATTCTCCCCCATTTCACTGCCGTCTTTGGTGACAGAAGTACCAATTTTCAATGCCTCAGAACCCAATAATTAAAAGTAATTTACTTTATGTTCTCATACTACAAAGTGAACAACATCAAGCCACACAGAGGTGTATTTGGGTCCATATGAGAAAAAAGTACTAGTAAATTCCATACTCTGCAGCATCCAGAGGTAGACTCATGCCATGTCTCCGGTGACTCTCCGGACCTTTACGGCACCATGCCTTTAGTACACCATGAATGTACTAGGTATTTAATAACCATTTGTTGATGTGGTTGTATTGTTTATGGCAAAAGTCTTAGGTCTTCCAGAGAACATCAGAATGACTCCCTCACGAGGAGCACTGATTTGTACTTTTTTGTAGGTAAGAGTTTAAGTAAAATGCCAACCAAAGGGCTACAGTTCTGGGTACAGAGAGTAAACTCTGACAAAGATGTATTTGCTGATCTGGAAAGCAAATTCGTGCACCAGGAATTCAATTATTAAAACAAAACTATTGATGGAAAGGATACTCTGGTCCAGTTCATCAGGGTAGAAGGATCAACCTACAAGCTCGGCAAAGTTCATCTTAAGCAAAGGAATAGATAAGGGCTCTGGAAGTTTCCATGTTTAGGCCTTCCAACCACTGGCTCAGCCCTTCCAACCACAGGTTCAGCCCTTCCCAGGACATGATCTAATCCTCACCATGGCAACCAATAAGATTCCTTGTACATCTTGATTGCATTTCAGATCTGCTCCCGGACTGTACCTACCTAGACCCAGAATGCTTCTCAGCGCCCTGAATCAAACTGGATGAGGACCCACCAGGCTGTTTGAGATCCTGTTTGAAACTCACCAAGAATTCTAACTTCAAGCATGGGCTCTGCCTCAAATTCCTATACCCGTGTCTCACGCACCACTCAGTACCCCATGATAAAGAGACTGATCCAGAGCAAACTCCGTGAGTGGGATTGCTGGGCACAGCTCTAAACTCCCTGTCCATCCCAGGCTCTGCTATTCTCCCTCCCCAGGCTGCCAAGGCAACCCCACTGCATAGGTCCCAGAAGCACTTCTGCCAAAATTTCCCAAGATATACTAGAGAAATCATGCAATGATTTGGGACAAGTTAGGATGTGTTGTGAATGGCTCTGGTGCACGCTGGCCCTTGAAAAGCCCTGTGCCGTTTGGGGATGCAGACATCATCTAGGCCCAATTCAAGTGGCCTGTCCTCTGCAGGTTTTCTCCAGTCACTCTGATTAAACATGCTCATGGGGCTTCCCTGGTGGCGCAGCGGTTGAGAGTCCGCCTGCTGATGCAGGGGACATGGGTTCGTGCCCCGGTCCAGGAGGATCCCACATGCCGTGGAGCGGCTGGGCCCGTGAGCCACGGCCGCTGAGCCTGCGCGTCTGGAGCCTGTGCTCTGCAACGGGAGAGGCCACAACAGTGAGAGGCCTGCGTACCGCAAAAAATAAATAAATAAAAAATAAGACATAAACATGCTCATGGCCCTTGACTTCTCCTCTGTGGCCCTTATAGGCAGTAATCATCCAGGCATTAGAGTAATTTACAGTATAACCTGCCCCTCAGGTGAGCCCCATAAGGGCAAGGGCCGTATTTACCTTGTTTACCATCAGATCCCTAGAACCCAGCATGTAGTTTTGTGTCAATAAATGAATTAATGAAGTGGCTAATTAGGAATTGGATTGAATTAAACATGATGCCTAAATACATAAATTATTTCATTCTAGATTAGGCTTAAAGTGTAAGAGAGGCAATTGTATCACCTCATTTAAACATTGATTTATTCTGGAATACTGCTAATTGGTTAAGAATAAAGAACTGAAAATCAAGCAAACCTGACCAACTGTTTGACATTTGGCAAATTACCATCTCCAAGTCCATTTCCTCACCGGTAAAATTTTTAAAAATTAAGAAAATATTCTTTAGTGTAGTAACATGGATATTTTCCTTTGTAACCTTCAAAAATGAGCAGATGTACACTTCCCCTCCCAACATTAAGAAAGAGATGAGAGAGAAGAAACAAAAATACAATGGGCACTAGCGTTGTTTCTAAGCGATTCCCCACCGAGAGTTGGTCCCTGGCCCTTGCCACTCCATCGAGCCCATGAAGTATAGCTCAACGAATAACTAACAGATGATTACATTTATGAGGAGAGAGTACTCAGAACAGACAGCTACTTCCTACAGGTGACAAGCAATCTTCCGCCGGGGCTTCACCTGATGAGTCATTTTGGGACGTGATCACAAGGGTTGGAGACTGATGAAATTATCCTGTCCAGCATCAAACACAAAGTGGTTGTAAATCAGCAGAGGCTGTGGCAGAGGGAGAGCAGCTCATTCTTTATGCTTTGCAGGCAGTCTTCCACCTGGGGGCTGCATCAAGCTTCCTAACAATCATTAAGTGACCCTATAAAGAGATTTAATTTTTTTTAAAAAAACATTAGCTAGCTATTGACTCGAATCCTTCAGCTGTCAGGAGGAAGTTGATTTGAAAGCAAGTTGTATGATTTAAAAACTTGAATGTGCTGAGGTTAACTCAGCATAGCACAGCAACATGTGTAAATAAACAGACGCCTGTCTGTTATAACTCTCCATTTGACCTTGCCAGACGATTGTGTACTGAACTTAGACTATCATCACGTTTCCAGAGGGTCACTTAGGGAAAGGCAAAACAAAATAAAAAAGCAAGCCAGCTAGAGTTTAACCTGGTCAAGGGAGTTCTGCCGAATCAGAAATTGATCTTGCAAATGCATTCTATAAAAAGAGAAGGAATAAAATATGGATGATTTATCCGTGGTATCTGCTGAACGGCCCTTGATTTACACATGATCTAAGGAAATGTGGAGAAACCATTCTGAAGTTGCCCTGTGGATGGAATCATATTTTAAGAGTAAAAAACTGGTAGGTTTCATTGAATAAGGAAGCTTTCTAAGGATGCCATTTCCCTCTCACCGCAAAAGGGATTCATTTGCATTGTTCCCTTTAGTGGTGTTGGGAAGTTTCAGTGTAAATCCTTTAGGTTTCACTGTAGGAACCAGCTCCTCAGAGGTTCCCAATGCTTGATGATCTGCACAAAATTGTGGCTTTAAAAAGTGAATGGAAAAACTGTTTTTTAAATGGTTATGCTAGAAAGGTAACCGAGCTTACCCGGGGTCATGCTGTAGGCTTATACAATCCCAACACCTTCCTGATTTCCTTGCAGAACCTGCTATGCAAGGGCATTTGAGTGGCTCTGCGTGAAAGGCCTGCGCACATTTAAATAGGCTGTTTGAATAGGAATTGTGACTGATGTAAAAATACCCCCTGCATTTTATTTAGTTCTTAGTTCTCCATTTGTAATTAAAATTAAGCTTCTAAAATGCCTCGTTTCCCTTAAATTTTATATCATATTTGATCACCTAACAGTGTTCTTCAGGTAATTTTGCAGAGATGATTGACGGGGATATTAGTTTAATTTTTTTTTAATTGAGAACTTCTCACATAATTGTCAATACGTGAGGGAAAAAAGAAAATATCTCTGATGAACTGTACTTGAAAAGAATAGGGAAGTGGGTGTAGCAACGGGCTCCTGAGATTCCCAAGGAGCGTGATCTCCAACACTTCACTGATGGCTATTTTTGTGTGTGCTCTGAGGTGCTCTCTCGGTAGTTGCACTTTAATTATCCTGCACTTTGTTCAGGGAAAGTATGTATTGGCTCCCGGCCAATGTGGGCTAGGACTCTTCTTGTCACTACAGTGTCTAACAGCATGTACAGAACAATATCCCAATTAGATCTTTAAATGTTAGAAACATGATACACCAGTGCATTTTTCTCAGAGGCTGATCAGTGGGAAGTTTCAAAAACACACAGAAGGTAAGCTTCATTCTAATCCTTTAAACATCAGCCCAAGAAGGGAGCCAAAGAAGCTGAAAATATAATATGTCAATATCTCTTCGGCTTGTAATTTTATCTTTAAAAAAATTTATCGATCAGAATGACCAAGCTGTTATTTTCGAAGAACATTCCTTTTGTTATTGTCACCTCCCAAGACACGACTTTATTTCTTAGATAACAAAGGGAACTTTTTCTGCCTCTAGATTCATAATGTTTTATTGCCAACTTGAGATATCTGGATAAATTAACATGAGGGATACTTAAAACAACCATGTAACTTACATCCCTGTCAGGTTAATTCTCCAAACTAACAACCTGGAATACCTCTCTCTTTCTCTCTGTCTCTCTGTCTCTCCTCTCTTCCAACCCCCATTTGTAAGAAAAACATATGTGCAAAGGAAGCACGCTCCTTTTATTCTTCTACCCTGTTGAGACGATAATTGTGTAAAATGTCTGGACTAAGTTACAAAAGCCAAAGACAACCTTTAATTTACATCCTGCAATGGGTTAAGAGTCCAGTCAGTCTTCTCTGTTTCTATCAGTGACTCTCTTTATAATAATTGAACTAAGTTATTTAAAATGGTAAAGTATTTAAATTCTCCCCATTGGCACTACAATCAAACACCACATGAATTATCAGCTCCATGAATTATTATCTCAGTTTTCATGATGACCATATAAAGGCTTCAGATATACCTGTGCTGATGATAAGCCTTCTAGCTGAGTAAATGGGGAACAGGGGTCATAACCAAAGAACAGCAAAAGATACAGTTCTGGGGTCACTGGGGAAGAAGGGAAAAGTAAGTTCAGATCTTCACACACCCATGTGTGGCCTCACACCCTCTCCCTTTCTCACACACACATACACACACAATTAGACTCCCTTCTATGACGTTAGCACAACAGATGCCTTAAGTGTGATTATTTGGTACAATATTTCAAGTTTTCTTAGTTCACTGTAACCTTTCCAAAAAAGAATGAAATATGTGTGCTTTCTATTGCTTATCATTCATAATTATGTACTCCTTTCAAAAAACTACTCCACTGATGCCAAAAAAACTGGACACACTCCTTCTTTCAAGATACTGGCTAACATTTGAAGAAGAATGATGGGACTTCCCTGGTGGCACAGCAGTTAAGAATCCGCCTGCCAATGCAGGGGGACACGGGTTCGAGCCCTGGTCCGGGAAGATCCCACACGCTACAGAGCAAGTACTGAGCCCGCGTGCCACAACTACTGAAGCCCGCGTGCCTGGAGCTGGTGGTCTGCAACAACAGAAGCCACCACAGTGAGAAGCCGCACGCTGCAACGAAGAATAGCGCCCGCTCGCCGCAACTAGAGAAAGCCTGAGCACAGCAACGAAGACCCACTGCAGCCAAAAATAAATAAATAAATAAAAATTTAAAATTCTGTCTGGAAAAAAATAAAATAAAATAAAGAAAAATGACTGTCCAAAATTCTATAAGTGAAGTACCACAGTATGCTGAAGGAAGAGATGGGATAATTATTGGACAATGGATTTTAAAATAATTTTAAGCTACTAATGCCAGGGTAAATGTTGATTAACATGGCAAATTAGAGAAATCTGAGACAATTATGCGATGTAAACTGCTGTCTTCACGAATCTTCTTTTTCATGGGCTTCACTCTAAAAGTGACTAGCAATGACCAGTGTCTCCGATCACTTCCCCATGTTTAGTTCTACCTAGATCCCCGCAGGAAGGGACTGTTAACCTGGAAAAGAATGAGTCATCCAATACCACACCATATTTTAAGACCCAAACATGCACAATGTTTATTAAAGGCATAGAATCCATAAACTTGGAAGTCTTTTATGGGTCTTCAAAACAGATATAATCTTGGCAGGAGTGTAACGGAATTTACCGCTGGTGCTCAGAGTTGATTTCAGGGCCTTTCTGGTACCCAGATTAAAGGATTTAAAAGCTAATCTAATGAAATATTTTTATTAGGAGAATAAACAAAATAATAATTCAGATTAACCTTGAATAAATGCAATTCAGTGACCAAGTCATCTATTTTAATATATGTCTTTCGTTGATATGGTAGGTTCCAGAAATATTGCAAAACCTTGATTTTTCTCCAACGTTCTTTTACGGATCAGGAAATGGCCACAGGGAAAGTCAAGTGACTTGCCCAAGGTTGCATGGCTGGTGAGTCACAGACCAGGATTAGAGCCTGTGATTAGACTCTCTCCATAATCTTCTCTGTGCTGCTCCCCAGCATGACCTTCGCAGCATTAACATGTGATAAATTCCTGCTTCCAGAAGATGTCCAGCTTGTCAAAGCAGACCCACTGCAGTTACAAAGATGACAGTTGGCTTTCTTTAACGTCCCCTTCCACTTCAGTGGATTCAGTGCAGGGCCACACTGAGCCATAACTGAGCAAAACAAAAATCAATAATACTGATCTTGTCTGATTTAAAATATGGGTATTTTACTCATTGTGGATTTTTAGGCAGTGATTTTAACACTTAACAGTGTCATTAAAATAGTTTTTTGGTGACTGAGCTTTTGGGCACCGCTACTCCCCTTAAATTTTGCCACCCCCCAGGCAAGTACCTTACTTGCCTGATCTAGTCCCTGGTACTTTACCTGTGACTAAAAAATACTATCCAATTTCTCCCACCAAGTATTTCAGAGTGGCAGATCGTATTTGAGAAGGTACAGGAAGGAAGTACTCACTTCCATTTTGCTACTGGCACTTGTCTGTGAGCTCAGGGCTGGTGTGCAGGTTTATGAGCCCCCCAGATGGAGAGCCTGTCCTCACCTGCTCAGGAAGGAGGTGAGATGGGAACCTCTATTGCTCTGGATTTCTTAATAGAAGGCCAGGGACCTCTTCTGGGTCGTATACTGGGAAAGCCATCATCTACCTATATTTTCTCTATTGCTCATCTAGATTATGTTTAAAGCTAGTATCTATTTGAGGGATCTTTAGGATTGTGGAGGGATGTGAAGAGTGAGTGGCTCTCTAGGGCGTCATGTAGCATGATCTCAAGTTGATGAACCTCCATCCCAGAGTATGTAGAGATGGGAGCTCCACAGCCTCCCTTCCAAAAAACGAACATGTTTTAAGTATGCTTGTGGAAATACAGCACTCATTCAATGTATACTTGCTAGTGTTTCATTTTAAAAAGCTGGAAACATATTTTGCAAGTTTTTTCTTAGCTAAGACAACTTGAAGGGAACAAGGCAGTGCCAAAATAAATATATTTTAAAAAAGAAACCTGAAATACTATATTTTATTGAATTCTTTCAATCAAATGTAAGTTCATCTGTATTTGTTCTCATATTTAGCCTGGCAGTTAGCATGTATTTCTTTATGTACCTGGTCTTGTTCCAAATTACAGAGTCCTGATGACAGATTCAATAAGATACGGTATGTTAAAAAAAAGAAAGAACAGAAAACTCACCCAGGGAGTGCTCGAAAACTACTCAACAACTATTAGATACTCCTACTGCTTTTCTACTGAAGGAACATTCTGGAGGGAAAATTCTAGTCTGCAATGGAAATTGCTTTTCCAGTAATTATACTACCAACCTGAGTGGAGCAATTACTTTAAAAATTAAAATATTAAAAAAAATTAAAATATTTACATTTAAAAATATATTTCCCCTGAAAGTTGCAGTTACATGGGAAGAGGGAAAAAATCGATACTCTTTGTGTCTCATGATCTTTAAGTTATGTCTGTCTTCATGGATTTTGATAGCTTACATTTTGCTGGGTTTTCATTTAATCTTAGCTAACACCCTGAACAGAAAACAGAGCAAGTAGGTAAAAAAAATCATCCATGAACCATAATAAATGGATTTCTGCCAATGACAGGTCATGATACAGAAAAAAATCTGTGATGACCCTCTTTCCTCTACACTCATTTATCTCTTCCTGGTGTCCACTGATAGATTCTTGCTGTATGATTTATTTCAGAAAAACACCACCTAGAAATGGGCTTTTGATAAAATTGTTCAAGGATTCCTGGACAATAAATCCTAATCTTAACATGCAATGCTGTAGAATGTTTCACCTTTCTTATGCTATAAATAAAATATGCCAAATGTGATAATAAATCCATACATTTAAGCGCTATCTATGTAGGTTAGGAAATAAAGTCATAGTATGTAGGCTTGATGTTAATAGCAGCTCTAAGCCTGAGGATATTGATGGCAGTATTTGTGCATTTGCCATCCAAATTTTTTAGCACTTTACAGTACCTGTGAAATTTCATGGCTTTCACCTGCCTGGGAAGGCTTGCTCTGCAGAGCATATGTGGGTTAAGCATAATCAGTTTATGGTGACTTGAATCAAAAGAAATGTCTCCTGAACACAGACAACTTACTCTAGGAGACAGATGAAATTCTGAGTTCATGCAGAGACCTTTCTCATAATTAATCAGCTACCAGAGGAAGAGATGAGAGGCTCAGTCACCTCACTGTGACCCCCCTAGTGGCACAGGGTGTTAAGCATACAGAGCCCTAGTATTTAGGCTTCTTCTTATAAACTCAGGGACAGGTATCTGACCTCCACTCGCAGTAGAAGGTTGAGGGAACCAAGCCCTACTAACCTTCTCTGAGCTGATTTGCTCATCACTATGTGGGAACCTGAAGACAGATTTGAATTACCAAGTGCTTTTAAAGCATATAAACTATTGCAAGCAACCGTCTATTCAAAAAGATGGAGGCAAGATCTTAATCTGGCTCAGGGTTTCTCAAACTTCACACTATTGACACTTGGGACCAGATAATACTTTGTTGTGGGTGACTGTTCTGTGCATTGTAGGATGTTTGGCAGGATCTCTGGGCTCTACCCACTAGATGCCAGTATCCTCCTCTCCATCCTCCCAGGTTCTGATAACCAAAAATGTCTCCAGATGTTGCCAAATGTCTTCTGTGGGATGAAATCATCCCTGGTTGAAAACTATTGATCAAGCCTACTAGAAATATGTTCATAAAAACCATGACATTAAAGAGGGCAAAACTACTTTTGTTTGCAGAAAAAAAGAAAAAGGAATCAATTCAAGAATAAAAGATACTAAGTTTGAGAATGAGAGTGAGTTGGCTTTTATTTTAGAGAGGGTTGCAAGTATCTGTGGAATGATCTCCCAATGCCATGCACAGAGAAAAGGAAAAGTCCCCTGAAATGCCGGCAGTTTGGCCAACTGCTAAGAAATTGCGCGTTAAATACCACATTTGTGTAATCGTTTACATTGAACCTGACAAAATTAAGATACAAATATAAAAATAGTGTGTATTTTGAACAGGGTAAGCACACTAGAAAGAAAGAAATGAGAATCAAAGAACCTAAGGGAAGTCTTTCTTTCTCCAACAAATTGAAAGTGGAGAAATCCATTATATCATGTGTAGCTTTCTTTGTGTCCTCAGATATTTATTGAAGGTCAAAGACAGAGATGCCTAATGGGTTATGATTATGTGAAATGAAGTGAGAAACAATGTTTTATAACAGCAAACACTTTTTATAGTGACAATGTATTATGTTCACTAAAACGTGTTACAGCTGCCTTTCCCCTGGTATCCATGGCTCAAAGCAGGAAAATAATATGTTACTCAAGAAATACATAGAAATTGGGCGTGTGACTTGTTCAGAGCCAGGGCTCTCGTCTCAAGACCCAGGAAAATTTCCCACTATGCTTTGTCCAACTTGAATAACTATTTGCTCTAAAAAAAATTCTATTGCTTCCTTCATATCATTTTTTTCCATCACAGTTCTGAGAAAAAGTTATATTTTAGTGATAACAAATTTATGAAGATTTATATCAGGTCTCACATATATTTGAGCTTGAGGATACCTTTACAATGCTAAAAAATTTCAAAAATATTCTCATTCATGCATTCATGCCTTTATTTATTCAACAAATATTTATGGAGTGCTTCTCAAGTGCCAAGCTCTGGGGACGCTGTGATGAGAAAAAAAGAAAGAATCCCTGCCCTTGTGAAGCACAAAGTCTAATGGGAGACTCAGGGGGCGGGGGAGGGATGGACTGGGAGTGTGGGGTTAGTAGATGCAAACTATTACACATAGAATGGATGGACAACAAGGTCCTACTGTATAGCACAGGGAACTATATTCAGTGTCCTGGGATAAACCATAATGGAAAAGAATATAAAAAAGAATGTGTATATGCTTGTCTATTGTCTATTGCTTCCTTCATATCTTTTTTTTTTTTTTTTTTTTTTTTTTTTGCGGTACACGGGCCTCTCACAGTTGTGGCCTCTCCCGTTGCGGAGCACAGGCTCCGGACGCGCAGGCTCAGCGGCCATGGCTCACGGGCCCAGCCGCTCCGCGGCATGTGGGATCTTCCCGGACCAGGGCACGAAACAATGTCCCCTGCATCGGCAGGCGGACTCTCAACCACTGCGCCACCAGGGAAGCCCCCATATCATTTTTATACATACACATATGTATGTATAATTGAGTCACTTTGCTGTACAGCAGAAATAAACATTGTAAATCAACTATACTGCAATTAAAAAAATGAGAGATGCAACATGTTCACTGTTATATCTTAAGACTCAACACAGGGCCCAACACAATTCACATGCACCATACATGCTGGTGGAGGTTTAATGCATGTAGACACGTAGAATAAAATCTGAACTGTTTCTTTAGGTCTGTGGGCCCTGCAACACCTGGCTCCTGCCTTTCCGACCTTACCTCTTAGCATCCTTCCCCTCACTTACTGTGCTCCACCCATACTGCTTCTCTCTGTTTCCTTGGTCATGCCAAGCTTCACTCTCCCACCCACACCCCACATGCCCCACGGACTTTCCTCCTTGCATAAAAATCTCTTCTTCCAAATCTTTCCCTGGCTGCTTCCTTATAGTTTAGTGTTCAGCTCAAATGTCACCTCTTCACTGAGGCCTTCCCTGACCTGTCTCTCATAGTCCTGTTTAATTTTCTTGATAGCACTAAACACTATCTGATATTTTCTTGTTTATTTTGTGACTCTCCATAAAGAATGTTTGTCCTGTTTGGACAGGAACTTTGTCAGCCATGTTTATCAACTTAACACCACTGTCTAGAACACCTGGATCACAGTCAACACTCAAATATTAGTGGAATGCTGAAGAAAACAAATTCATATGTAAATTATAAGATGCAAGATGCTACTAAGGGAATACAGAATTATCAGGGAGAATAAATAGCAAGGGGAGATCTGTAAGGTACAATTAGTGAAGAACTTGCTGAGGATGTAGTTTTTAGGCCAAGGCAAATGCTATTAGGAATAGGTGTGGACAGGCCCCAAGGCAAAACAAGCTTTTTGTCTTAGAGGGGCTAAGAGGAAGCTGTGTGATTGGAGCTTAGTAAGCAGAGGAGAGGCGAGAATGGAGAAGTAAGAGGAGGCATGTCATGTACGGTAGGGGTAGGGAAACAATGGCCAGTGGGCCTGCCACATATTTCGGTGAATAAAATTAGATTGGAATACGGACATTTCTTTTTGTTTACATACTGCCTATGGTTGCTTTCTCACTACAACAGCAGAGTTGAGTAGGTGCAATAGGGATTGTTTTACCTGCCAGAAAACCTAAAATATTTACAATCTGGCTTTTACAGAAAAAAGACAGTCAATCCCTAAGGCCTTGAGGCTGAGGGAAGAGGCTTGGGTTTCACTTTAATGCAACGGTGTGCAGATTATCCGACATTCCTTCCTTCTAGGGCTGGCGTCTATGTCCCCTCACCATGAATCGGGCTCTGTGACTCCTCAGCCAATAGAATATCGAAGAAGCGATACTGTGTGAGTTTCTGGGCTCAGGCTTTACGAAACTGACCACTTCTGCTCTGTGTCTCTTGAAACCTGGCTACCATGTTGTGAGGAAGACCCAGTAGCCCACTGGGAAGTCTGCAGGGGGAGCCTCGCCATGGGCACCAACAGCCAGCACACACTTGCCAAGCTTGTGAAGAAGCTCTCTTGAACGTAGATCCTCCAGCTCCCGGAAGAGCCATCTACTTGAGACCATGCGGAGCAGAAATGAGCTGTCCTTACCCAGATTGCAGATTTGTGAGCAAAATAAATGACGGTTGTTCTTTTTAGCCACTGTGTTATAGGGTGTTTTATTATGCAGTGATAGGACCTAGAACAAATGGGAAGGCATCTCCATAGTTTTATACTTCCTTTAACATGGGTCATGTAAAATCACTTCCTTAATGTTTATCCTATCTGTTTCCCTTTCAAAGTATCTTTCAACTGATCACCCAACTTCATTCATTCAGAAGTGCCTACTGTCTGCAGGAGGCTAGAGCATAAATAGTCATTGCTTGGTAGTTTGATATTTGAACACAGTATTCAGTTTGAAAGTGAAGTCTCATAATTCCAGTACTTCTGTCAATACAGAGGAACATGTATCTAAACACTCATTTATGCAAAATGATTTTTCCATTCTTGAATTTTAATTGTGAAATTTGGTAACCCCTATTTTTTGCCATTTTCTAAAATTTCAAAGAACAGTTCAATGGTAATTGCAGCATCCTCATATTAATAAAGCTGGCACTTCAGAAATATCAAATTATCATCCTATTTATGAATTAGCCATTTTCCTTTAAACATATACATGTAGTGCCAGTCTTTTTCTTAATACATAAAAATTCAATCATAATAAATGGAATTAGATGTTAAATTAGAAAAATGAGTACCTGAACATGAGGAAAAGGATTCAGAAAAGTTGAAAAATGAAAGCGTTCCGTATCTTGTCCCGTTTGGAAATCTGGCCTGGTACTCTGAAGACTGTTATAGAAAAAAGCTGATAGAAAAATTTCTTCAGTGCTATGCAAATATTCAATTTATGAAGAAAACTATATTGTCTGCCTGCATATGAAGAATAAAAATCACTAGGCTTTTTTTTTTTTTTTTTTTTTTTGTGGTACGCGGGCCTCTCACTGCTGTGGCCTCTCCCGTTGTGGAGCACAGGCTCCGGACGAGCAGGCTCAGCAGCCATGACTCACGGGACCAGCCGCTCCGCGGCATGCGGGATCCTCCCGGACCGGGGCACGAACCCGTGTCCCCTGCATCGGCAGGCGGACTCCCAACCACTGCGCCACCAGGGAAGCCCTAGGCTTTTTTTTTTAATCTTTTCATTTTACAGGTCACTATAATAGGGCATGTTACAAAAAAATTGTTTTCTGCCAACTTTACAGTTCAAACTCTAAGACTGAAATAGTCTATGGTGGAAAAAATGATTTGCATCTGGAATCTCCAGTTGAACCTGCCACATGACTGAGCTAGTTTTATAAAGAAGCTAGAAATCTGACACCACAGCAAATGAAGAAAATGAGTTCAATCACTTAACAATCTTGCTGCCTTGGATCCTGATGGTTGGAGCTAACGAAACATGGTAAGGAAAGAACAGCAGGTAAAAATATTGAATGTCTATGGACCACTGACGGCTGGGCTTATCACACAAGCCAAAACAAGCACACTTCCAAGGACATGGAGAGAAGTGAATACAAGATGATTAGATTATGGGTGCAAAAGGGAAATTCTGTGTTGATAAGCTGGCAACTGAAGGGCTATGACACGGACCCGGTTGGGAGCCATTCCTAGCATGCCAAAGCAGCACCATGGAATCAACGCTTCAGCTCAATGGAGGCTCTATTTTCAGAACTCAATCATTAAGTTACATTTACCACCAGTTGGCCATCCTGGGTTAGAAAACAAGTGTAGAGGGGCAAAACACGGAAACTCAGAGCAAGGGAGAGAGAAAGGCAGAGCTGCAGGCCCAAGCAAACACTGCCAGAAACACTTCTCCAAAGCTAATGACTGTACAGTGCTGGGCATCTTATAAAGGTATTGGATGTGACAAAACTCTGGAAATTGTTCCAAAAGTTCTCCTAAAGGGAAGATTGAACATGCTCATGAAGGAGGCATCCTCAAGAAATGGTTTAAGAACACTGACTCTTTCAACAGCATCATTGGTGTTTAATTCCTAGGATGAATAATGGCTTTACAATGTTCACCTTACATACTAAATATTACATGACACAGAACTGGGTTTAAGTTCCAGCTCATTTACTGTGTTACTTTGAGGAAATTACTTCAATGTTTTGTACTTCAGCATCTGTAAAATGTATATAAAAGTATAAATGTATAAAATAACTGTATTTGGATTGTTTAAGGGTTGAATGAGACCGTACATGGGAAGTATAAAGCACGTAGTTGTGAATTATTTTTAGGGTTGAGGATAAGGATTCAGAGACCAGATAATAACATCCCAGCACAGACGGTAATGGAACAAGGATGGCATTGGACACACAGAAGAGGATCAGCATAATTTGGAAAATGGGATCAAATAAGATTCTGGACTGAACTAGATCCAAGGCTATTCCCTCACTTATAGTGTTAAGGGGTTTCTACTGAATTCTTAGCACTGATACAGGAAATTCCACCGAATAGCTCCTGTAACTTGTTGAATAAAATTGCAGGGTTTTTTTTTAACAGTAATAGAAAATTAAGATAATTTTTATTCCATACTGTGGGTTTAGTCATTCTCAACATTTCTGAGAGAATATTCCTGTATAAATTTACTCACTTTTATCAAAGGGATAAGTGTAAGAATGAAAGAGGTAACTTCCTAGAGGTTGCTGTGGCTTAAAATATCCTTGACCTTTAAGATACTAGTAGCAGAACAAAAAATGGGAATGAAGGCAGGGGCAATGAAGACAGACATTCTCCCTCCTTCATCCCAGTAGCAGGCCACAGCAGCATCCCTTTAAGATGTAGACCCCTCTGGATGGAGTCATGCATGCAACTTTATCAGATATCATCTTGGGTTGAGACTTTATTAAGATTTATTTGGCAGGCAGCTGAAAGTCAAAATGGGTTAAATACTGGGTATGTGAAGCAAGATGAGAAGGAAAAAGGGACTCTCAAGAAAGAGGACGGAAGATGGTGATGATGTATAAAAGGTAAGTACTATGGAGTTATCCAGTTGCTGAGGACAAGCTTCTGGGTCATTGCCCCATATTCCGGGTCATAGTCTCTCTCCACTGCCTGCAAGGTCATTATCCTTGTTACCATGTTCCAAATCAAACAACTGGTAGCTCCAACTCAGAAGTCCTTTACAATAACCCAGCCAAATATTTGAAAAGATTCAAACCATTACCTGCTAGAGTAACCTGTAGAATTAGTGTAGGCTCCTGAGTTAGAATATATTCTCTCACTGATGAAAGATGCAAATTAGGTTATAAAAATGGAAGTGTTTAATGACTGCAATGTAAAGCAATGAATTACCCAGAATTCCACACCTTGTGGTAAAAGTTAGGAAAGAACCACAGATAAGGATTACAGGGCATCTATTCCTAAGGTGTTCCACCTCAGTGGAAATGAGGTGAGAAGTCATGGCTGAATCACACACACAACCAAGAGAAGAAAACAAAATAAAACCGGATGGGTTGTACATACTCCATCTCATAAGAATCACGTTTCCTCAAGAGGAAATATATTTAAGCGGAAATCAAATCTTACACGTGGATTCTAGGAGACCTTGCCTTTTCATATCAGGAAGGAAGGTTTCAGCATCCTCTAGTCTAGAAGTTCCCCAACTTGGCTGCTTATCAGAATCACCTCACGACACTTTTTAAATTCTGTTAGAGGACCTCAGACCAGAATCTCTGAGGATGGGCACTGGAACTTTCAGGTTTGGAAATTCAGCCTCGGGTTTAATGCCTTTTGGCTGTAATGGCTGTTGGGTTTTGGAACAATAATGAGAAGCACAAAGAATGCTATAGCAAATACCCACACTCCTGCCACCCCTTAAAACACTTTATCTTGAAATAAATACTTCCACAAAGAGAGTGTATGGAAAACGTTTTTTGAAAAACAGCAGTTAAGCAACAGTTGAAAAACATAATCTTCCCACTGGTCTCACAGAACCTGCACAGAGATCTGGATTTTGGCCCTTCTGTCAATTGAACAATTCATGACACAGTTTAAGCAATGAGATATAAGAAAAAGCAAGGTGCTGGTAGCATTATATCTTCCTCATACTTTCACCTCCCCTGGAGGACCTGAAGACAATAAAAAGCATATTTACCAAGTTATTGGTCTTAACATCTTAAACTTTATATATTGAAATAATTAAAGATCCACAGGAAGTCGCAAAAATAGCACAGAGAGGTCCCCTATACCCTTCATCCAGTTTCCCCCCAAGGTTACATCTTATACAACTTCTTACATAACTATGGTAACGCATCAAAACCAGAAAGTTGACATCACTACAATCAATAGACCTTATTCAATTTATCACCAGTTTTACATGCACTCATTTGAGTGTGTGTGTGTGTGTGTGCAGTTCTATGCCATTTCAGCATATGTGTGGACTTATGCAACCATCACCACAATCAATATACATACAGAACTCTTCCATCACCACAAAGATCCTTCTTGCTGCTCCTTTGTAGACACACTCAACCCTCTCCGACCTTTCCCTCCAAGCTCCGCATCCCATTCCTAACCTCTGCAGCCACTAACCTGTTCTACATTCCTTTAACTTTGCCATTTTGAGAATATTATGTAAATGAAATAATATGGTATTAGTATACTTTAGAAACTGTTTTCTTCACTCAGTATAATTCCTTAGAGATCAATCCAGGTAGTTTCATGAATCAATAGCTTATTTCTTTTTATTGCTGAGTAGTATTCCATCACATGGATGTATCATAGAGTGTTTAACCATTCACCCACTGAAGGATATTTGGATTATTTCCAATCTTGGCAATTATAAATAAGGATGCCCCAAACATTCATGTACACATTTTTGTGTGGACATAAGCTTACCTTTCTCCGGAATAAATGCCCAGGAGTGTGATTGTTTGGTTGTATGGTAAGTAAGTGTTTAGATTTTTAAGTACCTGCCAAATTGTTTTCCAGAGTGGCTGTAGCAGTTTACATTCCCACCAGCAGTATGAGTGATTGAATTTCTTCACATCCTCACCAGCATTTGGTGTTGTCACAGTTTTTATTTTAGCTGTTCTAATAGATGTATAGTGATATCATATCAGGTCTTAATTTGCGTTTCCCTAATAGCTAGTGTTGTTAAATGTATCTTCATGTGCATATTTGCCATCTGTATATCTTCTTTTGTGAAATCTCCATTCATGTCTTTTCTAGTTGGACTGTTTGCTTACTGTTGAGTTTTAGGAATTCTTTATCTATTCTAGATATGAGTTCTTTGTCAGTTATGTGGCTTGCAAACATCTCCCCCAGTCTGTAGCTGGTTTCTTTCAGAGCCTTTTGTACAACAAAAGGTTTTATTAAAAGAGAGAAAGAACATCATTTTACCAACATGTCAATAAATTTTGTGGGTAATTAAGATTTGATTGTAAATAAACACATGAAAATATCTCTAGCTCACTTAGAAAGTTCTCTAAAATTCTACTCTGCTCACAAGTTGATGGAACTTCTTATTTAAAAGTAGAAACTCAAATAGCTATACTTTTTAAAAGGAAGTATTACAGTCTTACTTTTAATTATTATATAGGGGATAAATTTATACACAAATGTTAATATGTAATTCATGAAATAGGAAATAAAAATAAAAGTTCTCACTTTATAAAAGATAGTTGAGGAAGCCAGGGACATACCAGCTGAACGTGGTGTGTGTAACTGAGAAGTGTTCATAATGGATTCAGTGAGGGCAGTTTGCTGTCTTTAAGTTCTGTGCTTATCTTTGCCCAACTCTGCCTTTCTCACCGATTCATGAGTTTGTTTAATTAGGTGATGAAAGGCTTCTGGGGGGCTTCTGGCAAGGAGAAAAGAGAGCCACTTGTACTCCTACCGTACACAGGAGGAGGATGACTTTTCTCTAGTGTGGCAAGATTATGAAAAAACAGCCTCTTCCTCCCTGCCTTAATACTTCATCTCTTTTCCAACATTTTTTTTAAATATACCTTTTCATTTTATTTATTTTTTAAAAATTAAAAAAATAAAAAAAATTTTTGGCCACGCTGTGTACGGCATGAAGGATCTTAGGTTCAGACCAGGGATCGAACCCATGCCCCCTGCAGTGGAAGTGCAGAGTCTTAACCACTGGACTGCCAGGGAAGTCCCCCCAACATTTAGTTTTAACCATGACCTTTCCATGTGACCTGGGACCATGTTCATGGCCTGGCCAACCCCACAGTGATCTCACCCCTCTCCAAAGTTTCAGGTGGTATTGATGTCCCATACTGTAGTCCTCTTCTCTCACCCTGGGCCTTTAAGCCTCCATTTCATTAGTTCAACACAGGCTACTAGGTCCTACTGATCTAAGAAGCATGCTGGAACCCTTTTCTGCCACTTACCCTCTCCATCTAATCTCCCAGCCCTATTTCTGACCTAAATTAGCACTCACCCAGTCCCTACATACCTTCCATACCCTGGTCTTAGGACCTTATCCTAACCATTCCTCTGGGCCTGAAATATGGGGTTTTGACTAACTTCCTCCAGGATTCTAAACTGCAGTTTCTCAGAGCATACTTGGCTTCCTTCTCTGTCTCTCAGCATTTTTGCAGACACAGGTGGGAATTTTCACTACATCTCAAGTCCTAGGGATCTCCAGAGTAACCATGAGTCAGGCTTGCTCTGGCTAGGCTAACTTATCCCTTCTTTTATCAGACCACATAAGAGAGTTAAAGTTGAGATGGGAGGGCTAAGGCATATTCTTTGACCTCTCTGCAACATAAACACCAGCTTTTCCTGCATTTCAACAACTCACTCATGAGACCATTGTTTACTAAGCTTGTCCTATGTTGGAGTCACTTTACCATTATATAAACCTAACTTTTAGGTTATATAATCCAAAATATTTAATCTTGAGTTCTGTTTCCTAGAGAGGTTACACAAATTACCCAAGTCATAAGAAAGTGATACCAGCAGGAAAGACGGAATCAAGACCTCTGAAAATCCTTTTCTCCATTCAAGCAATGAGAATGCTGGCAAAAATTGTCCAAGTAAACTTTTTCAGCATTTGAAATTAAGCAAAGGCCATTTCAGTCTAGGGAGCACTTGTTCAAGAAAAAAATGGTGAAATCTTAGTAAGAACAGGTTGTTCTGTGGCATTTTAACTTGTGCTGGTCTCAAATCCCCCCTACTTGGCTCTGTGGAAGTTTTAAAAATCAACAGCCTGCAATCACAGTGAAAACCAGCAGCCTAGCAGCCACAAGAGGTGAGCGAATGGGGTGGGAGTTCCTTCGAGTCCACTCCTAGAGAACTGTCATGATCTGACCTGCCTGGGAATTCCATTTGCAGGGCTTGTCTTTATTTGATCTGATTCAGAGCTCATCCAGTGCAAACAGACTTTTCTCTGGAGGCATTTGTTGAAAACAACCAATGGTAATGGTTTAACACCACAGCTGCCTGAGGTAGCAATAACAATTGGGGGCAAACAACACGCTAGCCAAATATCTTACAAAGAAAATCTGGAAATGAGATGAGCACGGGGACCCTGAAAAGACCTCACATATGTTTAGGAATCCAGAAGATCATGCATATGTATAGGGTTGGGAGCATGCCCAGAGCTGTGTGTGTGCTCAGGAAAGACGTGAGAAGACCCTAAACTCTCACCTCTGGATGACCTTGAGTCTCTGAACAAGTAGGAAGTGAAGGCTAAGGCAAAGTTGTAAACCACCTGCCTAAATGTTTACAGTATACCCCAACACTCACAATAAAACCCCTTGGCCAAGGCTGGGAGACTTACTGGTTCCAAACATTTAAAGAAAATCTGTCCAACCACTAGCTGACCTCTAAGCTAACCAAGCAGAGACTTCAACAGTCACACACAACAAAGAATTATTTCAAGAAAGTCACAAAAACATTCAGCAACAGCAAACACAAAAATGACAAACCCAGGGGAGATTGAAGAACCTGATTTCCAGAGTTGCCATATTATATTACTGAAAATGTCCAATTTTTGATTAAAAAAATGTAAGACATATAAAGAAACACAAAAGCATGTCCCATTCAACAGAAACTGTCCCTGAGGAAGTCCAAACATTGGTTAACACCTTAAATTCGCTACCTTAAATATGTTCAATGAACTAAAGGAAAACATATCTAAAAACTAAAGGAAGATATGAGAATGATGCTTCACCAAATAGCAAATATCAGTAAGGAAACAGAAATTATAAAATAGAAACAAGTTGAAACTCTGGAGCTGAAAGGTACAGTAGGTACAATGAAAAACCCACTAGAGGAACTTACCATTAACAGCGCATTTGAGCAAGGAAGAGAAAGAATCAGTAAACTTGAAGACAGGTCACTTTAGATGATCCCATCCGAGAAGTTGAGAGAAAAAAGAATAAGGAAAAAGGAACAGTGCTTCACAGGCCTGTGGGACGCCATGAAGTGTGCCAGTATATGTATAATGAACGTTCCAGGAAAAGAGATAGAGAAGAGGACAGAAAGGATATTTCAAATAATTGACCAAAATTCTAAAATTTGATGAGAAACGTTAATCTACACATTTATAAAGCTCAATGAATTGCAAGTATGATAGACCCAGAGAGATCCACCCTTAGGTACATCATGATCAGTTGTAAAAATCCAAAAGCAGAGACAGAATCTTGAAAGCAATAAGTCCTCATCATAATAGTCATCAGTGGAGTGGAAGACTTAATACTATTTAAATGGCAATATTCCAAGTTGATCTATAGATTCAGCGCAATAGCTACAAAAACCCCAGCTAGCTTCTTTGTGGAAATTGACAAATTGATCCAAAAATTCGTACAGAAATGCAAGATACCCAGAATAGCCAAAACTATCTTGAAAAAGAAGAATAAAGTTAGAGGACTCATGCTTCCTGATTTCAAAAGTTACTGCAAAGCTATAGTAATCAGGATATTATGGACCTGGCATAAGGACAGACATTTAAATCAATAGAATAAAATTGAAAGTCCATAAATAAACCCTTACATTTTTGGTCAATTGACTTTCCATAAGGGTACGAAGACCATTTAGTGGGTAAAGGATAGCTTTTCAACAAACAGTATTAGGACAACTAGAGATCTACATGCAAAAGAATGAAGTTGGAACTCTACCTCACACCACGTCAGAAATTATCTCAAAATGGATTAGGTCCTAAATGTAAATGCTAAAACTCTTGGGAAAAAACATAGGCATAAGTCTTTGTCACCTTAGATTAAGCAACAGTTTGTTTTTTTTTTTATCTTTTTATAAATGACACCAAAAGCAAAAGCAACAAAATTAAAAAATAGATACACTGGACTTTGTCAAAACTAAAACCTATTGTGTTTCCAAGGTCACAAGAGGAATAAGCAATACAACGAGAATTTCAGTTAAAGAACTACCATCTCAAAGGCCCAGGCTTTCATTTCTATGCTATCAGTACAAGTTGCCTATTGCTATGTAACAAGCCACCTCAAAATTTTGTGGCATAAAACAGTAACCATTTTATGGCTCACCATTCTGTGTTAGGGATTCAGACAGCGCTCAGTGGGGACTGCTTGTCTCTGCTCTACATGGCGTTGCCTGGCTTGGCTCAACTGGTGCTTCAGTAGCCAAGAAGGTCTTACTCACGTGTCACGGGTCTTGGTGCTGGTTGTTGGCCAAGGTACCTCAGTTCTCCTCTATATTTCCCCTTTTCTTCATGATCTCTCCTTATTCAGAGCTTCTTCACGTGCCAGCTTCCTGCCAAGAGTAATAAACAGAAGTTGCAAGGTCCATTAACATCTAGGTTCAGAAGTCACACTGCATCACTTCCACTGCACTGTATTTGTTAAATCAAGTCACAGGTTTAGCCCAAACGCGAAAGGAAAGGGAATAGACTCCACCTCTCGAAGGGAAGAGTGGGAAAGTCACAGTGCAAACTGTAAGGGAGGGATTGTCGCACTTATCTACCAAACCGTGTGCCTCTGAAAGCAACTGGCTCTGGGTTGCTGTGATGGTGACTGGTGATGGAGGTTGAGGTCCACAGTTTGCCATCATTCCGGTCACTCTCAAGAAACTGCTCCACCTCTGTACTCTGTTAGAATGCGCCAGAAGAGTACGCAAGCAGCTTCAGGAGTGCCACAAACAGCTACTCTGGGCACCAGACCCTGGCTTCCTCCAGCTTGGGGGCCCTTTGCCTACTGTCCATTTTGACCACTTACTTAATCAGGTGTCCTGGCTTCTCAAGCTGTTTCAAGGCTATACCTCTGTCTCCTCTCTCTATCTAGACTGCTTGGCTTTAAGCCTCTGATCTTAAAACTTGACTTGTGGAATTTGCCCTCAGTGCACATACCACAATCATGAGGCTACGGGTGCCCAAATCCCCACCACAGGATTCAACCCACCTAGACTGTGCTGAGAGACCTCTGCGTGCACATTTTTAGGGGAGAGAGGACAAATAGCCCTCTGTTTCAAGAAAATAAAGACAGTCAGATGTGAACTCCAAACTGATCTTCCCTCCATTTTCCCCTCCGTGTCCATCTATCCTTACTTATGTTCACCTTACTGCAAAAAAATGTGCTCGCTCCTTTCCAAGACCAGCCTATGCTCTTGACGCAGTCCTCACACATCCACCTCCTCCAGGATCTCAATAGTCTCTTCCCTCTTACATCTTCCTTTGTCTTTCCAGCTCCACTGGATTGCTCTGCACAACCTACAAACATGATGCAGTCACTCCCAGCCACTCTACTCCCCCACATACAAATATTCCTTGATCTCTACTTTGGCTTGCCCTCTAAATCCTTGAAAAGGGAAGCCCCACTCCCTGCTTCCCTTCTAGTCATTTATCCAGCAGTTGCCTTCCTCTTTCACAGTCCCATAAAATTGTTCCTCAAAGCAGCCTCTTTTGGGACCCCATTTTACCAGACCCCTGTCAGCTTGTGATCAGCTGCTACTCCCTCTTGGTGGTCCCCAGACCTCACATCACTCTGCCTTCACCCTGCCCACTACTTAGACCATGGTTCCAGCCTATGTTGCACATTAGAGTCATTGTGCAGCTTTTATAAGTTGCCTCTGCCTGTGCCCCATGTTAGAAATTCTGATTTAATTGACCTGGGGAATAATTCAGGGCAGCTATACTTCTTATAAACCACCCAGTTGGTTCTAAATGTACAACTAGATTTTCCCAAGGTTCTATCCTCAGTTCTCCTTTCCTCTTCTTATTCTCTCTAATATCCATGGGCAGCTTTACCAACTCCCATGGTTTCAGCTTCACCTGTAACCTCTAGATATCCCTAAACCTCATCTTTAGAACTGAGTTGCCAAACTCCTGTTAGCACATTCTGCTAACCTCCCTCTGCACATCCTGCCTAGACTTAACAAATTACTATTTCCTGAATGAACTCATTACCTTCTCTTCCGAATACGCTGTCCCTCTTCCTCTTTTGTCTGTCTCTAGGGAGCATCATCATCCATCTATAAACTTAGCTGGAAGCCTCAGAGTCGACCTGGATCATTTGCCCATTGCATGCTAACAACTGCTTACTTTTTTAGGGCTACCTGCCTTTTTAACTGTTGAAACATCACAGCTTTAAAATAAAGCAGCTCCACCACCTATTACCTATGTTACTTGTGTCACTAACTTCACACCCCTAAGACTCTTCAGAATGGACATGGTTAGGCTATCACACAGTGTTTTACTAAAGAATAAATAAAATGAGGCGTTTAAAAAGCCTCTCATAGTAAATGACAGTTGTGATTATGGTCGTAACCTTTGCCCTCTTGCTCCCACTGTAACTGAGTCCAGGTCATTATCCTCTCTTCCCTGGATAACAGTGGTACATCTCCTCCTGCTTAGCCTCAGAGCATCTTTCTCAAACACAGGGCTGATCACATCATACACCACTTAGGAGACTTCGGTGGCCCTTCATTCTCCCAAAACATAGGATGGGTGGGTTAGGAGATTTAAACTTCCCATAAATTTCAACAGTGCCCATTCATTCTTTGATTAAAAAAAACAACTGGGGGCTTCCCTGGTGGTGCAGTGGTTGAGAGTCCGCCTGCCGATGCAGGGGACAAGGGTTCGTGCCCCGGTCCAGGAAGATCCCACATGCCGCAGAGCGGCTGGGCCATGGCTCTACGCTGAGCCATGGCCGCTGAGCCTGCGCGTCCGGAGCCTGCGCTCCGCAACGGGAGAGGCCACAACAGTGAGAGGCCCGCGTACCACAAAAAAAAAAAAAAAAAAAAACAACTGGTATTTTTTCATCTTCATGTAAAATGCTATGTGAATGCTACTTCAAGTTCTCCATTCATCATCCATCCATATTGCTGCCCCAGTCCCTTTTATATAGAAATTCTGGGGCTACTACTGTCAACTGGATAGGCTCTCCTGTCACCCCGCTCTCCTACCCTCTACTCAATGCCCCTGCATCATCATACAATTTCAGAAGTAGCTCTATAGGCAAAATTCTTGAGGCTAGAGAAGGTCAAAACTTTGTCAGCACTAGCTGATCACATTCAAGAAAGAATGGAAGCATGGTAACCCGGGTAGATTTTTTATTACTATTCATACACATCTCTAATGACAGCTGCCTCCATGGTTGGTGTGACAGGCAGAAGCAGGGCAAATGTCCTACTACCAATGATAGTGACAATTCAGTGGGTTCTGCATTCATCTAAGTACTCAAAATTCTTTTGCATATTTACACACATCTCTCCTTAAAAATGTGTACATATTAGTTTTAGCACAACTAATGATAGCTTTTCTGACACAGGATGCCTTTAGTTGTTCTCAATAAATTGCCATTTTTTATTTTTTTATTATGGGTTTTGGAATGAAGATTGATTTTTGAACTGTTTTGGAGGGATAATAGCTGACTTTCGTGCTGCTATGCCTTTGCACAGTTCCCATTTCAATAATTAAATATAAACACGCTCCCTCAAAGAACAGCCACTTAAAATATGGCAGTGCTTCATTAACAATCGATTTACAGAATCTCTCATTGTGCAAACGACAGCCTCTTGAAACTGTCATGACATTGTCAGTCTTGCTAAAGCAGGTAAGAATTACTTCTTGAGCTCCAAACAGAGTCACAAATAGCAATGGTTTCCTTGGAGACTCAGCAGTAAAGCTTAAAGCACTGTACCTATAGGCTTCCAAACTAGGAGAGAGCTTCTCTCCAGAGATTAATCAGTCTTCCGCAGTTGAGAAACTTTTGACCCGGTCTTAGGGGGGAACCTATAATTGATTGCTAGTGAGAAGTAGAAATAGGAGACATGCAAATGTGCAGGCCTGTGGGTTATGTCACGGTCAGAGCCCATGGTCACAAGCAGTGTGGTTTGCAATGCCAGGGTGCTTAGAGCCGCAGGACCGGCTCTCGTTAGGAAAGAGTCACCCCATGTAAAAAGCCTCTTATCTGTGTTTCTTGACAGATCATCACCAAGTCAGGAGGCAGAACGATACCCTGGAAAAAGGCAACAAGACAATGCAAGTCATATTTTTTAAAAGGAGCATAATTCTGGTCCTTCATTCTTCTTTACATGTTATTTTATTTGTGGAACCAAACAAGTTGGTGCCCTTTTGATAATTTTAGAATTCTAGATGGAAAATAAACATATTCTAGATCACTACAGTATCTCTTCTTGAGGTGCTGTGGATGGAATTGCATATTTTTTCCTTCTCCCATACTCTTTTAAGCATTCTTTCCGGGGATGTGTAGATTATAAGGGAGATATAGAGGAAACTTTGGTGCAAGCTGCTTATCTCCCTTCTCCCCGTATTGCCTGGTGGAGGGAGTCCAGGTCGCAGGGGTGGAAGTGGAAACAGAATTCAGATTCAGTGCAAATTCGCATGTGGCAAGAAGCAATATAATTTATAAACATGAAGTAACTACAAATAATAATGTGTCAATATGAGAAGATGGGGCCACTTCAAAAAACCTGCGTGTCCGTTAGAAAAATGCATTTGCCTGAAAGGTATAGCAGCTCCTGGATTGCTAGCCTGCATTTTTCACTAAACATACCTTTTAACATTACCTACTCATAATTGCAAGTACTGAGCAACAAAACATGGGAAACAGGGACTCTTTATGCTCTGCATTTATATAAACTGCAGCTTATATACTATGTTTATATAATATGTTATATCTGGAAATTGTTACCAGGCACAACTCTTTACCATGAGGATTCACCTTCATTCACTACCCGTGAAAGCTTATTTTGCGTAGCAAATGAGGCACACTATGTGCATGATTTTCTTTAGATTATACTCATTTCTTTATGAAAGATGATTCAATTACACCTTATGATACCTACTCCCCTGAACAAATAAAAGCAGCTCACTATTATGAGTTTCTGTCTCCATGAATTTCTGGTGTTTATTTCATGCTCTTCGAGGGCGTGGTGATTAAGATCATGAGCCTTGGAACTGGCAGATACGGAGTTCAAATGAAAACTTCAGCTGTTTCGTTGGAAGCAAGTCTCGAAGACTCAGTTTTTTTGCCTGAAAATGGGGGTATTAGTTCCTACTTCAGAGGACTGTTACAGGAATTGAACGCTATCATATCAGTGAATACAGAACTGAGCATACACCTAGCACACAATGACAACCATTCAATGTCTAGCTGACAGTATTTTACATGTGTGACTTACTTATGCTTATATTTATGCTATTAGTTTCATTTCATTTAATCAATTTTTATAGTTTTAAATTTTTTCTATGGACCATATATTAATTTATATAGTTTTTATTCATTAAGCTGAATTTTGACTAACTTCTGTTATTTCAATCAAACTTTAAAAATTGTGTCCATCTTTTCCAAATGTTTCAAAAAATCTAAGGTCTAGTTTGCCCTAAGTGTGCCAATATATAATTTACTGAATTAGACTGAATCACCTTAATAGTTTATTCTCTCACATATCATTTTTTGTCAATATAACAACAAAGGAACAAGATGCTAGGCCTCTATGCTAGGTCTCCTAAATTTTTTGTAACATGTACTTAATTTCATACCATCATCATCATTACAGAATTATACTAAAATGAAATTTAAACTATGTACCAATTTTTTTCCCTCTTAGATTTCATATTAAATTGAGTCCTGGGCAAATTTGATTCATGACACCCCATTTTGCCTACACTACTACAGTGATCATTTTCCAAAAGTACATATTTGCCTTTATATCTATATATCTGCATATATTTGTTTCCAAAGTGACTCAGAGCCACATCTTTCTAAGACTTTTTTTTTTTTATAAATATGTGGGGTTTTTTAAAATAAATTTATTTATTTATTTATTTTTGGCTGTGTTGGGTCTTCGTTTCTGTGCGCAGGCTTTCTCTAGTTGCAGCGAGTGGGGGCTACTCTTCATTGCGGTGCGCGGGCTTCTCATTGTCGTGGCTTCTCTTGTGGAGCACAGGCTCTAGACGCGCAGGCTCAGTAGTTGTGGCTCACGGGCTTAGTTGCTCCGCGGCATGTGGGGTATTCTCAGAGCAGGGCTTGAACCCGTGTCCCCTGCATTGGCAGGCAGATTCTTAACCACTGCGCCACCAGGGAAGCCCTCTGAGACTTTTAAGGTTACTTGGGTAGCAAATGGTCGATATTCAAACACACTGACCCCTATTTTTTGTAGGATAACTTATTTGTAACATCCTGGTTTTACCAAAATGGCCAGATACTCTAACAAGTTCTAGAAAGTTTTATGTGGCTGAGAAATAAATCTTCTTTGGTAATACTTCATGTTCTATTATTATTTATAATTTATTCATCACTCTATATTTTTATTTGGTGAGTGCCTCTATACCTCATTCTTAGCACTGTAGCATCTTTCTTGGAGGTTTGAAATGCTGGATCAGGGAGTCAAAACCCTCCATGAGCATTAGCCTTAGGTTACTGAAAATCAAGCCCCAGAGCCAGCTGTTTGAGGACAGGGCCCCCACCTGCCCAGGTGTAGTCAGTATCAGAGAGGAAAGTAACTCACAAGACCAAAAAGTGGTTTTTATCACCTAGCTAAACAAGACCTAAGCTTATTATCAACAACCCTTTATTTGTAATCATCACATAGGAAGTAACCTGAATCCAACTGTCATGACTGATCGCTCTACCAAAGCTACCCTTTGGGGATATTTCTCTTCCCCTAACTATATAAATATCAGGAGACTCCAAACTTTTGACTTCGGAACCATGAAGTTAAAGACTTTTAAAGCTAGAAAAGACTTAAGAAACTTCCAGCACTTCTAATTATTTTATGGATAAGAGACTTAAGGTTCATCAAAGCTAAACTGATGAAATCAGGAGGAAAAGCAGGAACAAGCATCTGGGGATAACGACTCACCAATCTAGAATTCCTTTCTACCTTGAAATCTTGAAATCCAAGGCATATGGGGCATGGACTGAGGGGCAGAGTTGAGAGACATGCTTCGCAAAGGTAAATTTCTGTATTAACAATGTGACATTAACCAATGTTTTCAACAAAGTACAGAAAGAAGTAAGCTCCACACTATTTTTTATAAAAATATTAATTTAAAAGTTTTGACTTTTTATCTGCCAATGTTCTATTTCCACTTGTCTTTTCTCACTCTTTAACTTTCTTGACTTCTCTGGAAAATATGACTCTTTTGTTATAGGTAATTTTGTAAGGAAATTCTTTGCTTATATAGCTTTTAGGTTGTTTGAGTGATTCCTCTGAGAAAATTTCTCAGTATCCCTAGATCAAAGTGTATGAGTATTTGAGGAAAGGAATCAATTACCAAGATTCCAAATCAAAGGTGATAAATACTGGCTTTTCACAGGTACTATGATCTTACTCATGAGCCCTCCTTACCACATTTTCTGACTGCCTATTCTTCCTCCTACTCATGGAATAAAAAGCTCTTGGCTAACTCTTTAACCTTCTTCTTCCTTTCTACATCTCTCCCTTGGAGAACTCATAGCCTGACGATGATCAGCTTCGTACAGGGGCACAAATCTGTGTCATTCCTTGGATCTCTCTGAACCCCAGTTTCATATGTCAGCAATAGCTGGCAATTTTCAGATATCCCTGGCCTCTTAAACTTGAATATATCTAACATCAAATGATATCCTTTCTCTCCAAATCAGCTGTTCCCTTTGCCCTATGTATTCCTGGTAGTGACTCATTTATCCATTGGTTTAACTAATATTTTTTGAATGCCTATTTTATAACAAGATTTGAATGGGGCACTGGAGATACAAGGGAAACAATTCCAATCCAATCTTTGCTGTTAAGGAACAGAGGTGGATAGACGCAAATAAGCAGCACTTATAGCACATTGAGTAGACACTGGGCTAACGCAAGAGAAGGTGATATGAGAGCTCTTTTCCCTGATAATCAGGCATAAAAATCTCTTAGTGATCTTAGCCCAGCCCTCTATGTATGTCCCCCCACTACATTTGGCCAACAAGTTACTTCCAGGAAGTGCCTATTTTCCATCTTCACAATTACTGTGACAAATTAAATAGCCCACAATTCTTTGACAGTTCTCCCATTGAGGGATGTGGTCTAATTCCCCTCTCCTTGAATCTGGGCAGACTTCAATAGAAATGCCATTCTGGGGCTCTCAAAGCCAGGTCATAAGAAGCCTTGCAGCTCTCTCGGAGTCCAGCTGCCACTCTGTGAGAAGCCCAAGGCATGTGAAGGTGCTCCCACCAAGCTCAGCTCCCCGATGACAGCCGGCATTTCAGTCGGGAGAGTGAACCATCCTGAACGTCCAGCTCAGCCTTTAGGCGACTGCAGCCCTGGCCACATCTGCCTATAAGCCCCTGAGTAGCCTCAATAAAGAACCCCCAGTGGAGCCCAGTCTGCCTACAAACCAGAAGAAATAACAGAGTGTTGTTTTTAAGCCACTAAAGTTTTGGATGGTTTGTTAACCAGGAATAGACAACTGTAATAGTCACCGTCATAATCCAGGGGCTTAGCATCTCAGTGCGGCATATCTGATATCCATTCTAGTCCCCACTTTTGTCCCTTTTGCCTTCAGTTGTGAGATTATTCTTCTAAAACTGTTACTCTTAACATGATATTCCATTATTCACGAATTCCTAAGCTTGGCATTCAGGAGCTCCACAGTCGGCTACGTGTCCAGGTTTCGTCACCCCTGGTCTCCCACTTCCTGACCCTCACCCACTCCTCTTCCCAAACTATGAGCCCCAGTCCAATTTCTAGTCCTAACTCGACTTGTACTTCCCTGTTCTGTGCTTTTTCTTATATCATTCCCACCAAACAGAGTGGTCTTTTTTTCTATCTACCTATCCCCCTTTGCATTCCAATCCTAATACTTCTTCTTGGGCTGATCACCCTAGGCCAAAGTGCTTTCCTTGTCTCTTGAACACTTAAGATACATGTGGATTTGGTGACACCCGCATTAGAAGAGCACTCTAATGTATGTGAAATACAAATTATACACTGTCAAACTTTCTATACAAATGTTATTTACTGTTACTCATGTCGCTGCTGTTATTGTTTTCTTAGCTAATCTTCCCACCTTACATTCTTCTCATGTATCCTCTTACAGAATCCCTTTCAACAAAAGTCCAAACTCCTAAACGACAGGCTCCAGGCCATAAATACCTATATGGTTCCTCCCTGTTTCACCACACTGCAGTGCCACGCCCAGAATACTCTTTAGTGAGATTTTGTCCAATGAGGAAATGAATGAGCACTGTAGCCTAGCTTTGGTGTTTCACCTTAAGTCAGTGACTGATTAAATATGTAAGAAAATACTTCCCCTAGGCCATAAGCCATAACCACAAGTCTGGTGTGGCCAGCTGCAGAGCCAAAATTAAAGCTCTTGCCTTTACAGTACATTAATTAACAAGTGGAAGAAAAGACCCAGCCTGCCCCAAGCCTAGTAAGAGATCAGTGGCTTTGTACACCTAAAGAAAGTCTCCCAAAGTGAGGCAGCCTATCAGTAAAAGTGAGGCAGTAGGAAAATTAAGATGGCAACAGATGTCTTCAGGCTAATACTAATATCTTGACAGTGAGGATCTAAGGGGGATAGAGAATCAAGTCATGAGAGAGAAAAACACCAGGAGCTGAGAAGAATGTGGTTTGAGAATCCTTACAAATAAACTCAGTATTTTATTTAGGGATTATAGTTAAATAGTCAAATCCGGTTTCAAGATCATGTTCATGGTTGCCTCAAATATCACTGAATGTCATAGAAAAATTTGCTTAACTAATCTTCTATTATTGGATAATTAGGCTATCTGTAAATTTTTTTTTCTTTTAAAAAGATTTTATTAAAGGCCTTTATAGAGCAACATCCAGACTCCAGATCCAGCGGCCAAGGAGACCCTATTATGCTGTGGGTACCGGCTGAGCATGGCAGGCGGCTCTGGCTTCCCACCCTTCTGTTCGGAGATGGGAGTGGTGGGCAGTATTTCATCTTTGGGTTCCACAATGCTCACGGGATCGGGCAGGGGCTTCTTAGGGCCAATCTTACCAGTTGGGTCCCAAGGCAGCACGATCTTTACCTTGATGCCCAGCATACCCTGTCTGAGCAGCACGTGGCACACGGCAGTATCAACATGGTAGTTAACAGGGTCCCCACTGTGGATCATCAGGCCATCCACAAACTTCATGGATTTAGCCCTTTGTCCTCGGAGTCTCCCCGACACCACGACCTTGCAGCCTTTGGCCCCACTCTCCATGATGAACCGCAGCACACCATAGCAGGCCCTCCGCACAGCAAGGCCTCCTAGGAGTTTGTAACGCAGAGACTCTGCCTGGGCAATGGCACACAGACCTCTCGTGGCCACCTTTTCAGCATAAAGCTCTACACTGCCCTCAAGGAAGCCAAATCTCTTCTGAACCACAGCAGTCAATTCCCCGGATCCGCCGGCCCTTCTCACCAAGAACATTCTGTGTCCTGGTGGCCAAGATAATGATTTCTGTCCTGGTTGGTGTAACTCGGACCTCAACTCGAGAGTACCCATCTTCAGCCAGCTGCCGAGTGAGAAACTCATTCGGTTCAGCTTTGAACATGCCGTCAGCAACAAACTTCCTCTTCTTGGATATCTGCACCGCCATCTTGCTGCCACGCGCCGCCGAAAGGAAAAGTTGTAAATTTTTATAGTAATATTTTATTTTTATACATCTATCTTTGAAGACTTCTCTCGGTTAAATTCCAAGATGTGAAATTACTGAGTCAACAGATACGTAGAGTTTAAAGACTCTGAAAAGGTATAGCAGAATCAGTGGTGGCATGATTGATGATGGAGTTTAGCTTGAGAAGAGAGAGGAGCAAAGCCCAGAGTCTGGGTTAACATCTGCCTTGGTTCAGACCCGCATCGTCTCCTGCCTAGATGAGTGCAATAGCACCTAAGTGGCGTCCCTGCCACCAATCTTGATGCCAGCGTGTTTTTTCTAACTGTGATATGATCTAACAAATCAGGTCATATGTCTTCATGGTAGAAAACACAAGCACCTGCATGATCTGACCCTGATTACTTGCCCAGGCCCAGATTCCTTCTTTCTCTAAGCATCTCACATCTGCACTTTCTGCTGAGGCTGAGTCTAGCTACTTAAAGTCTCCTCAAGCGTTCCAAACCTGTCTAGGTCTCCATATGTCCTCACTTCTACTCCTCCTTTACTCTTACATCCTTTCTATGCACCCACAGATGGTCAATGCTACTTGTCTTTTAAGACCCCAGCATCACATCCAGGAAACTGTCCATTCATCTAAGTTCTGCAGCAGCCAGTACAAACCTCCACATGGCCCTTCCCACGTCCTCTTATCCTTTTTGGCTTAGTTTAGACTGTCTTCCCCGTGAGGTCAAGAGCACCTTGAATGAAGACTCTATTTTGTCTCTCCACCCCTAGTACTTAGCACAGTGCTTACCACATTGTAGGTACGGATAAGCAGCAAACCAACCAACAAACAAAATCAGGGAGAGTCATGTGGGCACAGGAGGAGGCCACATGGAGGCCATGACTAAAGACCTAAGTGTGGAGGATTTATAAGTGCAGGAAAGAGGTTGGAAAGTATTTGAGGATTGGATATTTTGAATTTCGGACATAGAGCAGCTCAGAAAGAGAGCAAGGAAAAAGGCAGCGTATCTTTTGAATTTGGGACATTTGAAGGGTCATTAGTGTGGATGTCAGAATTGTCAGAGGTAAAGACATGGAAAGGGATGGCCATGAGGAATTTAGGCTAAAGCTGGAAGTAGTGACAGGGACAGGATGGCAGATGTAACAAGGCTGGAGGTCCACTTTTGAAATGCCAAGAGGGCACTACTGTGAATCAGCCAGTAGCCCAGGCATAAACAGAGCGTTTAGGCCATGCTGTTGCGTGTGAGACTCAATTCAAAAAGCACCTGTACCCAGTAACCAAAAGAAGAGACGTGGGGGTCTTGGAACTCCAGCCTCATAGAGGCAAATGCTTTTATTTCACTTTCTTTCTCTCTAATTATAAACATCTGAGGGTAACTGGCATACAGAAAAACCTTATAAACACATGTTTACGTGTAGTGAACAATGAAGCCTCACATCTGCAAAGCACTTTAAAGTTTGCAAAGCTCTTACCCAAAATCATCTCTTTGACCCTCAGAAGCCTTCTGCGAAGTACAGGACAAAACTTACTATCAACATTTTAGAAAAATGATTACCACTGTGAAATGGGGACAATGCTTATATATCTGAATAGCTGTGAAAATTAAGTAAAATCATGATGCGATAGAGCATGATCTAAAGCATGGAAAAAAACAATGTGATACACAGTCATGCCACAGGAGTACACACAAAGCTCAAAGAGGTTTAATGACTGATGCAAGATCACCCACATAATGAGTGGCAGGCCCAAGCCTAGGACCACTGTGGTCCTAGAAGAACCCAGAGCTGGTTTTTCCTTAATCTAAGCAAGTACAGAGAACAAATGAGATCGTTGTCCCCTGAAGGTAGGGAGCTCATATGTCTATCACCCCAGCCCCTAACCCAGAACTTGGCACATAACAAGGGCTTTTTAACGGTTGCTGAAAGAACTGTAATTGGAGATTGAAATACTTGATATCCAAGAATTTCTGCTTTTCTCCACAACCCACTCCATCCCACCCCTTAAACCTATTACCTTTGCTTACCTCACCCATGGAGACCTCATTCTAAATTCAGATGTTGTTCTGGTGCCCAAAAGAACTCAGAATACATCTTGTCACAAAATGATGGAGATTCGGTGTTTAAATTAAAATTTTCTTAATCATCAGCACCACACAATCCTGTGTATCAAAAACATCATGCGTTAAATATTCTCTTTGGGCTATCCTGAGAATGAAACAGTTAAAAATATTTGTTAAGGACTTATTATGCCCTAGATAGTATATTCCTTTTCTATGAAAAAAATCTGAATTTTGATAAAAGTTGAAAAATATATTCTGAGAACTAAGTTGGGTATTTCCTACATTAAAAAGAAAGGAGAAAAAGACAGAACATTAAAGGAAGTCAGTTGGCAATTTATTTCCCTTCTCTCCCTTGTCCTCAGAGATTTCCCCATAATCTCACAGCCTCAGAAATCTCTATGATACCCTATTTCAATGGTTTCAAACTGTGGTCCCTAGACCAGTATCATCAGCATCAACTTGTTAGAAATGCAAAATCTCACTGCCCACAGCTGAATGAGAAAGTTTGCAGGTAGGACCAGCAATCTGTTTTAACACGCCCTCCAGGCTTAAATTTGAGAACGACTGCCCTGTCTAGAAGCACCAGCATGCCCTTTAATACTGGTCCATCACTGGCCTGAAACAACATGTGTGCTTGTCTAGGTCTCTGAGCAAAAGGGATGGCTGAGGAATAGCAACAATTAAGCTTACTGTGCTACAAAATTAAAGTACTACATTAATAGCAAGGATTATACCTTATGAATGAAACACTGTGCATAAACTGTAATAACTCTCAGTCACATGTCAGTGTAACAGTAATAAAAGCTACGTATTAATCCATTCTTAACTTACAGATTTTTCAACTTCTTTCGTTATGCAAAACTCATTTTATTTTTCTTCCTTTATGCATTTTTTAGGATCCCTTCCTCCATGCTTGTATGATTTTGTACAAATTCACATTATTAAAATATACCTAGGTCTTTCATGAACATCAAGGGGAATGAAATCTACGTGTACATTTTCCTACACCTTGGTGAGGTAAGAAGGAGAAATTGTGAAAACTTTCTCAAATCTTTAGTTAAATTCTATTATGGACTAATTTTCTCCTGGGGATTGCCAAGGAAAATGTACATGTTATTCATTCATTAAAATTCCTTCCAATGATCTAAATGGCGAATTCCCTACCTAGCTACAAGGGAAAATGAAATCTCCAAATTTGATCAAAGTTAATCAAAACAGAGGTGTGTGACTCATTCAAAAGACAAAGCATGCCTATTAAAAATGTTCCAAAAGAAGATACATGGATGAAGCTGCTGGAGGCCACTCTAACTTGTGTTATGATCACTTAAAAGGGATTTTAAATGACTATTTACATTAGTCTTCAATCAAAGGTACCTTCCATGACAGCCCCTGAATTACACGGAATATTTATCTGGTGCCTGAAATTCAGAGCACCTACTTTCTTTCCAGGCAGCTGACTGCTGTATTGCATTTGACCTTTCATTTAACAGCAAGTCTATAATCATATTTTGTCACTTTTTAACAAACTATTTGTGAAAAGAAATAGAATGCAAGCCATAGATTAATAAATAAGAAATAATTGAAGTTAAGGACAACTGGATTATATTTGGTTTGGGCCTCTTGATTGGGTCACAATTTTTTCTTTTAATGTTCAATGAAGCAAAATTATGCCTAGTAACTTTGTAACTCTTAATTCCTATTTCAAATGTATGGCTTTAAAAAGTTTTTAAACCAATAAGACTACATACTAAATATGGCTAATGTTTTAAAATTTAGTTTTTAAAAACTTTTCTTTTATATAGCTACTTTTTTTTTTTTTTTTGCAGTACGCGGGCCTCTCACTATTGTGGACTCTCCCGTTGCGGAGCACAGGCTCCGGACGCACAGGCTCAGCAGCCATGGCTCACGGGCCCAGCCGCTCCGCGGCATGTGGGATCTTCCCGGACCGGGGCACGAACCCTTGTCCCCTGCATCGGCAGGCAGACTCTCACCCACTGCACCACAAGGGAAGCCCTATAGCTACTTTCTTACACCTAAATATCTGGTTTAACCTAAAGGAATTACTCATAAATGACAATCAAGAAACTATCAGCATATATAGGAAAGTGGCACTTTCTTTAAATCCCCCAAAATAGTCTCAGGAAGAATAAGCTTCTTGATCAGTTTTGGCTGAAGTATCACAGAAGGAAGGAATTACTTCAACTTTTACCTCTGGTCTTTGAATACAGTAATGCTAAGTGACTATTATGTACAGCAAGTCAAACTATTTTTAAAGTTTCTCCGTACCCACGGGATTACGCAGCTTATGATTTTCTTCCTGTCAACCATCCTTAATGCTTACCTTCAACTCATCATAGAACGTTCTGTGCTAGGTAGATGTCTTTGTTTATAAGCCATGTCTGATTTGGTCTGGATATGGTGAACTTCTTGTTATAAATCAGAAGAGAGTTTTGAAAAGAAAACAAAAGCCCCAAACAAGTATATTCTATGATGTACTTGTAGGATAAGCAGTTTTAATTAAATCTAGTTTCTCCTCCCTGTCTCCTGCTAAGATTTAATTTGTATTTTCAGGGCCAGACATACCCAGCAAAGCTCAACCAGACTGTAGAAATTACAAGATTCCAGTTGCTAGAGTCATTATATAGCATTAATATTCAGGTTGCTGTTTTATTTACATGGTTTAGTTTTTCACTTGAACCTTTTTGAGAAAACTCTCCTTAAGTCTTACAAGTCACTACCTTTTCCATTTTACAATCAATTAGGCCCAAAACCTGAGAGTATGGCCATCCAACATTGAAAACAGAAGGAGGGATGGGAGTAGAAGGCCCAAATTAAATTATGGTTTTCTGGGACAACTGGAACTCAAACCTAGTTTGTCGAGCCGCCCATTAGTCAGTCAACACCAATCACCTGTATAGAAAGGGATTTCATCCATGAACGTACCCATACACAATCTCACCCTATGGAAAGCAGGTTAAAGTAACTTGACATTATGGCACTCCCTTCAGAGCACCTGTTTGGTAGAGTCCAAGAACAACAGCTATGAAAACATGAACCCCTATTTTGAATATCTTCAGGCAGGAAGACCTAAAGCCACGTGAATTTAATCCCCTTTCCTAAATGTTAACAGCAGTGTAGAGATGGACGCTCTCATCCCTGTAATCAGTTGCACAGTGCACGAGGCCAGCAGTCTCTTGTGCCTCATCTGCGAGCTAATCTTTCATTTCATAGCAGATCTTTCCATATCAAACAACACAAATGACTTAATTTGCATGACAGGATTTGTAACGGGGCAAATCTAGTGTCAAAGTCGATTAAAGATTACACCAGAGAACTATCATAATCAGTCCTCTAATGAGCCTAAATAGTACATGTAAAGTCTCCCCTCTTTGCCATTCCAGTCATGTCTAAAAGGGAATGTGTTTCTTTTCATCGATGAACCAGTCTTTGGTTTGCACATTATGCCCTACGTTGAGCTAAAGTCATGTCAGTCTGGTTTCAGAGGGAGAGAAAGGGAAATAATAAAGCAAACATCACTTCACAAATGACATTGCTTGGTATAAGCCAACGTTTGAAGCCCTTAATTCTTCTAATCTGCAAAATAGTCAATGCTAATGGGTTTTTGCCTTTGTGAAAGCTGATGCATAGAAAGAAAAACTTTAATGAGCTGCCTGGGCCGTATGCTTACAGATACCTGTCAAATGTCTGTCATCTTAGCTATCGCTGAGGCATTATAAAGAAAGTAAGAAGGAAGGAACGACAGTATTTGTACAAGCATTTTCATGCTAAAATGGCACAATTTTCTTCCTGTCATAATTTCATTGTATCTGAAAGTCAGAAAAGCTTAACCCTTTCCCTAGCATGTCCTGGGTAGTTGTATCGTATAATCTTGGAGCGAGTGGTTTAAAAACAGTGATGTGATTTTGTAAACAGCATCTTCTGTTAAATTTGTTTCTGAAAATGGAATTACCTACATTTTAAAAAATGTGACAACAAACTGTTTGAATCAATTGCTTCACCCCAGGGAGATCAGGAGCTTATTAAATGCAAAACCTTCATAATGTGCGAGCCTGTCATTTGAATCAATCCTTTCTGTGCTCTTAGTTTAATATTTCTTTGTATCTTTGTGTGCTTAATACACATACCAGGGCAATAAGGTCAACAAACTCCCCTAGTCTCACCTTCTCTTTTATTAAAAAAAAACAGGGAATGCAAATACATCTTATTATGCCAGCTTCTGCAAGCTCTGCTACAAGAAGGTCACGTTAGCCTTGTTTTCTGGGATTTATAATAACATGTAATAAAAATGTAATAAAATGTAACGTGAGTTGAAATTTGGCAGGAGAGAAAAGTCTCAGTCCAGGTGTGACTTGTTTTCCCTCTTTCAAATTAAAAAGAAATGTAAGTGTATAGACATGCACATGCGTGCGCGCGCACACACACACGCACACACACACACACGCACACACACACGCACACACACGAGAACTTTTAAGTTTGGGGTCAAAGGGCTTAGAATTTTAAAGAAACGAGAATGAACTTTAACTCTCAGGATTCCTTGGTGGTTAGAGCGATCAGAGAAGTGCAGCATCCTCTGACTGTTCTTGTTTGCCACACCCCTCAGACCCAAATTTTAAAAGGATGGAAAGAAAAGAAAATGAAGTGCTTTCAAGAGAGGGAGGAGCTCTTTCTAGTAGAGTATGGATGTGTTGAGGATACATTTTTGGTCTTCCTGCTGACTTACTGTGTACATTAGAAAAGCTTCCGTACTTCTGTATACTTCGATAATCATATGTTAGGATAATCCTCCACACTTGTAATGAAACGATAGGGATAAAGTGAATATTTGTGAATCAAATAATGTCTGGTGTTTTACACCTATGAATTTTGTAAATAGCACTGACCTGTGATCTTGTATCTTTGCAGACACATATTTTGGCATATTAAAGTAGTTATGGTACTCCAGATTGTCGACTGAACTCCAACTACCCTAAATAGTGTACAAATCCTCTACCGGCTTCCAGGCACCAATGAGGATGCTGCTAATAAGATGGTCACTGGCGTTGGTCGTTTGTGACTAGGGGTGTCTAGGAGGCTTGTGCACTCTGAATGCCAAGCCCTTCCAAGAAGACACGTCAAGGTTCAGCAAAGCAGAACTTCTTCAATTTGCCTCAAAGTGCTGTAACACCAGGGCTTTGACTCACTTGCCTTCCCTCCCCTGTTACAAGCTAAAGAGACCAACTTGAATGAGCCCATTCGGCTGTATTGTTTCCCCCCCAAACGACTGTGACTTGAGGAAGTATTAAATATTGACGCCGCAGGTAAAACCTAAGGGCCCTAATCGGTTCTCCAGCCTCCTGCTTCCTTTTCCCAGAGTATAATAAGTCAAAACAAACTCAAGTAGAGGGTAAATTTTTATCAAGGGGCACTAAACTTTCAAATTAGATAAATCAAGCCAAAAGCATTAGAATATGGATGGCTCTAGCATTCAGTGCCTAGATGTGGCCAAAAACTGGGTCTCCAATTAGACAGATTAGACGGCTCTTAAGGCCAGGTTTATTGAAAAGAAATTAGGCCAACTTTAATTTGGAAGTGAATTGTTTTAACATCCTTTGGTAGAGATGTTCAGCTCTTTGAAAAGAAACAAATTCACTTCACCAATATAAAAAGCATCCTCCTTGGGCCTTATTCTGATTTGCAAACAAGTAGACCTCTCCAGCGAAAAGTGAACAGCGACCCAATGTCTGTGGCTGTAGGGTCTTTATCTAACAAACATTTATGGTAGACCGTCAGTTTGCCAGGCCCTGAGCCATAGGATCATGCTTTGTGACAGAACCCACCACTACAGCACTAACAGGTAAGTGTCCCTCAAAGTTGCAAGCTCTCTTTTTTAAGCAATCCAGCCTCTCTATAAAAGACATGTTTTACCTACAAAGCCTCATTTATTGAGTTAAATATAAAAATCTATTAAAGAGGTCAGACGTCTAGAATCTTTTCTACATTGCTGCTGTTGTTATTGCTTTGTCTTGTTCTTAATTCAAAAGATAAATTAGAAGCCTGGATCTGCTTCCATGCCACTCCCCATCCCATGGTACATGTTCAAGCCCACATACTTTATCTGGAAATGTACACGCATTAATCACTCTCTCCTTAAATTTCATCCTGCTATTTATCAAGAGGCCCCCAGCTTCCCTCGGTGACCATTGTGTCTGAGCGCTGGATCCTTTACACCATGTGGAAAAGAGAACTCCCAGACAGTAACATGCAAACTTTAATAACATACATTAGTCATACATGTATGGTTTTGACTCAGATTTCAACTGCTCTCCAGTATGAATAATTCAACGCCCCTGCCCAATTGTTCCTGTAAGGATACGATATGAATTAAAAGCCTATAAGCCGTGTTACTAAACAATGCTCTGCATTTTCCCGCAGCAGTTGTGTGCAGATAGAGACACAGCCATTTGTATTTCAGAGTTCATTTTTCCTGCAGTCCTAAACTCTCCTTCCCCTTGAACACTGCTTCTGTGACCCAGTTGCTATACCTCTGATCCGCTGCACCCCAGTGGCTGTCACAAGTCTCCCTCCTTCCCAGGAGTTGAACACACAATAGAGAAAAGGCCCTGGCTGGGAGGTTCAGCCGCCATTAACCCCTACCAGCTGTGCCTGTGGGGAGCCTTCTGGCCTGAATGTCCTTTCTCTGCGGCCGCCTTCATGCCACTAATCTAACCATTGTTAAGGAGGAATGCTGACAGGAGAAAAGAAATTTTTCTTGTGTCCATGCAAGTGTGTGTATCCATGTGTAAGTGAAGGAAGAGTGAAGGCTAATTTCTATAGTTGGCATGAATGGAGGGATTGGGAAAAAAACCTAGTTAAAATGTGTTTACTTGCTTAAAAGGCTCAGTCAATTTAAATAATTTCACTAGTGTGCTCTATTTTTTTTAGGGAGGGGGGAAGAAACTAGTTACTATTATAATTTTCGTTAAATCCTCTGAGATGTTTGGGCATGTTTAAGACTTTTCAAATTCACTGCTGGCAGAAAAAAATTGAATTGAATTTCTTAAAAATACAGGCATAAAGTTACAGACACAGAATTACTCACTTCTAATGGACCTTAAAAAATTCAAGAAAGAGAACTGGTTATACGAGTCACATTTCCTTCAGAAAAACCATTCACATTTAATGCTTAGGAAAGTCTTAAAAAATCTTTTAGGATTGAAATGGGAAAGGGTTTAAGTTTATCAACCACTTTCAGAACGAGCAATAAATCTAAAAAGAGGCACTGTATTTTTAAAAAAACAAATTTTACTTTCAAGGAACTTTCAAGTTCAATAAGGGAACATGATTTTCTCTTTAGTTTTAAAGAAGACATATTCAGACAGAACAGGAGAGACTACCTGAAGCAGTAACTTTGTGAACTTAGAAAGCCAGGCAGGTGACAATGATGACCACAATTCTAATTACACTGCCAAGCAAACAACCTACCTATTTGAAAAGTTTACATAATTTCTACCTTTGAGGCTTTCATTTGCTTTTTCAAAAGCACTGGCATTGAAGAGAAACTATTCTTAAATTTAATGCTCCATGTTATCATTTGGTAAAGTTCTGTAAAACACAACAGTTGGCCTATTTCAAATCAAATTAAGAATAATTCATGTAGAAATGTATTTTCTGGGCAATTAGACTGTATCGTAGTAGGGCAAATGTCTAATATAATAACACTCTACTTTGCATCTGTTCCTATGTCTAGACTGCTGCAATTACTGGTCCTCACAATACCAGCAGCAAGATAATGCTCTACTCACAGGTTTTAGCCATTAAAATTCAGCATTATCTTTCTTTGCCCCTTTATTACCTCAATCATTGGATTGTGATAAAATAGATTTAATGAAGTTATACTTTTCTAAATTTGCATGCATATATTTACATAAACGGTGACTGCAATATCAGGTACATTGTTTTCCAAAACATTAGAGGTAAATACCCTGGCATGCATCTCATTAAGGTACAGTGTGCTTGTTAAACCAAAACAACAACAGCAACAACAGAACAGAAGAGCCCAGCTCTTAGAACACTGTGCCTATCTCATAGCCACGTTTTAGCCTCTTCCATTTGCCACGAAGGAAATTATCCTAAAGAGGAAATGAATGTGATAGCACGTGAACTGATGGAATAGATGAGAATAACAATGTAGTTTTGATTCCATTCACTGGCTTAACCATTCAATCAACCATTCAACAAATGTTTATTGGGTTTCTCCAATATGCAAGACACAGTGCCAGGTTGTTTGGGAGGCACAAAAATGAATCCTACACACAGTCTTCACACAAGAAGTTTCCTATCTAATATGACAGTTGCTGTGTTATATAAATAACTATCATTAAATAGAAATGTAATAATGCTATCTGTGGGTGCTCAGTTAAGTCATGGTAAAAAACGTCAAATCCTACCATCCCCCCAACTCTCATGGCTATTACAGTGATAATTTTCCAGCTCTACCCCATCCGTATTTCCATCAGAAGTTCTCATAGGCAAAAGAACATAAATCCAGTTAAATGTAACTGAGAGAAATTGTCCTTAAGATTTCTCCAAATTATGTCAGCTATTTGGATATGAACTATGTTCCCAGACTCTCTTATTTTTTGAAGTGTTTAGAGAAAGCTTATTGGTGCTTAGAACACCTTATAGCAGAAACATCATTGAAGGATCTCAGTATGTGCACTGCTTAGCAAATGCCAAAGGACTTGCATGTTGGGATGCTAATCTCTAGGTATTAAACCCCCTTTCTCTCTTGTCTAAGAGCTACAACAAGAATAAACAAGTGATTTCAAACATCTAGGGGATTTGCACCAATCCAGTTCACCCCACTATATAAAAATACACTGATTTAATTCTAAATATAGTAAGACTAATAAGGCTTTGTTTCAGAAACTCTCTTTGCCTCCATAGATAAATAGCCAGAGGAGAAATCCATATTCTTCAGAAATTTGGTTAATATAACAAAAAGAAAGGAAGTAAAGTTGTTTTAACTTTTGCTGATATAAAAGGGCACATTGGTCCCATACTTTCTAGGTAATAAAAAAGTCCTGGGGCTTCCCTGGTGGCACAGTGGTTGAGAATCTGCCTGCTAATGCAGGGGACACGGGTTCGAGCCCTGGTCTGGGAGGATCCCATATGCCACGGAGCAACTAGGCCCATGAGCCACAACTACTGAGCCTGCGCGTCTGGAGCCTGTGCTCCGCAATGAGAGGCCGCGATAGTGAGAGGCCCGCGCACCGTGATGAACAGCGGCCCCCACTTGCCACAACTAGAGAAAGCCCTCGCACAGAAATGAAGACCCAACACAGCAAAAATTAATTAATTAATTAATAAACTCCTACCCCCAACATCTAAAAAAAAAAAAGTCCTGAGTTTTGTTTTAGCTGGTTAACAGAAATTAAAAATAGAATAAAAGAGCAACATTTCAAAATCAATATGATGGTTCCAGACAGGAGAAAAGTGACTAATGCCCATGGTATCTCTGTGCCCCCTGAATAAAGGCAAATTTGATCTAATTATGACACCAACTACAACAAAAAGTCCTAATGTTTTCCCCATAGTCTGGAAAATAATTTAGACTCATGACCTAAACATGCTTTCCAGCCTTATCTCCTTCTACCTATCCCTACACCTTAACCTCCACTCAATGGTCCTACCCCCTTTGTAAGAGTCAGCTGTGGGCTTCCTGCCTCTGTTCCTCTTCCTCACCCAGTTCCTCTATCCACCCTTCCTTTCCCCAACTCTGCCTATGGAAATCCCACTCATCCCTCAAGGACCATATCAAATAAACTTTCCTCTGATTCCTCCCAACCACGTTCACTCATTCTGTAAACTTTCATGGCCTTTTATAGAGGGCAGTTTGCCAGACTCTAACAAAACCTTTCAAAATGCCATAACTAACAGCAATTTCACTTCAAAACTCTATCCACAAAAATACACTTGTGCATAAAGGAATGTCCATGGATGTTCACTGAAGCACTGTTAGTACTTGCAAAAAATAGAAACGATGGAAATGCTCGAGAGAGAAATATCTGAACAAATTATGTTGCAGCTATGTATTAGAATATTTACAACCAATAGAAAGAACTAAGTAGATTGTTGTATAGTGTCAAGAAAAGAATGTCAGCATATAAATATGGCAGAAGTAAAAAGGAAACTGCAGAATATTGAGTATAAACTCATTTTTATGGAAGGAAGGAAAGAAGGAAGAGAGAGAAAGGCTATTTAAGTGTATATGAGCATGTTTGTAAATGTTTAGAAAAATTTAAAAATAGACATTAAAATGAATAATGGTGTTTATCGTGAAAGACGATAATGGGATAGGATAAAGGGTATTTAATTTTTTAATATTTTGGATTTTGAGTGTTGCCAACAAATTTGCATTGCTTTTTTAATTACTAAAAAAAAGTGAAATTTCCCTCTACTGAACTCTATCATTTTTCACACTTATTGTAGCTCAGGTATGAATATTTCTGCATCTTCTATAAGACTGTAAAGCTTTCAGGAAAAGGAAACATGACTTGTTCATTTTTGCAAGGCCCGCTGTATCTTTCACAGTTGTTCTTTGTGAAGGATGTGGAGTTATTTATTGGATTGAAATGAGGCCCGTGAGTATCCTTTTGACTGTGCTTGGAAATTCCTCCAGGGTGTCATCTATATCAAGGACAAGGCCTAAATAAACCCAAGAGTAAAAAACAGCTTCTTCCAGGAGCAACAGGAACAGCGGAAAAGAGGGATGACAAACACCGATCCAATTTCCCTCTCTGTCCCGGCAGATACACATTTCCATCCCACCTTTCTCAAACCTGGATATATGTACAAGATATGAATGTGTGAGAGAACAAGAAAATGAAAAGGAAATAGAAAATTTGTTTTTAAAAAGACTACCCAGGAGGCTTTTATCAAAAAGGCAAGAGAGAACAAGTGTTGGTGGGGGGTTTGGAGAAAACAGAACACATGTACACTGTCGATGGGAATGCAAACTGGTACAGGCCAACTTATAGAAAACAGTAAGGGAGGTTCCTCAAAAAATTAAAAATAAAACTACCATATGATCCAGCAATCACACTTTGGGTATATAGCCAAAAGAAATGAAATCAGTATCTCAAAGATATCTGCATTCCCATGTTCATTGCAGCATTATTCACAACAGCCAAGATATGGACACACCTGAATGTCTGTCAATGAATGAACAGATTAAAAAAATATACATTTTATATATATATATATACACACACACACACACACACACACACACACACACACACACACGGAAATATTATTTAGCCATAAAAGAAGGAAATTCTGCCATTTGCAACTACATAGATGAAGTTGGAGGACATTATGCTACATAAAATAAACCAGACACAGAAAGACAATCTCACTTATATGTAAAATCTGAAAAAGTAGAACTCGTAGAAGCAGAGAGTAGAACAGTGGTTGCCAAAGACTGAGGGGTGGAGGAATTAGGGAGACGTGGGTCTAAGGGTACAAATTTTTTGTTTTAAGATGAATAAGTTCTGAGGATCTAATGTACAGCATGATGACTATAGTTAATAAAACTGTAATGTATACTTGAAATTGCTAAGAAAGTAGATCTTCAGTGTTCTCACAACACACATATACACATACAAATGGTGATGGATAAAGTGATGGATGTATTAATTAGCTTGATTGTGGTAATCATTTAATGATTTATATATATATATATCAAATTATCACATGGTACACCTTAAATATACACAATTTTTGTCAATTATACCTTAATAAAACTGGGGGGAAAAAAGTCAACCCAAGAGACAACAATTAAAATTGAAAGAACAGGACACATCTAACTGGCTCCCAAATCAATAAAACTTTGCTATACTGCTGTTTTTTGCCTCTAATTCTATCCACCGCACTCTTTTAACAGGAGAGAGTGAGTCATGGAATGGTTATGAGAACAGGTTTTGCAGTCCTAAGGGATCTGGTTTCAAACCCAGGTCTATCATTGACTGGCAACTCTGGGTGTGTTACTTAAATTCTCTGATCTCCAGCTTTCTTGTTGGCAAAATGGATGAAAATACAACTGTCTAAAACCATTGTTTTGAGAATTAAATGAAGTTGCATATGAAAAATACCTGGAAAATGCTGAAGACATGACTGTTCATAATTGTGGAGCCCTCTCTCTCCTGATGCTGGCCCTCCCTGCAGCCTTCTCCTGGCACCCTGTCCCATTATCATCCCCAACAGGGGAGCAACCAGAATTCCAATTCAGCCCAAACCTCTGCAAGATTGCCCCTGCTCTTTATTCCTCTGATGCTGGCAGTCGTCTCCCCTGCTACTCATTCAGCCCCCAAGTCTCCAACCAGCCCCCAGTTCCCCTCTCTCCATGCCTTTATTTCTTCTGAAGCTCAGAGAGCCTTAAAACCTGATTAAGTTAAGGGCCATGGGAACTTGGGTTCAGACCTCAGAGCTGCTTCTTTGGCCCTAAAACAACTCAAACTCAGTGACCTGGACTCAGGTCAGGACTTGTGGCTCAAGACTGCTGTCAGTGATAATTCTGTACATTCTCGGTAACGAGACTATGACAGTTGCCCAGGAACCACCTTGAAAGCAGTGGCTCCATGTGAAAATTCATTCTGAGTCTTAAGCAACTGATCTAGAAGTGGTCTTTGAGAAGAGAAGACACTTATAAGGGTGGGCCCCCCTGCATAGGCACTAATACTGTTTAAGAGTGCTGCTAATTTAACAAATTTGACCTGCAGAACATTATCAGAAACCTCAATATGCCATAAAACTTACATAAATTCATTCATTCATTCATTCCAAATATTATTGAGCACATGCTGTATGCCAGACACATTTCAGGCACTGAGGTAGAGAAAGCTACCCTTGTGCAGCTTCTAGTCTACTGGGGGAGTGAGATGAGCAATGCCTGCTTGAACCAGGAGCCTGGAGAAGACACTGATCAGGGACTGGTAATGGTGAGAAAGAGCTACCTCCAGGGAGTGCTCAGGACAGGCATCTCCAAGTAAAGGTGCCATTGGAGGTAAGACCTGAATGATGAGAAACCATGGGAAGATCTGGGAAAAGTATACTCTAGGCAAAGGGCTAGATCTTAAGGAAGAACAAGCCAGATATGTCCAAGCCATACGCTGACCAAATTCTTTTAAGAATCAAAACTCATAATTCATTACTTTCTTACTAAAAATGCTATTCTACTTTTCCCCTTGTCACCAGATATTATTTCTGCGATTGAGAAAGCAAGAAAGAGACAAGATAAGGAGATGGTATCAATCAGCACACTTGTTTTTCTCCTTGAAAAATTATTGTAATTTTCTATACAGGTGGTACAAAGGAATGTTGATTGGCTTATTGAGAAAATAACTAAAGCTAAGCAGTACGGGGGACTTTTCTGATATTTTTATTCAGATGCAAAATGTCTAGCTAGGCCATTCACTATCTCTGATAATAATCTGAAAATATTTAAATGTGGGTTTGTTTGTGTTTTTGCCCCTAAAGATAAAAAGATACTAACTTATACTTCTACTGAGGATTTACAAATGTCAGTAGATAAATTTTTAAAGGCATACTAAGGATACACATTTGAGCAATAATTCTAATTAACACAACCCCACTCTGTCCCAAAAGAAGGGTATCGGCTGAAAATGACAAACCACAGGCTCCAATGGGACACAAATGTGGAGGCGGGGTGGTATGGTGAAGCCTCTGCTTTTGTTGGTGTGCACCTAATTCACAGCTCTCCAGGGTTTCACAATCTCAACTTATTCAGTAGTGGAAAGATGGAAGGACTTGTTCTGGCCATGCCTCGGGAACTCTTTGTGAAACCTGAGGTATGCCCCTTACCTTCTCAGCCCTTCCCTAGCTTCATGCGAAAAACAAGACAATGCATTAATTTAGTGTTTCATTCAACTTGGAAGTTGACCGTGAGTAGTAGTTTTCAGGCCTCTTCTTTTTCAATATTGGAATCTTTTTTTCTGGTGAGATCTTACAGGGAACTCCAGCAGATAAAACCGAGCTCCTCTAGCTGCAGGTCCCCTTCCTTCCCTTAGGACATCCACGGCACACGGCGGTAGAGCCCAGCTGTACGTGCAAACTGCAGCTTGTGACCTTTCATAGGCCACTATCACTGTTTTCTAATGAAATGAAACAGGTTAGAAAAGAGAGTACTCCACACACAAGAAGGATCCATGTTACTTAGTGGGGAAAAAAAATAGTTACATTCAACAAACATTCAATGTCTATTTGATGGACATCAAAATCAGGTAAACAAAACAGATAAAAGCTCTTGTCAAGGTGGAACTTATATTCTAGTATGATATTTATACATATATATCATATAAAATATATATTATAGAGGGTCTCTGACTTCTGACAATTCAGCTTAGGATTCTGCAAATTTACTATGGTGCAAAAGTGATACACATTTATTAGAAACTGAACTTTGAATTCTGACCTTTTCCCGAGCTAGCACTATGCAGTACTGTACTCTCCCACAATGCTGGACAGCAGCAGTGAGCCTCAGCTCCCAGTCGGCCATGTGATCATGAGGGTAAACAGCCAGTACACTTAAAACCATTCTGTACCCACACAACCATTCTGTTTTTCACTTTCAGTACAGTATTCAGTGGGTTACATGACATATTTAACACTTTATTGTAAAATGGGCTTCGTGTTACATGATTTTGTACAACTGTAGGCTGCATGGAAGTGTTCTGAGCATGTTTAAGGCAGGCTGGGCTAAGCTATGATGCTTGGTAGGTTAGGTGTATTAAATGCATTTTAGACAGGATATTTTCAACTTAGGATGGGTTTATTAGGACATAACCCATCATAAGTCGAGGAAGATCTATATATGTATATATACAAACACACAAAGAGAGCAAGAGAGAGAGAGAAATAAGTTAGAAGGTCACTGGTATAGATAATCTCTTAAATATATTCTAAAGTTTATTATTTCAATCAGATCCATTTTAACACTACTGAAAAATTTTACAGCTCTGGAATATACTTATGAGTCTGTAAGCTTGATAAATACTATTCACTCAGTGGCATTTAAAAATATTTAATGATGCTATCAACAGGCCAACTACGTCAGCTGACCAAATCCTTTTTTGGGAGTGAAAAACTACACCATCATTGCCTGTGCTGATGCACTGACACCATACCACTGACAGGAGAAAGGGCTAGGCTCAATGGAAGGGTTCCTGGCAGGTGGCTGAACCTGGGTGGAAGGGTTCCTGGGTGGCCAGATTTGGAGTTGAGGGCACCTGTAAGTCAAATGTCCTCGCTGCTATGTGAATCCACATAAGAGAGGGCATTTCTCTGGCCTTTGTCAGCTTTCATTTTTTAACTGAAGGTCAACTTTCTCTTGACATCTTCTTGAGGCCCCACAGCTGGTAGCGACCTCTCTTCAGTGGTTAGCTCTTTGTTACAATTTTTGCTATAGCAAGGCTTGTCAGTCTTCATTGTGCATACACACCACCTAGGGATCTTGCTAAGTGGCAGGTTCTGGTTCAGTAGGTCTTGGGTGGGTCCTGGGACATTGCGTTTCTAACAAGCTCCCAGGGACCATGCTGTGAATAGCAAGATGGTACAATACTTACACACACACACATCCCACATGTGTACACACATGCTTATCAGGGGTTTGTCAATGTGTTGAGGAAAGGGATTGTGACATATCCATCTGTAGCTTGCTAGTGGTAGGGAACTGTATACTTTGTGGACTACAGTTTGGAAAATTAAATAACTGATCACAAGGCCTTTTTATATTCCAATCATTTGGATTCAAACATTGTGAAATGATGGAGTAAATACTAATGATTTGTGTCTAAAACATCATCTCTGCCATATTCTACTTGAATTCTGCATCAACATTTATTGTTCATGGTCTCTGTGAGCACCATGAAAGTGTTTAAATAGGCACATAGCACCCAGTGGAACATGAGAACACTGCATTACTGGTGCAGAAATACTCCTTTGTAAAAAATATTTATTTATAAAATATATACTAAAAAATTTTAAAAGGAGGTATATTTATTTCCATTATAGAATTTTATTTACATGAAAAAATTTTCATATCTAAGACTTCTTTAAATCAGAAGCTGCAAACTATATGGCTGTAGGCAGAATTCACCCCCATAGGTATGTTTTACATGTATGTTTTAAAATTAGTTGCCAAGAGTTTAAAATCAAGTAACTTCACATAAAATTAATCCAGATTTCTGACTCTTCTCGAAAAATCAGAAAATCTTGTACTATTGGGTTCTCTATTCCTCAGTGAATTAGGAGAGGCTGTAGCTTTTAACATGCCTTTTTCACTTATGTTGCTGTTCTACTCTCCTAGGCTGGGGGTTTGCAAATCCTACATTACATAGTAAGTTCTCTTTGTGTATTTATGTTATGATTTGGATTATGTGAATTCACCAAACATACATCTTTCCCAGAATATATTCACTGCTTAAAAATATAGTCAGAGACTTCCCTGGTGGTCCAGTGGGTAAGACTCCATGCTCCCAATGCAGGGGGCCAGGGTTCGATCCCTGGTCGGGGAAGTAGATCCTGCAAGCTGCAACTAAGAGCTCGCCTGCCACAGCTAAGAAGACCACATGCTGCAACAAAGATCCCGTGTGCCACAACCAGGACCTGGCACAGCCATAAATAAATAAATAAATATTTTAAAAACTATATATATATATATATTCAGATACACTGTTTACTTGGCCATTTTTAAGGACTCTCTCCCATTTTTCATCTATCAGCAAATGTGTTCTAATGATCATATTAGTAATCTCCTCCATATTTGACTTCTCTTAATTGGCTGGTCTCTTCTTCCTTCATTTAAAAATATACAAAGGTATTCTATTATATATGCATTCCTATCTATTAAATGAATAAAATACTTAAAGAAGTAGATGATAATGAAAAACTCATTTAGAAAATTGGTGGTGAAAGTTATATCATTCATATTAGAAAGATTACAAGCCTTCATCATGTTTCTCCAACATAAATGATTTCATTATAGACACTGGATCTCATGGGTCTAAAATACGTTTGTACAAAAATGGTTTCCAGGGCTTCCCTGGTGGCACAGTGGTTGAGAGTCCGCCTGCCGATGCAGGGGACACAGGTTCGTGCCCCGGTCCAGGAAGATCCCACATGCTGCGGAGCGGATGGGCCCGTGAGCCATGGCCACTGAGCCTGCGCGTCCGGAGCCTGTGCTCTGCAACAGGAGAGGCCACAACGGTGAGAGGTCCGCGTACCGCAAAAAAAAAAAAAGATGGTTTCCACCAATGACTAGGCAACATTCATGCTATGTGGGTTTTAACTGCAATTCTGTTTCTTGTTGCAACATTTGACATTTGTAAAAGGTGAAAGATTTATGGGATCCCAAGAGAAACCAGAGTATTGGCATTTGAAAGAGAGTTAATAATCATTAAAGACATTATACCCATTACGCTTCCCCATATGAGTTTAATTATCTCTGAAGAGGGAAGCATAAGGACCTACGAAGTGGGTATTTTCTTCTTTTTCTTCTTTATCTGTTTTTCCTATTTCCTATCTGTTTTTGGACACAGTGCTTTTCCTCTGCATCACATGTGGATTATTTTTCTCTGAGCACCTTTTTCTCAAATATGATTTTTTTTTTTTGTCTGTGTTGGGTCTTCGATGCTGTGCGCAGGCTTTCTCTAGTTGCGAGGCGCAGGAGTTGCTCTTCATTGTGGTGCGCAGGCTCTAGGTGTGCAGGCTTCAGTAGTTGTGGCACGCAGGCTCGGTAGTTGTGGCTTGCGCGGGCTCTAGAGCACAGGCTCAGTAGTTGTGGCACACAGGCTTAGTTGCTCTGCGGCATGTGGGATCTTCCTATTCCAGGGCTCGAACCCGTGTCCCCTGCATTGGCAGGCAGATTCTTAACCACTGCGCCACCAGGGAAGCCCTCAAATATGATTTTATGTGATAGTTTGCTAAAGAAAATGTCCATGTGTCATTCAAATCTCCTCTTTGCATTCATTAGCACAGCAATGGAAGAGTCTCAACCCCCAAACACACCCCATCATAGTACACCCGACCCTTCACCTTTGGAAAGATGGCCAGCTTCCTGCTTATCAGATTATCATGCAAGGAAAGCCAAATGGCAGAAAAGAATGCCAAGAGAATTTTGATTCTTTCCCTGATATGCTTTAACTTGGTATCTGTCTGTGATGTAAACATATACAACCCCACTAAGGTGAAACATCAAGGATTCAATGGTTAAGTTTTCAGAAGATGTTGACACAACAGCTATATTTTGAGAAATCAAGAGCAGATTCGTAAGCAAGTTCAGCAAAATGACCAACATGCTTACCCTCCCTGGAGCCCTTTCAGAGCAACCTGGCGTATCAGTGAGCTGAGCTTCTAGGAACATATATTCCAGAGGGTAAAATAGCCAACTCATTTTCATTCTAAAGTGGTGATAGTGCAGAAGTGACTCTTGCATTCACTCAACTCATTCTGTCACCCTTAACTTGAGAAAATAACTTATTTCTCTCTCAAAGATAACATTCTCTACGTGAAATGTTACAACTAGGCAGGATTCTGAAGTGCTTTAGAAAAATGGTATTTTGAGAATATTCAATGTACAAAGTCCTTCAGCAGCTTAATATATGTATATACTACAGAAGACTTAGCATATCACTGTGATATACTATTCATTTGGGACAACACACATGGCAAAATCTGTGTTTTGATGCAATGACACACAACTTCCCAGACGTGTTCTATACAAAGAACAGATAAATGTATAATTAAAGTAAATGTCTTAGAAGATCCTTCAGAAAAGAGAAAGGCATATGTCAACCAAGTAATACAGGTTTCTACCATATGTTGTGAATTGTCATCAAGAACTCAGTGAAAAGGAACGTTCACATTATGTCTGATGTTGACTTCCTTGACACCGTGAGCACATAGACTCAACTGTCCCCTGAAATCTACACTTTTATACCTTGAAGTCCATTCTGGCTGGTACCATTGACAGAAGAGAGCCTCATGTCAAAACGGTGCAAGTTAGGATTTCCAAGAACACTTCCACTGCCCCCATATCTTCTTTTGAAATTTTCTAATTTTTTTTTTTTTTTCAGTACGCAGGCCTCTCACTGTTGTGGCCTCTCCCATTGTGGAGCACAGGCTGCGGACGCGCAGGATCAGCAGCCATGGCTCACGGGCCCAGCCGTTCCGCGGCATGTGGGATCTTCCCGGACCGGGGCACGAACCCGTGTCTCCTGCATCGGCAGGCGGACTCTCAACCACTGCGCCACCAGGGAAGCCCGAAATTTTCTAATTTTGAGAACATGTCTCCAAAGCGGAAATCATAAAAAGTTTCAAAATTTATTAAATCATTGTGGTTGCTTATGATGATAATGGAATATCATTTCACTCATTATTCCTCCAGAATGACAGTTTGTATTCCAGGAATCGTATGGTATACACCATTGCCTGAATGTTCATCTGATCAAATACTTTGGGTCTCCTTCTGCATAATTTCTGTCCAGTTGCATGCGTTTAAGAGCTGAGACCTTTTAAATCATGCATACGTGTAAACAGCAGGTACTGCGCAAAGACACAACATGTATTAAAGTAAGCTTGGCTGTCGGTTTTCAAAGGAAAGATTTTAAAAATCTGCTTCAGATAAGAGTGTAAACCTTTGGAAGACAGGTATCTTTTAAAAACCACGAAGTCTAAGGAAGAAAAAAAATACAACTATTAAAATGCACATACACTGCTGGCTGGCACTGTTGTGACAGCCAGCAGTATCAGCGTCAGTCAATTATCTTCACAAATGCCTCTTGTGCTAATGAGCACTCACAAAAATCAGCAGACTTTTCTGGCAAGGAGAAAAGATCAGTTTCATTGCTTGCAGAACTAATTCAGGGTACAAAAGTGAAGGCTCCGCCATCGCTGCCTCTTTTACTGCTCCTTTTGTAAAGGCTTTTGATGTGTACTGAAGAGCTGGGCCTGTGTTTGGGCCTCTTCATCTCCAGTTCATTGCCTGCCATTAACATACATATCCATATGAAAAGTTCGCTAAGTCACTAACAGCTGTCCAGAAAGGAGTTTGAGAAGGAAGGGGAAAAAGGACCTATTCCTTCTCAAAATGCTGACAATACTATTTAGCCCCTTTTTGGCAATGATATACCTAACTTTTAAAAGCCGCCTTTCACTCAAAAAAGGACTAGGCATAATACAACATTCAAACACATAGTGGGTTTTCATTTTGAAACAGTCATTTGCTGTATTCAGGAAAAAAAAGTCAGTAGTTACCAGATGCAAAGGAAATCCATCATTCATGATACATATGTATATGGTGGGTGTGCACACGCGCGCCTGCGCACGCGCGCGCGCGCACACACACACACACACACACACACTCTCTCTCTATATTGTTTTTGCAAGATGCTAAATAACCTCACATCTTGCATTTAACCCAGAGGAAAACCCCCTGCAGCAGATGCTCATGAGAGGTTTTATGCCCATCGCCTTCTTCAATTTATGACACTGACAGTTATCTATGGTCGATTTGTTATCAATGGATACTGTGTTAGTAAAAGAAAATACTACCAAAAGTGTGCCATAAAATTTTTTTTGAAGATTTAAAATCTCTCTCTAGATGAGTTGATGAAAGTTCCCCTCCTTTGAGGGGAAAAAAAAGACAAATCAGAAATGTATAGGCCATCTGAACATGGGGGATTCCTATTACACATTTTCAAGTTTGATAAGACCATTTCAGATAGCTGTATAACTGGATGATTTTGTCATCTCATCCATGGTAAACAGTTTCTAACGACAGTGATATAGGTCAACTAATGCACATCTTACAAGAGGGATATAGTTAGCTTTCCTTCAAGAAGAGGTTCTGAAGCCCAGAATGGGAAGAAATAAATAGACTTTAAATTAATGAAAAAGGGTGCTTCCCAATCATTTGGTCTGTGGTTTAGTTGTGTCAGACTCAGAAAGAAAGCATGTGATGGATAAATGCTTTTCCTCCCAACCCCACCCCCAGGGAGTTCATGACCCTGGGGCCATCTCAAGGGACACACTGCACCCGACTTTGCTAGGCCAGAGCAGGAAAATGAGGGCAGGCCATTCTCTGTCAAATATCAAGGTTTGATGACGTTTATAAGAAGAATCTTTCCTTCCTCTTTCTTTCTTCCCTTTCCCCCTTCCTTCCTTCCTTCCTTCCTTCCTCCCTCCCTCCCTCCCTTCCTTCCCCTTTCTCTCTTTCTCTCCTTTCTTTCCTTCTTTCCTTCCTTCTTTCTAAATCAGAATCACAATGCTAGGGAAAGCTAGTAGCTCCCAATTCTGTAAAGATTCTATTCCTGTAAGGACCCTCCCCCCATGCAGAAGCAGCTTGTGCTACATAAAAACCAAGACTTTAATCCCACTTGTTGCTCCCCCCATCTTTTTTTTCCCCACTTTCTGTTCTCTTTTCGGCAGCATCTCTCCTAGAGCCATCACTAAAAATCTTTAACTTGGCCTATTTTGATCTGAAAATTAAATCTTATTTATTATGCATCCTGTTTGTTGTCCTTGAAGAACCCCAGCATTCACTTAAAGGGGTCCAGAATGACTTCTTAAACACATTTCTCTCTTTGCTGCAATTAAACAAAGTGGAGCTGTGATTAGTCCTCCACAGGGGGGAAAGAAAAAGACACCCTTGAATCAAAATGGGGGGACCTGGCTGGGCATTATTGCCTCACAATGCAGGAGTTTATTGCTGAAACCTGCTTATCCCCCAGCTCCGCACTCCATGGGAACTTCAGTCAGGTGGAAAGTTATTCTCTTCTCTGCTGAAGCAGCTTGAAGTATCCTAAGTCCTGCTAAAGCCCCTAAAGCTCTTCCTAGTAACTGAGACATTTAGGATAATCTTTATAGGAGTTTTGCATGAGCTTCTGCTTTTTGTTGCACCTCGAAGGAGAGTTAATGATGAGCTTTCACTGGCTTCTTTTTTTTTTTTTTTTTTTGAAATCTAAGCCAAAAAGCGCCTGTTTAAGTACCACCTCCCTCCAGCCCTTGGGAAACCACTCAAGAGGGCTTTGCTTGGCTCTGTGTTCATGACACATAATGAAAACAATTTTACGCTGTGGAGGGAAGTATTGGGCAATTACTGATGTAACAGCCACCTGCAGTAGCGAGCCCTGGCTGCAGCATTGCGCGGTTCATGAATATTTTATGGTGTGATGTTATTTTGAATGGCTGGGGCAGGTGAAGGGGGCCGAGGGTGTAATAAGTAACTCTGCTGGAGGCTGTGTAGCTGCTCTGTTTCCCCACAGAGCCCACAGTGTAACATCAAGAAGCATCCTGACCCCGCCTGGATCGACGCGAGGGCAGCTGAGTCTGAGGCAAGATGCTATGACAAGTCATGGTGGGCACCCTTTACAAACCCTTGTCTGCCGATTTTACACACGATGTCCAGCTTGAAAAGCCCTGGCATCAATCTTGTCCGATTTAATTTGATAAATTAAGTGTGGATAAGGATTAAATGAGAATTTTGTAATAGAGAAAACTTGTCCTTACTCCCAAATCCAGTTAAGATAGTATGGGAGAAACCCTATAAAATATAAAGCAGTGGCTTGGAAGGCAAAGTGAAAAAATGAGAGAATCGCTTGTTGTTTAGTGACATTATGTTCATATATAAGTTGAATGAAAACGCTGTTTTTGCTTTCTGGTGTCTGCATGTGAAATATACACGACCTACGTACACACATATCTAGCATCACACGTGCATATTTTATAAAGGACCTAGAAATACAGGAGAGAAATCAGGATTGCAACATGTTTTATGTAATAAAATATGGCTATTGAGAATTGTTCATGAATAGGTGGAATATTTTGAGTATCATTTCCTTTTTCAAATGTTATTTTCCTAACAGGAAATGTCAAGATTTAAACTATCACAGCATAAAGAATACATTTCCAGCATTTCAGACTTTGCGATTCTTCCTACTGGCATACTTAAGATTTCAGGCACAAAAATCATATTGTATATGACCAAGATACAAACAGTATAAAAATTATTTTACATGACAGTTACATTTCTATAGAATGTAATGGTATGAACTAGTTTAGACAGTTGATGGAAATTCAAAACAATGCAATGTGAGACTCTATTAAAATTCTTTTTTAAGTGTGTGTGTGTGTGTGTGTGTGTGTGTGTGTGTGTTTAGAATGGTAGAGTGTGCTTTTGAGGAAGAGCCTGGGAAGGTTGTACATTAGACTTCAGGATGAATAGCTTTGTCCTAGAGAACATGCTTAGAAAAAGATACAAAAGATTTGCAGAATCCTGGACACAAACTGGCATAGAGAACAGAAATCCTGAACAGAAGCACAGAAGGAAAATGTAGCAGACTAGACATTCTGAGAATAACGTGGGGCAACAGAGGAATTGCCAGAGTGACAATTTGGAGATTATAAAAGATACTCTTTACTTTTTGTAAGCGGTAGTTTTATTGGTATGCTCATAACATTTCATAACATTAATTTAGAGCTTGTACCAGAATGAAATAATGTGGTGATATGTTAAATTTTCCACTTTAACATTCACCTTGTAGTAGAATTGTGAAGTACCACTGCTGCCAATGGTTGACAATCCCATTTGCACTTCAAAAATTATCAAATCAGGATGACAAAAATGATAAGTGTTTATACATCCTGGGCAGGAGCTGCTTTATCAAATGGCAGTACACTACCTAAATCCTAATCTTATTATTTATTATTGGCATTACTATCTAGTATGTCCATTGGAAGAACTGTCTCAGCTTGTTTGAATATGCCATCTATACATAGGTACAATGGCAGTCCTTTTTAAAATATTGGTACTTTTCATTTGCAAAGAGGAAATGATGACATCAGATGGTCTTGATAAATCATGTCACTGTGAGCCACCTCTCTCCACAAACAGCATGAATCAAGAGAAATGCAATAAAATACCAAATAGTGTTAATATGGTAGTATTAATAGAAATTAACATATGTTCAAGAAATTCCAAAATATTTAATTTTGTCTCACTAAATGTATTTTTTCTGCTTCAGAATGTATGTTAAAGGTGCCCTGATTTAGTAATTTTATAAAGAGCAAATTATAAACATGCAGTAAATTTCAGATTCTTGTAATTAGATTTTTAGCTTAAGAGATATTAAACTCTGTATGTAAACGACATTATTTAAAAGACTGTCTTCTAAAAGAAAATTGCTGTTTGACAATTCTATAGAATATTCAAGAAAGGTAATTATACTGTTCTGGTTGTTGAAGATGCAGGTGTTGAATAAGGTCACTGCTTCGGCTTTTGCGGAAAACTCCAAGGAAGAAGAGAAAAGAGATGCGGTGACAAAACTCCACTGCCAAATCTTTATCCTCAAAACATCAGAATGTTGGTTCACATTGTCTCCCTCTCCTCTTATGGGTAACACAAAAATGATCAGACGAAAAATTCCCAGCGAAGGGCTTCCCTGGTGGCGCAGTGGTTAAGAATCTGCCTGCCAATGCAGGGGACACGGGTTCGAGCCCTGGTCCAGGAAGATCCCACAGGCCGCGGAGCAACTAAGCCCGTGCGCCACAACTACTGAGCCTGCGCTCTAGAGCCCACGTGCCACAACTACTGAAGCCTGCGTGCCTAGAGCCCGTGCTCCGCAACAAGAGAAGTCACCGCAGTGAGAAGCCTGCCACCTCAACGAAGAGTAGCCCCTGCTCCCTGCAACTAGAAAAAAGCCCATGTGCAGCAATGAAGACCCAACGCAGCCAAAAGTAAATAAATAAAATAAATTTTAAAAAAATGTTTAAAAAATAAGAAAGAAAAATTCCCAGCCAATCTATCAACGCTGAGAAGCTGTGATAAAAGAAAGCAGATTTCTCTGTAAAATTCATATGGGACACTGCTATTTTCAAATCAGATATTAAAATAAAACATCAACCACAAAAGGGGGGGCATTTTTTTTAAAATCAAAGGCCATATAATAAAAGGGGAGAAAAAAATGACCACAGTAAAAATTCATCTCGACTGACCGAGTTTTACAGAGATGCTTACGGCTTTTACATTCATCTATTTACTCAGATATAGGTAACACACTTAGAAGAAAATTTAATTTTGAGAATTACAAATGTAATTAAAATTTAACTAAATTATTTAATTCAACTCTAATGTTTTGTAATATTAAGAAATGTTGGGCCTAGAGAAGCCCTAAATGTCTTTATCTTTTTGAAGAGTAAAACGCTTTTCATGGACAGTGGGATGTAAATCCCCAAATGCGCCTGTGCACAGGTGCACACACACACAACTGAGTGGCCACAGCTACTGAAAAATATGTTCTAAGAGATATCGAATCTTTAGCTCAACAGCAACCATAAGGCTTGTTCTGAGTTTGAACACATATAAAGGTTCCAAAAGACGTTTATGTCATCCCTTCAACATTGGATGAGAACCAGAACTGAAGAGATCATAGGTCAATAAAAAGACAAGACGAACACAAAGATTTTAGGTGTTTGCACTTTGTACTTCTGGCCTTTCCCACAGATACTTAGAGCTGTTTTTGAGTTGAAAAAGAAAAGGCGGGTGCCACAATATTTTAAGTCCCTAAACTATTCCCATATTTTGAATAGAAATTTAAGAAAAGAGCAAGAAAGTCACATCATTTTCTCTTCCTCTTGATGAAAACATACCCAATGATTCTTATACTCTTAATTTTATGAAAGGTCTTTTGTCTCTAGTCTCTTTCCCATGAGTATGTTTCCTCTTCTACCAAATAGCTGAAGTCCCATCATTTCTATTCATCTTTTTTCAATGTCTCCAGCCACTGAGCTCCTAACAGTACTTAACTGCTTATCCTTTAATTGATGCTAACATACATTATCACTTAATTCTTTCAAATATATGCTTAGACCACAATGCAAATGGCACCCCCTAGAGTTGTGTAGTACAGTGGCCCCTGAATGCATGGACCTCCACTCTAGTATAATTCCTAGCTCTTTAAAGGCAAAGGGTTTATTTTTCACACACCCAGCCCCCCTACCATGCTTCCTCAGTGCTCTTCCTGTAACTGATGGTCAATTAAAACACACTCACCAAACTACTCCATTTCTCACTCTTTCCATTTATACATAGCAGCTTAAGTTCACAAAGCACTTTCCATGGATAAGAGCGACTTGATTCCCACCAAACATTGTCAGAACAGCAGGGAAGGACTTTTGTCCTGACTGCACACCTCAGGGAATTGAGGCTCTGAAAGTGGCAGCTTCTAAACTTGAACTCTGTTCTCTTGACTCCCAATGCAGTGTTCTTGCTACTCTCTCTTTGATGCCTGTTTTCACAAAGTTGAATCATCAGAATTTGATTTAAAGAAGTGAAAAGCACCTGCATGCTGGCCAAGGCAGGGTTTGGGGGTGCTGCTTCTCTTAGGCTAGGGCAGGGAGCCAAGGCAAGGGCAATGACAAAAGGCTGCTGCTATATTGCCTTTCTTGAAAACAGGCTTAAATCTGTGCTGGGCAGGGTGAGGGGAAGGAGGGAGTAGGACACAATTGCGGTTGATGGACTGGATGATTCAAGGGTCCTTTGAAGCAAGTAGGTCTTAGAGCTCCCCAGCTACCTCTTAGTGACACCTATTACTGAAAGAAAACTGCCAGGGGAATGTAGACATAATGGTGACGACTTTAGACGTTGGGTAGTTTACCTTCTCATGAACAGAAATGCTGTCTGAGAAACCTGACGGGCAGAACATTTGAAGCTCTTTTCTGGTACTTGCACAAAGGAAACTGGCTTTTAGCTAATGATGAAAACATGTTGGTTATGATTTCTCCTTTGAAGTCCAGCTTCACCAAAACAAGACTTCAGGAAATAGCATGTAGGTGTCATGAAGTTTTTATTAACCTGTACAGAGCAGTTGGCCCCCAGGATTTACTCTAAATCTTTTTAGGACAGAAGTAGCTGCACCATTTTATGTGAACAACCTCCTTAGTCTATACTACTCCAAACTTCTAGCGCAGGGGGACTTCCCTGGTGGTCCAGTGGTTGAGACTCCACACTCCCACTGCAGGGGGCAGGGGTTTGATCCGTGGTCGGGGAACTAAGATCCCACATGCTGCCCATGGCCAAAAAAAAAAAAAATACCCCCCCGCAAAAAAATTCTAGAACCTTCTATGGCTTTCTGGAGACTGCAAGTCCTACTTCTCTGAACTTATCTCACCTCACCTTTGCCAGTGCTCGTTACACATCAGCCTCAGATTATTTCTGTTTCTCAAACATTTGAAGTTGGTCCTTTCCTTAGAGTCATTGTATTTGCTGTTCCTATGGAAGGGAATACTCTTCCCTAGGTGATCTTGCTGGCTGTCTTTTTATCCAGATTTCAGATGGAAAATCACTCCTCAGAGAGAGGTCCATTTATAACTGTCCCTCAACTGTCACAGCACCTTATGTCATTTTTGTGGTAACAGTCATGACCACCTGAAATCATTTGTTTATTACTTTTTAATGTTTTTCTTCCCATTGCTCCATGAGAGTCTTGTCTGCCTTTTTTAAAAATTGAATTTGGCTTTTAGAACAATTTTAGGTTTACAGAAAAACTGAGCAGATACTACAGAGAGTTCCCATGTATCTCCCTCTCCACCTCCCCTCCCTCACACAGCTTCTCCTGTTAGGAACAACTTATATTAGCATAATAAATTTGTTATAATTAATGAACCAATATTGATATACTACTATTAACTAAAGTTTATCATTTATTCAGATTGCCTTAGTTTTTACCTAATGTCCTTTTCTGTTCCAGAATCCTATCCAGGATAATATATTACATTTATTCATCATGTTTACTTGGGCTCCTTTCTGCTGTGACAGTTTCTCAGACTTTCCTTGTCTGCCTTTTTGACTGCTGATTGCCAGTGCTGAGAACAGGGCCTGCCATATAGCAGGTACTCAAAATATCTGCTGAGTATATGTGAATGAGTTAATAGCTTAAGCGAGGAATTCACAATTAGTATTATGCTACTTTGCATTTGTTTAGCACTTTACAATTTACGAAATGCATTCATTTAATTTATTCTCTCTCCTGATAATCCTGTAAGGTGGACTAGAAGTTAGCAAATTGCCTTTGGCAGTGACTTGCTGAGACTGCATTCAGGTTCCCTGATGATCCTATTCTTTCTACTACCCCAGTGGAAAGGATGGACCCAGGAAGAAAATAACAATGAAATCAATTTTATCTCAGGTGGTGGGTAAATCAAACGACAAAAGTGTCTATAATCTTCACTAAAATACAACAAAATGAATACACAAGCACAACACAGTAGATAGATAAATAGATGATAAACAGATAGATAATTCATGCTTGACTTAAGTTTTGGGGTCAAGTTGATTTTACAGGTGTAATTTTTTCAACAAACACCTAAACCTGTGTTTGTTGAGCGACTGTTTAATGACTCAATTATATATACATTGTTAAGGTTTAATTGGAAAATATAATTTATTAGCCTAAGGCAAAATTTTAAGAAAAAGCACCATAGTAGAATTGCTGTAGCTTTGGTAAAACATGTTATAGTTCTTAATCCTGGTAAGGGCAACAGTTAGTGGGATATCGGTATACAATTACTTTATTTCTGGGGTTATAGAATAATCAAACTTTTAAAAGATAGAAATCTAAATTCTAAGATTTTACAGAAATTACTTCTTTATTATGAATAATGGTATGGACTCTCACAGCTAGAAGGGACTTCTGTAATTTAACTTTCATTTTACAAGTGAGGATACAAAAAGCAGAAAGAGGTTGAGTAACTTCCCAAAGTCAACACCAAGTTACAGTAAAAGATGAGTCTTGATCTCAGGCATTTAGTTTCCATTCCAGTGTTCTTTCACTTTATCAAATTATGAGTTTAATACCTGAATCAAGGGAGTTTGAATGGAGTTGTTATTCTAATAATAAAGCTTTGCTTTTTAATGGAAGTGTAACCATTCATTTCCCTCTAAAAAGTGATAGATCAATTCTTAATGATTAGCAAATACTTTTACTTCTACCTATCAAAAGTATGTTCGATGAAAAAGGGCACGATTCCCCATTTTTTATGGAAAACTATAAAGGAGGAGTAACATACTTGTGTCAATCATCATTTCTATTGAATTTTCATTCTATTTCTCCTCAAGAGAAAAATTAGCAACCTTTGTGGTTGCTTCTGAAATAGAAAAAATATTCCAGAATAATGAAGTATTTTAGATACCAAATCAATACTTGCTGTATTTGAGTGACACAACGATTAAAAATACCATTATAAATAAGCAAGAAACATGAAGTGCTCTCTAGATGGTAAAGAATGGTTGGGACTTGATACTACTGTTACCATCCTCCTCTATTGCAGGAATTTATAATGGAATAGCCAAGCCTACGTGAAGCTGGTGAACGTTATTTTTCAGCTCCGTGTGTGATGCATAATGCCTCCTGACCTGATTAAAAAAGCTTATTGGGAGGCAAATGCTATAGCTCAAAATGTTATATGGCATTTGGTGACGGTGAGTAGGTTTACGTCATAAGAATGGGAAAACCCTACTGATTCAGGGAAAGAAAAAGAGGAATATATTTGTTGTTATTAACAAAGTAAGTTACTTCAGACTTTTGACTGAGCAGGTTATTGAAGAACAATATGTCCAAAAGAGATGATAACCTGGACATAAAATAAAGAAACCCATAAGGAACGGTGATAAGACTCCTGGGGCAATACCCCAACTTTATTTTATCCTATCAGTGAAGGTGAACGTGAAGGATTATCAAGAGAGCCTAGATCATGATTAGGGGAAGGCAAACACTCACTTATGTAAGGAAGTAGCAGCTATCAATAGAGTTATGCTGTGATGTGCTTTCTTAATTAATGAACTGATTTATTTATAGGCAATGCATGCTATTTTTTCATTCTAACTTACAAACACAGGCACAGACTTGTTCACTTTTGTTAAGAAACTAAAAGATGCAAGAAATGTCAAGGTATTTGCTCAAGGCCAACATGTGAGCTATCTACAGCTATAGTCTTGCAGAACCTGCGTGGTCAGAGAAATTAGTCAGTCAGTCAGGTTGTTGTCATTTATTGAGTTTTCTCTGTGTCTGTGGTTTTGAAGTAGAAAGAAAGCCAGAGGCAAAGCTACTGTGGACAAGAATTTAAAATTAAATCTTAAATTAAAAATTAGAAAGCCGTCTCTTATGTGACTTTGGGCAGGCCACTTAACTTTTCCATTTTCCCTTGTTCCAAGAATAAAGTGAGAAGAGAGATTTGCTCTTAGAAGAATCATAGCATAGTGTTTAAGACTATAGGCTTTGGATTCAAACCAAACTACACTTGATTCTTGGTCAACATTTACTAGTTACGTGATACAACCTTTCTATGGTGCCTGATATGTATAGGTCCTCAGTAGATGAATGACAGATCAGTTTTACTAAACACAAACAAATCAGAGAGTTGCATGTAAGTACCAAGAAATTTTTGACGTTCTTACTACAAATAAAAGTTTTCGAGGCTAATTCATAAAAGTGATGCATTTTATAGGAGAAAGAAAAAAATTTGTCATTATCTATGGAAACTGTAAATATGCACATTTAACAACAGAGCTGTGGAATAGTGTAGCGATAACAGTATGATATAACAAATAGCACAGGGATATTCATGGCTGGTTATTTGAAATAGCAAAGATTTAGGAAAAATTAAATATCTGTAATAAAAGTTATAACTGCTAGTTTACTGAGTGTTAACTATATTCTAAATATTATTATAAGTTTTTAAAAATTAGTAATTTATTTCTCACAAAACCCCTATGGAGTAGGTACCATCATCATTGCTACTTATAGTCATATCACAAAATTATGTATATTTATGTATACACTCCTGAAACGTTATTCAAGCAAAAATAAGTGAGATTCAAAACTCCGTTATACACACACACACACACACACACACACACACACACACACACACACAAAGATTGTCAGATTGGGTTTAAAGAAAACCACAACAATAGATTTCTTACAAGAGATTCATTTTAAATATAAGGACACAGAAAACATAAAAGTAAAAGGATAGAAAAAGATATATCATTCAGACATAAACAAAAGTCAATTATATTTTTATATACCAACAACAAAAACATGGAAAGTAAAAGACTAAAAATTATTCACCTACAAAAGAATAAAATATATCAAGAGCTTGGTAGAAAATCGGACAAAGACATTTAAAACTTCTATACTGGGCTTCCCTGGTGGCGCAGTGGTTGAGAGTCCGCCTGCCGATGCAGGGGACACGAGTTCGTGTCCCGGTCCGGGAAGATCCCACATGCCGCGGAGCGGCTGGGCCCAGGAGCCATGGCCGCTGAGCCTGCGCGTCCAGAGCCTGTGCTCCGCAACGGGAGAGGCCACAACAGTGAGAGGCTCGCGTGCCGCAAAAGAAAAAAAAATTTAAAAAAAATAAAACTTCTATACTAAATACTACAAAACATTATTAAGGTCAATTAAAGACTACCTGAATGGAGGCAAATACCATATCGATGGATTAGAAGACTGAATAGTATAAAGATGTCAAAATTCTCAAAAATTTATCTATACAATCAAAGCAATCTCAATAACTATCACAGCCAGGGTGTGTGTAAGTGTGTGTGTGTGTGTGTCTGTGTGTGTGTGTGTGTGTAATTTGAAAAGCTGATTCTAAAATGTATGCAGAATGTGAAGGGTTTAGAATAGCTAATGCAATCTTGAAGAAGAACATAACTTGGAAGATCTAAACTACCAGACATAGTAATGACTAGTAAATTGGTATTGGTGCAAAAATAGACAATGAACCAATGGAACAGACTACAATTCAGAAACAGATCCAAACACATGGGGTCACCTCATGTTTGACAAAGATGACACTACAGTGCAATGGGGAGAGGATGACAATTAGTTTTTTCAATAAATGGTGCTGGGTCAATTGGATATCCATTTGGAAACAAATGAATGTTGAACTTTTTATCTCATATCATCAACAAAATTCAATTCTAGTTGGATTGTAGATCTAAATGTGAAAGGTAAAAAAAAAATAAAGCTTTTAGGAGAAAACTTAGGAGCATATGTCATGACCTTGGAATGGGCAAAGATTTCTTAAACAGGACAGAAAAACACTAATCATAAAAGAAAAAAAGGATAAATTGGGTTACATTAAAATTAAGAACTTCTGTTCATCAAAAGACACTATTAGGGGAAGGAAAAGGCAAGCCAGAGTGGGAGAAATTATTTGCACTACATATATCAGACAAAGAATTCATATGCAGAATATAAAGGACTCCTAAAAGTAACAATTAAAAGCAAACAACCCAACATAAAAATGGGTGAGACTGAATGGCACTAAACAAAAGATTAGCAAGTGGCCACAGGAAAGCAGAGGAATGCACACCTTATCTGCAATGAGATACTTGCAGTGGCTAAGTTTGAAATACAGGCAATATCTAGAGCAGTAATAATGTAGAGCAACTGAAATTAATTTACACTTTTGGTGGAAGTGTAAATTGGTACAATCACTCTGAAAAACTATTTGGCAGTATCACCTGAAGCTGAATATTACGTTCCTGTGAAAGCATAGCTAACCCTTCGTCCTGCTACATAATGAATAAGCGTATGTGTCACTTACACAGAGATGATAAAATATTTTGCACTCTGAGATACTGTCAATGTAACAGGACTCCCAGTGCAGTTCTGGGACTCATTAAACAAAACCTTGAACATTTCCTATAAGCCTTGCCTGCCTTGCAAAAACAACTTCATCTCTGACTTTTGTGATGTTCGTATCTGAAAACAGATCATGACATTTGTGGATATGGTAATCATGTGAGAAAGCTGAACTTTCCCACCATGAAAAGATGAATCAGCTAATGCAAACTTGGAAATCTTGAGGGTTTTTTCCCATTCCAATAACCTCTCGGTTTTCAGTTTTCATGAGCCTTCTGAAATATGAATCTTTTTACCCGTTTGCAAATAAACTTCTTTTCTTTTTCAAATCTACAAGTCTTCTTTTGACAATCTTAAGACAGTAATTCTGCTCTTAGTTATATACCCAACAAATGAATGCATATGTTTAACAGACATGTATGACTGTTCAGAGGAGAACATGAATAAATGAATTGTAGTATCAAATGGATAGAATAGAATGAATAAATGAATTGTCACATATATTCAATGGAATACTATATAACATGAGAATGAACAAGTTATTGTTGCATACAACAACACAGATATATCTCACAAACATAATTTTGAGCAAAAGAGGCCAGACACACAAAATATTTACTTTATGATTCCATTTATATAAAATTTTAAAATAGGAAAATTTATCTATGGTGCAGGATGTCAGGATGGTGTGATATGGTTACTCTCAGAGGTGAATAATGATTAGTTTGAGTGATTCATGTGTGCTGGTAATATTCTTGCTTGACCCACATGCTGGTTACGTGGATGTACTCACTTTCTGAAAATCCAACCAAGTTTACATTTAAGATCTGTGCACTTTTCTGTAAGTATGTCATACTTTAGAATAAAGTTTATTTTTTTTAGGTATTTTTCTTTTTTTCTTTGCTTTTTTCTGGCCACACCGCGTGGCTTGTGGGGTCTCAGTCCACCGGCCAGAGATCAAACCCGAGTCACAGCAGTGAAAGCAAGTAATCCTAACCTCTAGGCCACCAGGGAACTCTAAAGTTCATTTTTAAATGAAAAAGGACACAGATTGATGATGGAAAGATGAAAGCAGATGACATGACAGCTTGGGGTGAGGAGTAGCTCAGTGCCTGTGTGAGTGAAATTGGTCTGGCTTGTGTGGAGAACAGAGCTGCGTGTGTGAAAGAAAGATAAGCTGAACAAGTTTCTTAGAATCCTTCCTAGAATCCAGGAAGACATTTGTCAGGGATAATGGGGATGGGTGTAGAGGTTGGTTGTCATCTGAAATAGTCAGGAGAAATATGGAATTAAATTTCAACAAGAGCAAGAAGAGACTTGGGCCTGTAGTGAAAGGAAGGCAAAGGAGAGTCAAAATGTTCAGTCATGATTCTAGCCTTTTCCAAGAGTGGATGAACAATACATTTTCAGCTGCATTCTTTTCTCTTCCATTCTGGCTCATGATTAAACTGACCAGCTTAATACAGCTAAAAATTTCATGTATGTAATATCCTTAAATGATGGGTGTGAATGTAGCCAAAACAGGTTACACAACTGCAGGTTCATTTGCTAGAGCTTCCTGATTATACTATGCAAATGTCTGAATCATCAGATAGTATTTAATGATCAGCTCCTATATGCTCAGACACTGGGAAAATAGAATAAAAAATAAGATGTTAGGTCCACAGAAGAGCTGTCAACATACGTGGAGATATAAGGCTACCACATAGAAAACCATGGAGTGGGTGAAAGATGACATTCCAGTGTCTACCTTGTGTGAAGATCTAACACCAGCACCCAGCAAAGGATCTCAGCTGTATGAAGGGACTGTGTGGTACAGCACCAGGAAACATCCGGGAGAATTTTCTTGACCACACCTCTGGAACTGCATATATCTTTACGTTACAGTCATACTTAGACCATTCGTGGTATCAAACGTAAGTTTTGCATAGGTGTGAAGACTATTTATTATTTTCCAACATATTCAGGAAGGATACCAGCTTGATGACCTTAAGCAACAAAACCTATGCATCATGGAACATGGATGACTCCAGATATTGGAGCTCATCTTGACCCTGGTCATTCTGGCAGTTTTTACATGAAACGGAAGGTCAGTAACACTTTGGAGCCCTATGGACACCTCTTGCTGATCATAACACAGAAAGAAGATGTGCCCATTCTCTCACTTTAAAAGGAACTGAGCTGCCAAAAACTGAGAATCAAGACAGTACTAGAAGAAGTAAACTTGCCTCTCAAAACCAGCAAAGCAAAGATCAGATATGGAGTCCAGCTTACAGGTGAGCACCTGGATTGTAGTGCCCTGGCAGGCAGCAAGAGTTATGAAGATGGATTTGCAAGCAGATATAAGGACCACAAGAGAGTTCCAGAAATATTTGGGAAGAGTCACTATGAGAAATGACCAGGCTGCCTTTCAGTGAAGGTACTCAGAGCATCAAATTTGGAGGCTTTCATATAAATCTCTCTCAATCCATTCCCTCAGCAGATATTTATTGAGAATCTGGAGTGCCTAGAATAGGGTGAGTGGGCGAGTCCTTCCGCCAGGGCTGCTGGCCAGTGCACCCTGCAGACCGAGTTGATGAGAACGAGGTAACAGTGAGAAGACTTGGGGGGAGAAACAACAGCACAGGAAACCTTGGACATGCTGGTTACGGCAGCACTGGGGAATTTACTTGACTTCTAGGGTCACTGGTGAACATATAAACAACTGTCACCAAAGGTTCTTGGGGAAGTCCTATAGCCTCTGATGTGTGCTAATGGATGTGCTGGAGTCGAAGGGGAAAGACAGAGAAATTGTGTACAGTTGGCAATGCCCTCACATTGATAACGTGTCTGAAGACAACCTATCCAAAGATACTCCCTAGCTCTACCCCGACAAGCACATGCAGAGGTAAACTAATCCCTGAATCCTGTGGCGACTCTGCAGCTCTCAGAGTGCACTGAAACAACCTTTACTAATGCAGCCACATTCAGTGTCACTACAGAGGCCTCATGTTTTAGTGGAAAGGACCCAGACTCAGAGTTTGAAGACTTGAGTTCAGGTCTGGGCTTCACTTGTCAACATTAAATAAAACTCAGACCAGCTACTTGAGTCTCAGGTTCTTCATCTATATCCAGAAGGATGAAACTAAGATCACAGAGTTATTGCAATAATGACATGAGATCAATACCTATAAAGATGCTTTGTTCATTCCAAAACATAATACAAATATTTGTCATTAGAATTTATTCACCCTGAACCAAATCCAGCCTTGCTGCATTTAAGATCATCCTCTTAAATACCTGCTACTATAGACATATGCTTATCCTCTCTTTCCCTAAGAGTTGCCAACCAAGAAGAGCTGACTAGCATTTTTACATGAAGCATCTGACTCTGGCTTCTCTCCATAAGGACAAATTAATTCTCAATTTTTTGGTTCAGGTGCTGTGTTTATCCAGTGCACTGTGCACAAATTCAGGGCATGATTCCATTCAGCCCTAAGCAATTCACATTAGAAATATGCAAGCCACATCTCATTCATTCACCTCTGTTTCCGATGGAGCCTGTGGCCATTCTTGACTCATCATTCAGTCTCCAGGTGGGAAGGAGGAGGACTGCAGCAAGAATGTTTCTGTAACAGCAAGAATGTAACAGGGATTCAATGTACCACTGATAACTAGTCCTACTGTGGGTCGTATTTTTCTGGTCGGCTACATTCCTCAAAGTTTCTCTAAGTTTTTTTGAGAATATATGAGTTACTCCTTTCCAGAAAATGAATCACAGGGCTACCCATCTCTGAAAACAAGGTACACACAGACAGCGCAGCTTTATAATGAACCTTGTATTTTTAGTACAAAATGATTAGAATGCAAAGAACAGAATCTCCACAGATGGTTTAAACCAAGTATGAATGAACAGTGATTGCCAGGACATGTATGGCCTGCCCAGCTTTATAATAAGGCTTATGATCTAAAGTCAAAGCAAAATGATTCAGTGGGAAAAGGCTCCCAAGTACTCCACATCATTTGTAAGGAACCTGGACATGGGCCTTTCAGCCAGGTGGTGCCAGGGCTGTTCTATCATATATAGAGTTGAGTCCTGGCATCTGGCTCTTACGGGAAATTAATGGTATCTGGGCTCACATTCACTTGGTGTATGTGTTTCCTACTCCTGTTGTAACAAATTATCACAAACTTAGAGCTTAAAACAATACAGATTTGTTCTCTTACATTTCTGAAGGTTCGAAGTTAAAAATGAGTCTTAAAGGGCTAAAATGAAGATGTTGGCAAGTGTGATTCCTTGTAGAGGGTCCAGGGAGAATCAATTCCATGGCTCTTCCAGCTTCTAAAGACTGCCAGCATTCCTTGGCTTGTGGTACGTCACTACAATCTCCGCTTCTGTCATCACACTGTCTTCTCCTCTTACTAACTTTGATCTCCTGCCTCTCTCTTATGAGGATCCTTGTGGTTACACTGAGCCCACCCAGATAATTCAGGATAATCTACCCATTTCAAAATCCTTAGTTTAATCACATCTGCAAAGTCCCTTTTGCCATATTAGGTGACATTCAGAGATGTGGACATCTTTGGGCACCATCATTCTCATTATTGATTGCCTGGTTCAAACTGTCCTGCCTAGCTGAGGACGAGACGAATCTAGCCAGAGAGGGAAAAAAGCTCAGACTGGCTTAAATTGACAGGCAGTAGCCATATTTTCTTTTTTTCTTTATTCCGTATCTTAACTATATAGGTGCTTGACACAATAGTGCTCAAAATAACAAAGATTGCTAGTTGCTGCCCAATATGCATTTCACACATTGTCCTTTGTTAACAGAATGCCCTGGTTTAGTTGAGTGCAAGGCTGCTCACCATTAGGTGTTTTTAAGTTCTGGCGAATGGGAGCAGAAAAGATGTATACAACTTCCAGACTGTGCTCCTAGAGTAAAACAGGGAGCCCTTCTTCCCTTTATCCTTCCCTTCCTGCTGACTGGAATTAAGATGTGGTAATGGGAATGAAACCATTGCATTAGACCATGAGATGGAAGCTGTGAGTTGAGGACCAACAAGTAGATGGAGCCTGGGTCCTAGACATTGTAGAACTGTTCTATCAGCCTGGGACTGTTTGTGCCCAGACACTTATAGACAACTGAATTAGAAAGGAATAAACTTCTTTCTTGCTTGGGCCTTTGTTACAGGAGCCAAACTTGTAGCCTAGCATAGTTCTCAATGTATGAACTTGATATTAGAACAAATTATTTCTCTCCACAGCTTTGCCACTAAATGGATATATGATCTCACATAGATCAGTTTGCCTCTCTGAACCTTGGTTCCTTTAGCTGAAAAATAGAAATGATAATAATATGGACCTCCTGTGTTACAGATAGTAAATGAGAGTGGACATGTGGCCATCATTTGTGAACTCTAAGGCACTTTACAAATATAAGGGTTGAAAGATTAAAATGTAATTTCTGATTCCTCCTCAAACATGCTTGGCTTTTTAACATTTTATTGCCTAAAAGGCTCTGCCAATTTTCTCATTGACTTTCACTTATTTAATAAGGTCAGCAATATAATTTGTAGAATATATATAAATTTTTTTCTTCCAGAATTTAATAAATATATTTATTTTGAATGGAAAAGAATGAGACCCATTAATTTTTGTTTTTTGAATTAGCCTTTGTATAAATGTTTGCTCACCACAGTGGAGGGGAATAAAACTAACCTTTCCTTCTATCCTTATAAATTCTTAGCTAGGGCTCTTGTAACAAAAAGATTAAGAGGAGAAAAGCATACAAAAGATTAAGAGGAGAAAAGCATACAAATTTATTTAATGTAAATTTTACATGACATGGGAGCCCTCATAAGGAAATGAAGACCCAAAGACGAGTTAGAGTTGAGTGTTTATATACTGAATTGGACAGAGTGGTAAACCATGAAAACGTGACAAAACAAAGGGGCTTGGGCTAGGGCAGTTAATGGTGGAAAAGAAACTAGGAAGATAAGGGTTAGTTTAACAATGTACAGATTTTTCTCCACTTCCACTTCCCATCTTTGATGATAAGAATGTTACTTTCCTCCTGGTGTAGGATGGACACCTTCCTCGTGGGGTTTTACCTCCTTCTTATCAGAGCACCCATCTTGCATCTGCTGTTTTTTAAGTTCTTTAGCTAAAAATAAGCCCTGTGCCAGAGTGGTATATTTTGAGATGACATGTTTTACACCCTTCACCAGGCTTAAACAATATCTATTCCTCCATTGGTGACTACATGTAAGAGAACACGGTTCCCATCTGTGGATTCTGAATGACGAACTTGAAAAGGAAATGTGAACAGCTGTGTGCTGGATGGGGTGAGAGGTCAAATTACAGGAACTCGGACTGGTCACTCAGAGTGTCAAAGTGGTAAATAAGCAACCCTTTCCACAGAAAGAAGGTCTAGAACACCCTGCCCAGGGAGCAGGGAGACAATAGTCTCTGATGTTCTCAGTAATGTGTTTTGTCTCCCAGCTTCAGATCTCTGAGCTCTGGGTTATAAGCCACAGCTTAAACTCCATGTTCAGAACATGCTTATAGCAGAGTTTAATGAGCATAAATATAGAAGGGCACAGGCTGGCTGCTGGACACATTCTCCAGTGTCCCAGTGGCCATTTGAGTTTGGATCAGGGACTGACAAGCAAGGATGCTCTAAACTTCTCAGGATGGCTTTTTTTTTTTTTTTTTTTTTTTTGCGGTACATGGGCCTCTCACTGTTGTGGCCTCTCCCATTGCGGAGCAGAGGCTCTGGACGCGCAGGCTCAGCGGCCATGGCTCACGGGCCCAGCCGCTCCGCGGCACGTGGAATCCTCCCAGACCGGGGCACGAACCCATGTCCCCCGCATCGGCAGGCGGACTCTCAACCACTGCGCCACCAAGGAAGCCCAGGATGGCTTTTTGATTACTCTTTATACTTTGTTTTCATTCCTTCCCATTCTACCCTCTGTGGGACCAGAGGTGTGGCAAAATAAAAGGAGCATTTCAGAATAAAAGAAAGAGGGTAAAATTGAACTCTTAAGTTTTGGTATCAGCAGTACTTAAGTAAAGCCTTTATCAATGTGTAATATGATGGGAGAGTGAAGTGAATATATGGTTCCTTCTGTTATCCTCTTGTCCACACATGTAAGACTCATGCTTGCATTTTTTTCTTTTCTTAACCAAAGTTTCTCATTGACAAATTTTACCATGTTTCTGTGCAAATTTAAAGACAATCCGTAATAGGTAATTGAATTTCAAATTTGCAACTCAGTGGTCATGCAGAGCCTTCTTCTGTTTCTTTTGTGTTTGCTGTGTATTGGGCACCTTTTGGGAGCTTTTATGTATGCAAAAGGTTGTTCTTCTGGATGAATAACGAACTGGTGCACGCAAAACCACCCAGTACACTGTAATTACAAACTGGAAGCTCATAACTGGTGCATGAACCACTTCCTTTACGAATTGCTGGGCTTTATTCACAACTTTTCCCATTGGAAGGGCCATGTTTCCTGGCTCTACCTTTAATAATGATGATAATCATAGTAACTGTAATAATGCAGCATTACTCCCTAATTACAAAGAAAATTTCTTCTAAAGAGCTCAAAGCACTTCACAGACATTATCTCATTCATTTCCATAACCCCTGTGTGCTGCTTGTCGGCCACCAGCATGATCATAGTAACAAGATGGTCATGTTCACTTCTCGACACTCTCATAAGGCCAGGATGGCAAGGGGAACCGTCACACTTCCCAGAGCGGCTGAAGCTTTCAGCTATTTCTGAATAGTCTTCGTTATGCAACTTTAGACATCAGTAATGAGATAGAACGCATTATCTGCCAGTGCACCTTGATGGAAGAGAAACTTTTTATGGTATCGTCATGTCCTTAGAAGGTGTCCATTCTAAGGCAACAAAATAAAAAAGAGATAAACTAGAGTTCATCAAATTTAAGAACTTTTCTGTATTAACAGACACTATCAAGAAAGTGGAAAGACAGCTGACAGAAAGGGAGAAAATATCTGCACATCATACATCTGATAATGAATTAATATCCAGAATATATAAACAACCCCTACTGCTTAACAACAACACCGAAAAACAACTCAATTTAAAAATTGGCAAAGGTGACCCACAGAAACTAGCCATAGTAAAATGTCAGCTCCAAACAATATGTTGTAGGGGTCATGTCAAGCCAGATTCATTGAAAAATCTCTCATGTGCTTCTGTAGACCACATTTGACTAAAGCGTGGTTTGCTAACTCTGTAGAGGAAAGATAACTGGGTTGAGAGTCAGAAGAAGGGGGTTAAGTCTTATCTTTGCCTTTTACTAATGTTGGGCTAATCACTTGGATTTCCTGCACTTCAGAGAATCAATAAAAATGGAGAAACAGGGCTTCCCTGGTGGCACAGTGGTTAAGAATCTGCCTGTCAACGCAGGGGACATGGGTTCAAGCCCTCGAACGGGAAGATCCCACATGCCGCAAAGCAACTAAGCCCGTGCGCCAACTACTGAGCCTGTGCTCTAGAGCCCGCGAGCCACAACTACAGAGCCCATGTGCCTAGAGCCCGTGCTGCACAACAAGAGAAGCCACCACAATAAGAAGCCTGCGCACCGCAACGAAGAGTAGCCCCCGCTCGCCTCAACTAGAGAAAGCCTGCACGCAGCAACGAAGACCTAACGCTGACAAAAATGTATACAATAAATAAATTTATTAAAAATATGGAGAAACATGAAAAAAATAGGCAAAGGACCTGAATAGATATTTTTCCAAAGAAGATATACAAATGACCAATAAGTACATAAGAAGATGCTCAGCATCATTAGTCATTAAGAAAATGCAAATCAAAATCACAGTGAGATACCACTTCACACCTACTAGGATGACAAGAAGAATAGTAATGACAAAAACTGGAAAATAACAAGTACTGGTAAGGAAGACTGGAACCCTTGTGCATTGCTGGCGAAAATGTAAAATGGTGCAGCCATTGTGAAAAATAGTTTGGTGTTTCCTCAAAAAGTTAAACACAGAACTATGATATCACCCAGTAATTCCACTTCTAGGTATATATCCAAAAGAATTGAAAGCAGTGACCAGATATCTGTACATCAATGTTCATAGCAGCATTATTCACAATATCCAAAATGTGTAAACAACCCAGTGCCTATCAACAGATGATGGAATAAACAAAATGTGGGATATACAGACAATGGACTGCTATTCAGCCATAAAAAGGTACGGCATTTTGATATATGCTATAACATGGGTTTGTGATTAATGAAATAAGCCAGACACAGAAGGACAGATACTGTATGATTCCACTTATGTGGGGTACCTAGGATAGGCAAATTCACAGAGACAGAGAGTAGAATAGAGGTTACCAGGATTGGGTAACGGGTACAGAGTTTATGTTAGGGATAATGAAAAAGTGTTGGGTATAAATAGTGGTGATGGTTACACAACATTGTGAATGTATTTAATGCCGCTGAACTGTACACTTACAAATGATTAAAATGATAAGTGTATATTGTTATATTTTATGTATATTTTACCACAATGAAAGAAATTTTTAAAAATAATCTTTGATATTCACTTCAATCCTTGGTTTTTGCCGAAGAGCTAACATTTTTATTCTGATTTTGGGCTTTTGTTCTTATGATTAGGAAGGTGGTTTCTAACTGGAAACTGACAGCAAAGCTGCCTGAAACAGCAGCTGTGATTCTTCACTGCTCTCCAGGAACTGGAATCGTGTCTGTAGTTATAATTTCAGCACATGCGGACTGAGCTTGTAATACGTGTATTATGGAGCAGAGCTACAATTCATCTTAATGATGGTATGTGAAAGAACATCTCGGCAAGGCACCTTAATGAAATGACAATTGGTTGAAGACTTAGAAGATTAAAAATACCCAAGACTTTCAGAAGCCATATCTACTTTCATTTGGATCCTTTAAGGGAGAGTGTAAAATAATGTTCTCTGCCAAATAACAAGAAAGCTTATAGCAAATAGAGTAAAAATCTTTTAAATATATTTTTCAAGGATGTAACCATTAAAAATATCTCATCAGAAAAGCTAAAAATAGGAGCCAAACTCTCAAACTTGAATATATCATACAGACACCTTCTGACAAAAGCTTCCCATGAGTGGACTAAAATATTGCCAAAAATATTTAGATTCTCTTAAAATGAAATGCCTTTAATTTCTTCCATAGAGGAGATATTATTGGTCAAACCCTGTGTTAGACACAGTACGCACAGTCTTTCATTTAACTCTGAGACCAGTCTTATGAGGCAGGTGATAGTAAACCCGTTTCGCTGATGAGAAAACTGAGGCTCAGAAATGTTAAGTACATTGAGTGGAGCTCACAGTAGACAAGACTTAACTGTTGTTAAGGCATGATTGTCATTTAATAGCAAACTGTGGCCATATTGTATGTCCCATTTTATAATCATCACATTAATCAATACTACAAAGAGAAAAATTATGGTCAGGCAAGACTCCTTTTCTAGGTCCAATATGGCAAACAAAAGGCAACACATTTCATGACAAGAATTCTAAATTCTCTCCCTGGCTCCCTGGCTCCACCTCAAGCACACTGGATAACTTGAGATAGCCATTCCCTGTGTTAGTTTCCCCAGGAAAAATATCATTGAGTACCTACTTGTTCCTAGTACTCCACTAACCATTTTCACATGCATTATCTCACCTAATTGATTCAACCTAATTAAAAATTTTTCTTCCTTCTGCATAGCTAGCAGATATGAAAGGTGTGATAATATCCTGTGTGAAAAATTATGTGCCAGTATTTACTGATAACATAACAAACTACCATCATGGTCAATTAACCAACAATATTCCTTGAATTTTTCTTATACTAAATACATTTACCAACCCTAAAAAATTTTAAACTAATATATTTCAGAATTAGTAAATGATTTTCAAATTAGTACCCAATGCATAATATAAGTCACACGTGGTGTTTGCCAATAACTGTGACTAATATTTGGATATCTTTTCAAAAAGTAGGCTATTCTGAAAACTTCTTAATATTCATATCGCTAGGTGAATTAGAGATGAAGGCTATTCTCTAAGGGCCAAAAATGTAGCAGAATTGCATGATTGTTTACTTTAAGTCTATCTTGCACATTCTGTAGAGCCATGATTTAGTACGTAATGAGACCTAGAAACAAATATTAGAATATACTCATAGTCCTGTGAGTAGACTGGGAATTTTATCTAGAGTACATGAGTTAACAATCTAGATTTTAAAGTATAGCCTTGTCCTACTGCGCACCTTTAAGCCCTCAGGTCTTGCTGTGCACCATGTAGCCAGCACACAGAGAAGTGAGATTCTACAATCCATGCATTGTTCTCTGTGTTAATGCAGAACCATTTGCCTTTGGCTGTTTTTATTATACATCCTTACCTGCTCCCATTCTTCCTGGCTTCTGACTTTGACCCAGCTTTGCTTATGCCCTCACCTTGGCTCTCACACTTGCTCTGCAACACTGCTTTGATTGCTTCCAACATCTTTTGCATTTCCTATCATGATCTGAGTTTTCCCCTAGCAAGTCAACCTTCAGTTTCTCTGCATTAAGGTTCAGTATGGTCTATGTTAGTCCTTAGAACACTCTGATTTGGCATGTTTCATAAAGGTAGTACTACTGTTGTGCTTGTGCTGTCCTTTGAGCAGAAATCTAGACGTACTAAATGTAATTAGGATGATGTTATTAGGTCAAAGTTATCCTAAATTCAACAACATAAACTAAGCAACTTGTTATAAATCAGACACTGACTCTACAAAGATCTTCAAAGGAGAATCATCTTTCATTATATTAGATTATTTTTTCAATATACACACATACATAAATGTGTGAGTTGGCAGATGAAGTGGAAAACCAGATTTTGAGGGCCATTATGTCATCTGGAAGTATGGGTCAGTATGGTCAAAGAACTGAGTATGTGAGAGATCCCCTATTTCAAGCCTTTAGCAGTTTTGCAAAGATTATCTCTACATCATACTTAGTAGCAATGGTTACATGTGGTGGTCAATTATAAACTTTTGGGACCACAAGAGTCGTCATACTAACTGAGAGCTGAAGAGTAGGCTAGAGATGAGGGAAGAATGGTTTAAAGTAAACACATAGCTGCTAAATATGAACCTGAAGAAATGCTGATTAGATCTTAGCCACTAGGGAGAAAAACACAGATTAACTGAGACCAGCAGTTCTCAAACAGGGGTTATTTTGTACCCCAGAAGACACTTGGCAAAGTCTGGAGACATTTTTGGTTGCCACAACTGTGGGAGTGGAGTGTGTGTTAATAGCATCTTGTGGGTAGGGGTCAAGGATGCTGCTAAACATCCTACAATGCACATGACAACTGCTCACAACAAAGAACTCTTCAACCTAAAAGTCCAGCAATACTGCCCAGATTGAGAAATCCTAATCTAGAGTAGAATATTCTGAAACAAGCTGGCTAATATTTAATCAATGTGTTAAAAGGAGAGCCACGTATGAATACAGCTTGCAGAGTATAAATGTACTCTGGGCCACGTATCAAGATTGCCTCTGCTGTTTCAGTCTTCTCTGCTATCCTAAATCTACTTATTAAGTATAGAGTTCTTTGCGATGTTTCTATTTACCTTTGGGTCAAAATCTTACTCAAGAAAACTTATAAAAACCATCAGTCCCAATATAAAATGGGCTTCCCTGGTGGCGCAGTGGTTGAGAGTCCACCTGCTGATGCGGGGGACACGGGTTCGTGCCCCAGTCTGGGAAGATACCACATGCCGCGGAGCGGCTAGGCTCGTGAGCCATGGCCGCTGAGCCTGCGCGTCCGGATCCTGTGCTCCGCAACGGGAGAGGCCACAACAGCGAGAGGCTCGCGTACCGCCAAAAAAAAAAAAAAAACCATCAGTCCCAATATAAAATGGCTTACCACTCCATGAGTAATTCTCTCCTAGAAGTGGAAATATTTTCATAGGCAACGAAATACAAAAGATCACAAAGAATGAATCTCTAGTTATGGAATCTAGGCATGAATCAACTTAGTGTAGAAGGTTTTAGCTTGAGGGGGAAGTATTTATGCATGCAAACCAAGTAATGGGTAAATGGACACTTGGTAATCTAGATATCTCAGGTAGGTTAATGGGAAACAAACTAACTTCATAATTTTAAGTGAAAGCCATGCAGGTATAGGTAATTTCAGGATTCTGCAGGCCAAGTTTCAGATTTATATGGGCTCAAGACCCTGGCTGTACAAGTCTCCCCAAAAGGAGGAAAGGACCACCACCAACAAAATAAGATTAGGTTGTACAAATCTATATAAATCAAAACTAATGAGTTATCCACAGTTCTAGAAATAGGACTATTTCATTTCTTTTCCTTTTAATGTTTGTGAGCATCATAAGGCTAAAGTCAAAGTATCCTGAAAATGTACTTCTTTGAAAATAATGTTGATTCAAACGTATTATTAACATACGTTAACATTATTAATATTATTAACATATGTTATAGGACTATAGGTTATAAGCAGTAACCTATAGTTTGTATAAACAGCAGAGTCTGAAACTTTATGTAGAAAGGGTCATGGAGACTAGCAACAAATAAATAATATAGAAAAGAAAAGATAGTCCCAAATTCTATTAGAAATATACTCTACTTAGCACCCAGTAATCTGGGATTTCTGTAGCATGCTCTGGAATGCACAACCCTTACGCTCACTTTGGCTTTGCTCTCCAGCTCTTTTCTAGCCTTTGTCTGTGTTTTTCTCATTTCTGGCTTCTTTCCCCACCCTCTCCTTTGTATATTTTCCCTTCCGTCTCTTGCTTGAGCTAACCCCTGTTTTGTATTTCTTCTCATTCAAATTCCATCATGTAGTCAACACACACACACACACACACACACACACACACACACACACACACACACATACACACCAGTCCAGAGTTTCTACGTTGCTCAAGATCACTCATTCAGTCTCAGTGCAAATTTTAGTATTTCTTCTCAGCATTAAAAAGCTGATTTCATTGTGAAAGTCAGACAAGGATTTTAGTCCATGAATAAAATATGCAAAAGGGACACATGCCCAGACAGACTGAAAGGAAAAAGCAACACAACACATTTTTAAACTAGGTAATGAGGACACATAAAGGAAATATATTTTTCTCCTTATGAAAATAATATATATTCTTTTGAAAATTTAGAAAATATAAAGAAGAAAATTAAAATCATCTGTAATACTTCCACAAAAGATATAATCAATGCTCACCCTTTTCTATATTTCCTTCTAATCTTCTTATATGTTCATATACATGTATAAATACACACATTAAAAATAACAAAATTGGAAGCTTACTCTTTGTATAGTACATACACACATACACATATATTTAATTATACATTTAAATATATAGTTAAACATCTATAGATTAAGCAGTTTTTAAACATTCTAAAATAATTTGAGATTTTTTCAAAAAGCAAAGCGAAACAAAACACGCTCCCTAAGGAATTTGCTGTATATCCTCATAGTAAAGATGTATCACGTGATTGGTTGGTAAGGCATAGCACAGATCTAGAACGGTGCTGCTTTTTTTTCTCTTCCAGTTTTACTGAGATATAATTGACATACAGCACTGTATAAGTTTAAGGTGCACAGCATAGTGATCTGACTTACATACATTATGAAATGATTACGTCAATAAGTTTAGTGAATATCTACCATCTCATACAGATACAAGATAGAAGAAAAAGATATTTTTTCCTATGATGAGAACTCTTAGGGTTTACTCTCTTAACTTTTATGGATAACCTACACCAGTGTTAATTATATGAATCATGTTGTACATCACTAGTACTTATTTATCTTATAACTGTAATTTTGTATATTTTGACCACCTTTGTCACCATATAAAGATATTACATTATTATTGACTATATTTCCCACTATGTACATTTCATCCCTGTGTTGCTAATGAGATTAAGGCCATGAGTTCAACCTCTGAATCGGTGAGTTTAGCATCACACATACAAAAGCTCTATTCTGTGGCCCCAGAACACCCCCCAACCCCAAACAGCGACTTCATACATACGCATCATTGCTCAAGAGATGTGCATCAGGAGAATGTGAGTGGCTGGTGAAACCCACTATCTCATAAGCCTATCTGGGCACCCGAGCCCTTCACTTAGAGTAACAGTGTTCCCATCCTGAAGGATTACTATTCCCCAGGATGCACTTTAGGAAATGCTGGCCATACTATTTAAACTTCCCAACATCATATCATATGAGGAGCTTCGGGATCTGGCTCCATCTAACCTTAGAAACATAATGGGAAAAAGCTTATGCTCTGGAATCAGATAAATTTGAGTTTGAATCCTTAACCTTTAGAAACCTCATTTTTCTCTTCTATGAAAGAATTAATCACAACACTTTGCACATAGCTATGAGGATGAAAAATAATGTGAATAAGATTTATCATAAGAGCCTCTCTTATGATAAATAAATGGTGGACGTCTTCATTATTATTGTTGTTGCCTTTTTTTTTTTTAAACACATTTATTCTATTCTCCCACATAATCCCTCTCCTCAAGCCCAACAGTCGTCCTGGCAATCATATGCAAGTTACACCACCAAGTTTTGACAAAAGTGCCAACTTTCTTCTTGTTAGAACTGAACGTATATTGTGTTTTGCCATTGCCTATCAGGTCAGCATACTTAAGCAAGGGAGTAAACTGCGTCATGAGCATATTTAAGCAAGGGAGTAAACTACTCAAGTACAGTCACATTGCTGAAGAGTGACTGCTTAAGTAGTGTGATAACTATGGGTAATTTAATGTATGCTGGGAAATATTCTTACAGTCTAGTGCCAATTGGGTTATGATGATTGCTGGTTAGTTTAGTGTTGCCTTGAATCTTCTCATCCCCTAAAGAGTGCTGCCCACAATTCTGCAGTGCCAGGAAGAACAGCACTTGAGAATCACTGCACTAGTCATGTCAAACCCCCAAGCTTGCTCTTGCTTCCTTGACTTGGCACAAAAAAACAAAAATTACTCTTCTTCTTGTCTGTCTAGTAAGCTCTACTTTCAGCACTCTCTTTAAATGTTTATCTACTGTTTAAAATCCAGGGTAGATGTAAATTATAAATGGTAGCCTAGAAGACAGAAGACAAAGATGAGAAGATAATAATGCTATAGGAAATTTAGAAAAGATAGGGCACTTGGTGAATGCAAAAACAGATTTTCAAAATACGAGCATTTAGAGCCAATGCATGGTTCTCTGTGACAGAATTTACACATATTATTGGTTCTGAAGAGGAAATAACAATGCTCCACAGGCATTGCTATTGGGGGATATTTAATGATACTATACACAAGAAGTGTCATGGCACTTAAGCTCATATACCAGAAGGGATTGGTTCTTTCCTTTGATGGCTGGGGAGTATAACCCTGGGCTGGAGAACATGAGCTCAGGCCAGGTTGTTTAGTTACTCTGAAGTAATAATTCTAAGGTGAAACTCAGGAATCTACATTTTATATAATGCCACTAATTTATTCTGATGCACTTGATCCATAAACCACAGTTTGAGAAACAAATCTAAAAGTCATTTTCCAGTCGATTAAAAAAATTCAAAAAAGATATAACTGAAACACAATTTTGAAACTTGGAGGAAACACATACATACACATACACACACACACACACACACACACACATCTATGTTTCTAGCATTGGAAACTAGAACCATGACTCCTATATACTCAGAACCATTCTAGCATCCTTTCTCAACAAATGGCAATAAAATCTACTTGTTATGGACTGAATTGTATCCCCCCCACAAATTCATACACTGAAGCCCTAATTCTCAATGTGACTGTATTGGAGATAGAGCTTTTGAAGAGATAATTAAGGTTAAAAGAGGTCAGAAGGGTGGTCCCTAATCCAACAGGACTGACGTCCTTATAAGAAGAGGCAGAGATACCACCCACACACAGAGGAAAGGCCATGTGAGGACACAGTGAGAAGGCAGCCATCTACAAGCCAGGAAGAAAGTATCACCAGAAACTAACCTCCTGGCACCTTGATCTTGGACTTCCAACCTCTAGAACTGTGAAAAAATTAATTTCTGTTGTTTAACCCACCCCGTCTGTGGTATCCTATATGGCAGCTCAAGCTGACTAATACATCTACTATTCTAAAAACTAAGAATATATCTATAGCCCAGAGATAAGGTCTATTAATGGAAATTACTGATGTGGACACAACTATTTATCTCTAAAAAAAATTTCTCAGAAAACGATGTTTTCACAGGTCTTTACCCATGGAGAAATTTTTTTAAATGATGTTTTGGTTTCAGTATCGTATTTACATACATTAAAAATTATTGATAAAAATGTATAATTTTTTAAATAAACAAACTGAAAAATAAACTCTTCTTAGATCCATCACAGAAGTGAGGTCACAGGGAAGAGCCCTGCCCCAAACATAGGAGAGACAGACAGAAGGCTACAGAGAATCACAACTTATTGGAATAGAAACCTACAAGCAGAAAACACTGTAAGAACCAGTGCTGGGGTAGGAAATCTTGAACTGTAACTGATGAATTGCTGGAGGTCCAGTGGGGACGAGTCTGACAGTTAAAAACTCCAGGTGGGTCCAGTCATAGGGCAGTCCCCACACTTTTGAGGCTTTTACCTCCAGGAGCTCTCCCAGGTTCTCACAGTAAATATTAGAGAAAAATCCCCTCACGCTTCCAGCAGAGGGGAGGGCAAAAGTAACCATTTTGAAATACTTTTCTCAATAATTTCTGCCCATAAGAGAAACTTTTATCACAGATCAACCTATCAGGATTTTATTAGAGCCTAACCAACCTGAGGGAAGGGAAATACCTAATTCTAGCATCCTCTAGCCATCCTGTCCTTCTTAAACAGGGAAGAAAACTGAGATGTACTTGTGAAGTTCACAACCCAGAGGCACGGACTAACTAAGAGACTGAGATCTAACCATAGGACTATACAGTGCTTCACCTTCCCCCTCCTCTCACCTCACCACCACATCACTAAAGACCTATCTAGTTCCTTTATCTAGTATATCATGCTTGGTTTTCAACAAAAAATTACAGGGTATACTAAAAGGCAAAAAAATAGTTTATAGAGACAGAGTAATCATTAGAACTAAACTCAGATATGGCAAGGATGTTGGAAGTACCGACTGGGAATTAAAACAACTATGATTAATATGCTAAGGGCTCTAATGGATTACACGGACAGCGTGTAAGAACATATGGATAATGTAAGAACACAGATGGAAATTCTAAGAAAATCAAAAAGAAATGCTAGAGATCAAAAACAATGTCACAAAAATGAAGAGTGCTTTTAATGGCCCACTAGTAGTCTGGACATGGCAGAGGAAAGGACCTCTGAGCTCGAGGATATGCCAATGTAAACTTAAAAAAACTAAAAAGCAAAGAGAAAAAAGACTGAAAAAATGAAACAGAAAACCCAACAACTATGGGACAACTACAAAAGTAGTAACATATGCAAAATGGGAATACCAAAAGGAGCAGAAAAAGAGAAAGAAATTGAAGAAATATTTGAAGCAATAATAACTGACAATTTCCCTAAATTAATGTCAGTTGCCAATCCACAGATGAAAGAAGTTCAGAGAATACTGAGAAGGATAAATGCAAAAATTAAAAAAAAAAAAAAAAAGACATCTGGGCCTACCATATACAAACTGAAAATCAAAGAAAAAGAAAAAAATCTTGAAAAAAGCCAGAGGAAAAAACACTTTAACTATGGAGAAGCAAAGAAAAGAACTATATCCAACTTCTCCTCAGAAAACATGAAAGCAAAAGAGAGTGAAGTAAAATATTTAAAGTCTTAAGAGGGAAAAAAAAACCCACCAACGAAGAATTCTATATCCTGTGAAATTATCCTCCAAAAGTGAAGGAGAAATAAGACTTTCTCAGACAAACAAAATTGAAGGAATTTGTTGCCAGTAGACCTCCCTTGCAAGAAATGTTAGAAATTCTTTAGCGAGAAGGAGAATGATACAGGTTAGAAACTTGGATCTATTTTTTTTTTAAGGTAACATTAGAGAAGGAATAAGTAAAGATAAAATAAAAACTTTTATTTTTTATTATTTATTGATCTAACAGATAAGAGTTTGTTCAAAATAATAATAATAGCAAAGATGTATTTGGTGATTATAGCTTATGTATAAGTAAAATGAATAACAACAATGTATTATTTGAAAGTAGACTTAGATTGCTTGTAAATGTATATTGTAAACTCTAGGGCAACCACTAAAAAAGGAAAAAAAAGTAGTATAATTACTATACTAAGAAAGGAGAAAAAAATAGAATCTTATAAAATACTCAATTAAAGCCACAAAAGATATAAAGAGTGGAAGACTGAAAACAGGAACAAAGAAAGAAGGCAATGAATAGAAAACAGTAATAAATATGGTAAATATTAATTTAACTAGCAGCTTTATTCATAATTGCCAAAACATGGAAGCAACCAAGATACCCTTCAGTAGGTTAATTGATAAATAAATTGCAGCACGCCCAGACAACGGAATATTATTCAGCACTAAAAGAAAAAAAAAAGAGCAATCAAGCCATGAAAAGTCATGGAGAAACATTAAATATCTGTAATTAAGTGAAACAAGCCAATCTGAAAAGGCTCCATATTATATCATTCCAACTGCATGACATTCTGGAAAAGGCAGAATGGAGACAGTAAAAAGATCACTGGTTGCCAGAGGTTAGAGGAAAGGGGTGGATGAATAGAAGAATACAGAAGATTGTCAGGGCAGTGAAAATACTCTATTTTAGAGAGTGCCACTGGAGAGATATCTGTAAGTCTTTTGCAAATACAGGTTTAGTACATAAAAAAACTTGGGTTAAAGACAGTGGTATGCTAGAGCCTATTCTAAGCTTGCTAGATTTGATTGTTAAATATTCAGGAATTTTGTGTGCTGGTTGTTAAAACATTGTAGCTTGAAACCAGATAATGTGGGATTATTTATGACACAGAAATTGGCAAAGGCTACAAATCAGGCTTCGGTGTTTTTTTGTTTGTTTGTTTAGCTTTGTTTTGTTTTGTTTTTTAACCTCTTCCAGAAGTAGTCTATCAGCACGCCACTGCTTAGAGACAAAATTTGAGAGCTATCAAAATAAAAGTAATGACAGTGGTTATATTTTCTGCATAGTAACTTACTTTGAGGTGTATCAGTATAAACTAGGAACATCTGTGAATTAACTTTAATCCACACCCTAGGGGTAATTAGTTTGCATTTGAAGCAACCTAATCGTGAATACACACTCCAGCGATGGTTATAACTTGTACTACACTTTAGATATTATTACAGAAATCTGCACCAGGGGTTTATTAGCTTAAGAAATATTCAAAATAACTTTTGTTGGTGGTAGTGGTGGTGAGATGAGGGGTATTGAAGACATGTGCTAGATTAGAACAGGTTACAAAAATCCAGCCAGCTCCAAAAGCCAATACCTGAACTGCCCTCGTAAGACCAGAGTTCCATTTGATCCATTGTTCCCTACTTCCCATCAAAGGAACCGGTTAAAAAGCTGGTGGTTCTTACCTAAAGAATTTTCTTGTCTCCATCTTGGAGTGACTCTTCATGCAAGGTACTTGTTAGAGTGTTTAAGGATAGAAAGCAGAGGTATCATCATCTTATAATAACAAGGTTTTTAAACTGTTTTTGTGCCTTGATAACAAGTGGATATATATTTGACATTGGACTAGTATCTGGTGGAAATGGTATGGCGAAGACATCTTCTTTGAGACACCACTAGCTACCAATTTTTACCAAAAGAATCTGGCAGTTTCTGAACTGCCACTTTTTTTTTTTTTTTTTTTTTTTTGCGGTACGTGGGCCCCTCACTATTGTGGCATCCCCCGTTGCGGAGCACAGGCTCCAGACGCGCAGGCTCAGCGGCCATGGCTCACGGGCCCAGCCGCTCCGCGGCATGTGGGATCTTCCCGGACCGGGGCACGAACCCGCGTCCCCCACATCGGCAGGCGGACTCTCAACCACTGCGCCACCAGGGAAGCCCTGAACTGCCACTTTGACTAAGGTCATTTTGTGGTGGAAGAAAGTAAGAGTTGATAAAGAAGTTAGGGCTTCAGCCCCTTACTTCTGGGATTATGTCAAGTCCCCTCTAAAGATTTTGTTTCCAAGATGCCTTGTCTTTATTGACCTTACATATTGCCTTAAGAGCAGTCTTTGAATCATGTTGTTCCTCTGCTCTAAAACTTTCCACGAGATTTATTAACTTAAAAATTACATCTCTTAATAAGGTATTTGGAATCATTCATAATCTGGTTCTAATCTAAAATCCTAACTAAATGTCTGGCTTTTCCTTCATTCTAGACAGACTGCTTTAGACAGTCTTTGAAACATACTATGTGCTTTCCTTTATAAGCAATGTGTTGTTTTTATGATGCTTTACTTGAAGATTCTCAAAGTGTTGTCCCAGGACCAGCAGCATCAGCATCACCTGGAAATTTGTTAGAAATGCAAAATTTCAGGTCCTATCCCAGACCTGCTGAATGCTAAACCCAGAGGCTGGGCCCAGAAATCTGCATTTTAACAAGCGCTCTAGGTGTTCAGATGCATGTCTTGAGAACCACTGATACATTCTACGTATTCTTTTATTGAACATCTGTTGAGCCCCTTACCATTAGGCTTTAAGTCCCAGATCAAACCCAGCCTCTCTGTGAAATCTCTATCTTCTGAAAATCTAAAGTACTCATTGTTCTTACCACATGTTCATCTTCTACTGTTTGGTCCTTTCAAATGTTCTAAGGCATATATATCTAATTCCCATCTAGACTGTAATACAACAGAGAAAATTTTTTTGTATCCCCCTTATCACCTAGCAAGGTAGTTACTGTTGAGTAAGGAGAGGAAAATGGACTTTGATGAGGTGTCCAGTATAGGCCCTGATCCCTGTAAGGGAAGTGTAGTCAATGCTGTGGTGCACACCCAGATTTCCCTTACAACACTGAGACACTCCTTACCCCAGCTTCCTGGGTCAGCCTCTCTCTAGGAGTTTCCCACAGCCAAAGAGCACCAACATGTCTCACCCTTCCCCCAGGGGAAGTCCAGTGACTACTCATAAAACGTTAAAAGGCCAGGCCCCCCTCAAGGTAGGACAATTCTGCAGTACCATCCCAGCTCCAGAGCTCCCCAGAGGATAGGCCAAACCCTCTGCTACAACTGCCTTGCAGTTTAACTTCCCCCCTTCTCCTTCCTGCTTCCTTTTCCCCTTACAGCTGTTATTCCTGAGAGCATTTCCCAATAAACCTTCCTATAAATCTCAGAGTCTTGGAGCCTGTTCTCTGGGAAACCCAACCTATCACAGAAAGCTAGAGGGCTTCTGGGCACTGATGGCTTTCTCCCCACATCATGATGCACAGTTTGATTCAAGAACCAAGAAGGCATGATACAGATATATATAAACCTTCCCTTAAAGGGAAGCCCATGGATTGTGAGTATAAATTCCTTCAAAGTAGTAATCTAATCTTGAGTGTAGTAAAAGAATAGTGGCACAGAAGGAATTTGGCCTCTCCACTCCTGTAGGACCCTGCCCTGTGCCTACAGCATCCTTGGTAGCTGATTCGTTCCGTTAGAGATTCTGGGGCCTGAAGGACACCGTACTGAGAAGCAATGCATCTGCTCCTGCTCTGAAGCTCCTCACTTTGGATCAGTTCCTGTTACCTGGGCTACTTAAATCTGGAGCATAATTTAATTGAAAGGTGGGTGTGTGGGGCGATGTTCCTTGTCATATTCTGTATCCACCTGAAGTTCTATAGTTGCTACAGTGGGCACACACATTTTTAAGAGACAGGCCAAGGCCCTACACTTCATTTTGTTTAGGCAGAGTTATGACAGATATAGGTTGAGTAGACAGACAAAACCAGTAGATGCGACTTATGTAGTGTGATTTGAGATGTGTCAGGAAGGTGAAGTTCTCATTTTCCTCATATGAACTTTGAAATTCAACCATTCCACCATTAAACGTTTCCTCCTTAAATAACAGAATGCATATGGAACAAGACAGGCAATCAATAGCTGTTGGCTGAATTCAAATTTAACTTGTTGGATTTCTAGGTAAGTTTCCCACTGAAGTTTCCTACTGAAGTTCAAATACCTTATGTGCTTATTGGATAAAATGTCTCCAGAACTGAGTTGTAAGATTAATTTCAAGATGTGGACAATTGAGTACAGGTCCATGGAGGTAGAATGAGAGGCAAACCTGAAACATGAGGGCAGGAGTGGGGAGAATGGATGCTTAAAAAGAGAGATAAGATCAACCCAAAGAAAACTTTGTATTCCTCACAATTTTGCTGCTTCATAAAGGTAATGTCAAAATTTTCATATGAAATCCACATTGGGAGACACCATTGTAGGTATATGCTTACTGCTGTGGGCCACATTGAGAATAATTATTTAGACTATAAGTCCAATGAGAATGTTATGCAATTATGGTTGGCCCTCACTATCCACAGATTCTATATTTGTGAATATTCCTACTCTCTAAAATTTATTAGTAACCCCCAAAGCAATACTCCTGCTGCTTCTGTGGTCATTCACAGACGTGTGTGTGCAAAGAAGCAAAATTATTTCGCTTTTTCCCACTGCACATTTCCCAGTGAGTATGACCAAGGCAACAACTCTGCATTCTTCTTTCAGCTGTCCTACTCTTAATGAGTGTCCTATTTGCAATCTACTTAGTGCCAAATTTTCTCATTTTTGTTAGTGATTTCACTGTTGAAAATGGTCCCTAAGCATAGTGCTGACATGCTGTCTAATGTTCCTAAGCATAAGAAGACTGATATGCCTTGAGGAGAAAATATGCATGTTCAATATGCTTCATTCACACGTGAGTTATAGTGCTATTGGCCGTGAATTCAATGTTAATGAATCAACGATATATATTAAATGTCTTCAAACAGAAACACACATTAAACAAGGTTATATATTGGTAGGTTGACAAAAATGTTTTGACCAGAGGATTGCAGGAAATGAATCCTGTATTTCCACTAAGAACAAAGGTTCAGTGTTTGTTAATTCAGTGTTCCTGGTGACTTTGGAGAACATAACTACTGCAAAAAACGGAACTTGACTGTATTTCCACAGATAGTCTCTCCATGTCCCTATAGAGTGCACCAAAAAAACAATCATTTTGAATGTTCCTCAGATTCTGCAGGTCCTTCGACAATCTACTAGGCTTAGAGTCTTACTTTTTCAGATTTAAGAAGCTGCTATAACAGAACTGTGTCCCCACCCCAACCCGCCAAATTCATGTGTTGAAGCCATAACCCCCAACATGGCGGTAGTTGGAGACGGGGCCTTTACAGGTCATTACGTTTAGACGAGGGCTAAATCCCTCATGATGGGATTAATGCCCTTATAAGAAGAGACACCAGAATGTCTGCTTCCTATCTTTCTCTTCATCTGCATGCACCAAGGAAAGGCCATGTGAGGACACAGCAAGAAGGCAGCCATCTGAAACCTGAGGAGAGAGCTCTCACCAGATACTGACCCTACTGGCACCTTGATTTTGGACTTCCAGTCTCCAGAACTATGAAAGATGAATTCTTGTTGTTTAAGCCACCCAGTCTGTGGTATTTTATTATGGAACTTGAGCTAATTAAGATGAAAGCATCTGTATAAGAAGCTCTGAACTCACATATGTATTATTCTTTCACTAAACATGTGTGCATTCCTTTCTTCCCCCTTCTTGATCAGGGCCTAGGTGAGTTCACCAGTGCAACAATCCAAGTCCAACTAACTAATAACCCTGTCAAGACCATGAAGGTAATGACATATAGTGAAATGAAACTCCCCAGGTCAGGAGGCAAGGAAGCCAGGAGAGAAAGAGTAGGATGTGAGTAAGCAAAAAAAGAGTACAGGATTAAAGAGTGCTGGAGTTTCCCAGCTTTGTATTCCAGTGGAGAGTGCCGAGGTGGCTTAAAGGTACAGAAAAAACAAGCTAGGATGGTGGGCTAGAACCTGAAAGAGGATTCTAGGGGTGTGATGTCCTTCTCTTTATCCCAGAGGAAATCCTCTTCATACTTCCACTGATCTAAATTAAAACTAACCACCCAAAAAGACAGAGGCACAACTTTCTTTTCAAAAATAATTTTGAAAAATTAAAATTTTTTTTCTGATTATAAAATTTATATGCAATCATGAAAATTCAAGCAATACAGAGAATCACAGAAGCTATCCCTACAAACTCCATCCATAAGAGACAACTATTGTTTGCATATTAGTGGCCATCCTTCCAGCTGATCTCAACAATATGTCCTAGACATCAATAGTTATAGAGCAAGATAAACATTTTAAACATATGCATGAATCAATGGCATTTATGTATCATAATTTATTTTTAATTGCCTATGCAAAAACAATTAGATTTTTTTCCACAAGCTAGACTACAGTGAACAACCAACTCTGTACATCTGGGCACACTGGTTGAATTATCTTTCCTTATTAAATTTCCAAAAGAACTATTTCTGAGTCAAAGTGAATACACATTTAAATTTTAGATTGATATTGAGAAAAACAACCTTATCACAAGCCTGTCAAAGGGCATTAAGAAAATTTAATCCAGGAGAGATACTAAGTTTAAACAAATAGATTGTGCACACTCTTCACTTCTTTGGGTTTTCTGACTGGTATGAAGTCTCTGATATTGGCTGTGGCATGAAATCAACCACTATTTACATTGCAAGTAAATTTATCTCCACAATGCATGTGTCGATACTCTAAAAGTCCTAACTTCCTACCAAAAGCTTATTCAATTATCAAAGTCAAGTTGATGTAGAAGCTGTGAATGCAGAAATATCAGTAGCAATCTGAGAAAAGCCTCACAGGAGATGCCTTAACCTCTTCTAAACTGTCTCTACTCATAATTGCTTGTGAATATGTGCCTTAGTCAATTTGGGCTGCTACAGCAAGATACTACACACTAGGTGCCTTAAACAACAAATAGTTCTTATGTTTGGGGAAACTGAGAAGTCCAAGATCAAGGTGTCAGGAGATTCAGTGTCTGGTGAGTCCAAGATCAAAATATTGTCAGATTCCCTGTCATTTGCAGATGGCCATCCACTCCTTGTATCCTCACATGACACAGAGCGGGCCAGCTCTCTACCTCTTCTTGTAAGGACACTAATCTCATCATGGGAGTTCCACTCATAACTTAATTAACTCCTCCAGGCACCACCTCCTAATACCATCACATTAGGGGTTCAACATATGAATTTGGGGCAGGGGGACACACTCAGTTCATAACAATATGTTCCAAATAGTTGCTCTATGTAATTAAAGTTTTAAAATTTGTGAATTGTCTCAGTCTTTCATTTTCAACATCTTATCAGACATTTCCACTTGCATGTTCTATAGCCTCTCTAGACCCAATCAAAAATAGGGGGGTTTCCCTGGTGGCTCAGTGGTTGAGAGTCTCCCTGCCGATGCAGGGGACATGGATTTGTGCCCCGGTCTGGGAAGATCCCACATGGCGCGGAGTGGCTAGGCCCGTGAGCCATGACCGCTGAGCCTGCATGTCCGGAGCCTGTGCTCCACAATGGGAGAGGCCACAGCAGTGAGAGGCCCGCATACTGCAAAAAAAAAAAAAAAAAAGGAATACTAACAAATAATATTATTTGTGTTTTTTTAACATCTTTATTGGAGTATAATTGCTTTACAATGGTGTGTTAGTTGCTGCTTTATCACAAAGTGAATCAACTATACATATACATATATCCCCATATCTCCTCCCTCTTCCATCCCACCCTCCCTATCCCACCACTCTAGATGGTCACAAAGCACTGAGCTGATCTCCCTGTGCTATGTGGCTTCTTCCCACTAGCTATCTATTTTACATTTGGTAGTATATATAAGTCCATGCCACTCTCTCACTTCATCCCAGCTTACCCTTCCCCCTCCCCGTGTCCTCAAGTTCATTCTCTACAACTGCGTCTTTATTCCTGTCCTGCCCCTAGGTTCTTCATGACCCCCCCTTTTTTTTAGATTCAATATATATGTGTTAACATACGGTATTTTTTCTCCTTCTGATTTACTTCACTCTGTATGACAAACTCTAGGTCCATCCACCTCACTACAAATAACTCAATTTCATTTCTTTTTATGGCTGAGCAATATTCCGTTGTATCTATGTACCACATCTTCTTTATCCATTCATCTGTCGATGGACACCTAGGTTGCTTCCATGTCATGGCTATTGTAAATAGAGCTGCAAAGAACATTGTGGTACATGATTCTTTTTGAATTATGGTTTTCTCAGGGTATATGCCCACTAGTGGGATTGCTGGGTCATATGGTAGTTCTATTTTTAGTTTTTTAAGGAACCTCCATACTGTTCTCCATAGTGGCTGTATCAATTAACATTCCTACCAACAGTGCAAGAGATTCCCTTTTCTCCAAACCCTCTAGAGCAATTATTGTATGTAGATATTTTTGATGATGGCCATTCTGACTGGTGTGAGGTGATACCTCATTGTAGTTTTGATTTGCATTTCTCTAATGACTAGTGATGTTGAGCATTCTTTCATGTGGTTGTTGGCAATCTGTATATCTTCTTTGGAGAAATGTCTGTTTAGGTCTTCTGCCCATTTTTGGATTGGGTTGTTTGTTTTCTTGATATTGAGCTGCATGGGCTGCTTGTAAATTTTTGAGATTAATCATTTGTCAGTTGCTTCATTTGCAAATATCTTCTCCTATTCTGAGGGCTGTCTTTTCATCTTGTTTATGGTTTCCTTTGCTGTGCAAAAGCTTTTAACTTTCATTACGTTCCATTTGTTTATTTTTGCTTTTATTTCAATTTCTGTAGGGGGTGGGTCAAAAAGGATCTTCCTGTGATTTATGCCACAGAGTGTTCTGCCTATGATTTCCTCTAAGAGTTTTAGAGTGTCTGACCTTACATTTAGGTCTTTAATCCATTTTGAGGGTTTTTTTGTGTATGGTGTTAGGGAGTGTTCTAATTTCATTCTTTTACATGTAGCTGTCCCGTTTTCCCAGCACTACTTATTGAAGATGCTGTCTTTTCTCCATTGTATAGTCTTTCCTCCTTTATCAAAACTAAGGTGACTATATGTGCATGGGTTTATCTCTGGGATTTCTATCCTGTTCCATTGATCTATATTTTTGTTTTTGTGCCAGTACCATACTGTCTTGATTACTGTAGCTTTATAGTATAGTCTGAAGTCAGTGAGCCTGATTCCTCCAGCTCTGTTTTTCTTTCCCAAGATTCCTTTGGCTATTCAGGATCTTTTGTGTTTCCATACAAATTGTGCAGTTTTTCTAATGCTGTGAAAAATGCCATTGCTAGTGTGATAGGGATTGCATTGAATCTGCAGATTGCTTTCGGTAGTATAGTCATTTTCCCAATGATGATTCTTCCAGTCCAAGAAAATGGTATATCTCTCCATCTGTCTGTATAACCCATGTCTTATAGTTTTCTGCACACAGGGCTTTTGTCTCCTTAGGTAGGTTTATTCCTAAGTATTTTATTCTTTTTGTTGCAGTGTTAAATGGGAGTGTTTCCTTAATTTCTCGTTCAGATTTTTCATCATTGGTGTATAGGAATGCAAGATGTTTCTGTGCATTAACTTTGTATTCTGCTACTTTACCAGATTCATAGATTACCTCCAGTAGTTTTCTGGTAGCATCTTTAGGATTCTGTATATACTGTATCATGTCATCTACAAACACTGACAGTTTTACTTCTACTTTTCCGACTTGGATTCCATTTCTTTCTTTCTCTTCTCTGATTTCTGTGGCTAGGACTTGCAAAACTATGTTGAATAACAGTGGTGAGAGTGGGCAACCTTTGCTTGTTCCCAATCTTAGTGGAAATGGTTTCAGTTTTTCACCATTGAGAACAATGTTAGCTGTGGGTTTGTCATATAAGGCCTTTATTATGTTGAGGGAAGTTCCTTTTTTGCCTACATTCTGGAGGGTTTTTATCATAAATGGGTGTTGAATTTTGTTGAAAGCTTTTTCTGCATCTATTGAGATGATCATATGGTTTTTCTCTTTCAATTTGTTAATATGGTATAACAAACTGATTTGCGTATATTGAAGAATCCTTGCATTCCTGGGATAAACCCCACTTGATCATGGTGTATGATCCTTTTAAACTGCTGCTGCTTTCTGTTTGCTAGGATTTTGTTGAGGAGTTTTGCATCTATGTTCATCAGTGATATTGGCCTGTAGTTTTCTTCCTTTGTGATATCTTTGTCTGCTTTTGGTATCAGGGTGATCGTGGCCTCGTAGAATGAGTGTGGGAGTCTTCCTCCCTCTGCTAATATTTTGGAAGAGTTTGAGAAGGATAGGTGTTAGTTCTTCTCTAAATGTGTGATAGAATTTGCCTGTGAAGCCGTCTGGTCCTTGGCTTTTGCTTGTTGGAAGATTTTTAATCACAGGTTCAATTTCAGTGTTTGTGATTGGTCTGTTTATATTTTCTATTTCTTCCTGGTTCAGTCTCGGAAGGTTGTGCTTTTCTAAGAATTTGTCCATTTCTTCCAGGTTGTCCATTTTATTGGCATATAGTTGCTTGTAGTAATCTCTCATGATTCTTTGTATTTCTGCAGTGTCAGATGTTACTTCTCCTCTTTCATTTCTAATTCTGTTGATTTGGGTCTTCTCCCTTTTTTTTTTTTTTTTTTTTTCCGGTACATGGGCCTCTCACTGTTGTGGCCTCTCCCGTCGCGGAGCACAGGCTCCGGACGCGCAGGCTCAGCGGCCATGGCTCACGGGCCCAGCCGCTCCGCGGCATGTGGGATCTTCCTGGACCAGGGCACGCACCCATGTCCCCTGCATCGGCAGGCGGACCCTCAACCACTGTGCCACCAGGGAAGCCCTCTTCTCCCTTTTTTAATTGACGAGTCTGGCTAATGGTTTATCAACTTTGTTTATCTTCTCAGAGAACCAGATTTTAGTTTTATTGATCTTTGCTATTGTTTCCTTCACTTCTTTTTCACTTATTTCTGACCTGATCTTTATGATTTCTTTCCTTCTCCTAACATCGGGGGTTTTTTGTTCTTCTTTCTCTAATTGCTTTAGGTGTAAGCTTAGTTTGTTTATTTGAGATGTTTCTTGTTTCTTGTGGTAGGATTGTATTGCTATAAACTTCCCTCTTAGAACTGCTCTTTTTGCATGCCATAGATTTGGGGTCATCGTGTTTTCATTGTCATTTGTTTCTAGGTATTTTTTGATTTCCTCTTTGATTTCTTCAGTGATCTCTTGTTTATTAAGTAGTGTATTGTTTAGTCTCCTTGTATTTTTTACAGATTTTTTCCTGTAATTGATATCTTGTCTCATAGCGTTGTGGTCGGAAAAGATACTTGATATAATTTTAATTTTCTTAATTTTACCAAGGCTTGATTTGTGGCCCAAGATATGATCTATCCTGGAGAATGTTCCCTGAGCACTTGAGAAGAAAGTGTGTTCTGTTGTTTCTGGATGGAATGTCCTAAAAATATCAATTAAGTCCAACTTGTTTAATGTATCATTTAAAGCTTGTGTTTCCGTATTTATTTTCATTTTGGATGATCTGTCCATTGGTGAAAGTGGGGTTGTTCAAGTCCCCTTACTATGATTGTGTTACTTTCCATTTCCCCTTTTATGGCTGTTAACATTTGCCTTATATATTGAGGTACTCCTATGTTGGGTGCATAAATATTTACAGTTGTTATATCTTCTTCTTGGATTGTTCCCTTGATCATTATGTAGTGTCTTTTTTGTCTCTTGTAATAGTCTTTATTCTAAAGTCTATTTTGTGTGATATGAGAATTGTTACTCCAGCTTTCTTTTGATTTCCATTTGCATGGAATATCTTTTTGCATCCCTTCACTTTCAGTCTGTATGTGTCCCTGGTCTGAAGTGGGTCTCTTGTAGACAGCATATATATGGGTCTTGTTTTTTTATCCATTCAGCCAGTCTATGGCTTTTGGTTGGAGCATTTAATCCATTTACATTTAAGGTAATTAACAATATATATGTTCCTATTACCATTTCCTTAATTGTTTGGGGCTTGTTATTGTAGGTCTTTTCCTTCTGTTGTGTTTCCTGCCTAGAGAAGTTTCTTTAGCATTTGTTGTAAAGCTGGTTTGGTGGTGCTGAATTCTCAGCTTTTGCTTGTCTGTAAAGGTTTTAATTTCTCCATCGAATCTGAATGAGATCCTTGCAGGGTAGAGTAATCTTGGTTGTAGGTTTTTCCCTTTCATCACTTTAAATATGTCCTGCCACTCCCTTCTGGCTTGCAGAGTTTCTGATGAAAGATCAGCTGTTAACCTTATGGGGATTGCCTTGTATGGTATTTGTTGGTTTTCCCTTGCTACTTTTAATATATTTTCTTTGCATTTAATTTTCAATGGTTTAATTAATATGTGTCTTGGTGTGTTTCTCCTTGGATTTATCCTGTATGAGTCTGTCTGAGCTTCCTGGACTTGATTCACTATTTCCTTTCCCATACTAGGGAAGTTTTCAACTATAATCTCTTCAAATATTTTCTCAGTCCCTTTCATTTTCTCTTCTTCTTCTTGGACCCCTATAGTTCGAATGTTGGTGTGTATAATGGTGTCCCAGAGGTCTCTGAGACTGTCCTCAATTCTTTTCATTCTTTTTTCTTTATTCTGCTCTACAGTAGTTATTTTCACTATTTTATCTTCCAGGTCATTTATCCGTTCTTCTGCCTCAGTTATTCTGCTATTGATTCCTTCTAGAGAATTTTTAATTTCACTTATTCTGCTGTTCATCATTGTTTGTTTGCTCTTTAGTTTTTCTATGTCCTTGTTAAATGTTTCTTGTATATTCTCCATTCTATTTCCAAGATTTTGTATCATCTTTACTATCATTACTCTGAATTCTCTTCCAGGTAGACTGCCTATTTCCTCTTCATTTGTTTGGTCTGGTGGGTTTTTACCTTGCTCCTTCATCTGCTGTGTGTTTCTCTGTCTTCTCATTTTGCTTAACTTACTGTGTTTGGGGTTTCCTTTTCGCAGGCTGCTGGTTCGTAGTTCCCGTTGTTTTTGGTGTCTGCCCCCAATGGGTAATGTTGTTTCAGTGGGTTGTGTAGGCTTCCTGGTGGAGGGGACTAGTGCCTGTGTTCTGGTGGATGAGGCTGGATCTTGTCTTTCTGGTGGGCAGGACCACGTCCAGTGGTGTGTTTTGGGGTGTCTGTGAACTTATTATGATTTTAGGCAGCCTCTCTGCTAATGGGTGGGGTTGTGTTTGTATCTTGCTAGTTGTTTGGCATAGGGTGTCCAGCACCATAGCTTGCTGGTCATTGAGTGAAGCTGGGTCTTAGCACTGAGATGGAGATCTCTGCGAGAGCTTTTGCCATTTGATATTACGTGGAGCCCAGAGGTCTCTGGTGGATCAGTGTCCTGAACTTGGTCCCCCCTCAGAGGGACCTCAGAGGCTCAGGCCTGACACCCGGCCAGAGCACCAAGACCCTGTCAGCCATGCGGCTCAGCAGAAAAGGGAGAAAAAAAGAAAGAAGGAAACAAAATAATAAAATAGTTATTAAAATAAAAAATTATTAAAAATAAAATATTAAAAAGTAATTAAAAAAGAGAAAAAAAGGAAGAAAGAAAGGAGAGCAATCAAAGCAAAAATCAAATCCACCAATGATAACAAGCGCTGAAAAGTATAATAAAAAATTTTAAAAAAGAAACCAAAAAAAAAAAAAGAAACAAAAGACAGACAGAACCCTAGGACAAATGGTAAAAGCAAACCTATACAGACAAAATCACACAAAGAAGCATACACATACACACTCACAAAAAGAGAAAAAGGAAAAATATATATATATCGTTGCTCACAAAGTCCACCACCTGAATTTTGGGATGATTCATTGTCTATTCAGGTATTCCACAGATGCAGGGTACATCAAGTTGACTGTGGAGATTTAATCCGCTGCTCCTGAGGCTGCTGGGAGAAATTTCCCTTTCTCTTCTTTGTTCACACAGCTCCCGGGGTTCAGCTTTGGATTTGGCCCAGCCTCTGCACGTTGGTCGCCTGAGGGCATCTGTTCTTCGCTCAGACAGGGCGGGGTTAAAGGAGCAGGGGCTTTGGGGGCTCTGGCTCACTCAGGCTGGGGGGGAGGGAGGGGCATGGAGTGCGGGACGGGTCTGCGGCGGCAGAGGCCGGCATGACGTTGCACCAGCCTGAGGCACGCCGTGTGTTCTCCCAGGAAAGTTGTCCCTGGATCACAGGACCCTGGCAGTGGCGGGATGCACAGGCTTCCGGGAGGGGAGGTGTGGGTGGTGACCTGTGCTTGCACACAGTTTCTTGGTGGCTGCACTAGCAGCTTTAGCGTTTCATGCCCGTCTCTGGTGTCCGCACTGACAGCCACGGCTCGCGCCCACCTCTGAAGCTCGTTTAGGCAGTGCTCTGACTCCCTTCTCCTCCCGCACCCCGAACAATGGTCTCTTGCCTCTTAGGCAGATCCAGACATTTCCTGGACTCCCTCCTGGCTAGCTGTGGTGCACTAGCCCCCTTCAGGCTGTGTTCACGCAGCCAGCCCCAGTCCGCTCCCTGGGTCCAACCTCCGAAGCCAGAGACTCAGCTCTGAGCCCCCGCCCGCCCCATTGGGTGAGCAGACAAGCCTCTCAGGCTGGTGAGTGCTGGTCAGCACCGATCCTCTGTGCAGGAATCTCTCCGCTTTGCCCTCTGCACCCCTGTTGCTGCGCTCTCCTCCATGGCTCCAAAGCTTCCCCCTGGCCCACCCCGTCTCCACCAGTGAAGGGGCTTCCTAGTGTGTGGAAACTTTTCCTCCTTCACAGCTCCCTCTCTGAGGTGCAGGTCCCGTCCTTATTCTTTTGTCTCTGTTTATTCTTTTTTCTTTTGCCCTGCCCAGGTACGTCGGGAGTTTCTTGCCTTTTGGGAAGTCTGAGTTCTTCTGCCAGCGTTCAGTAGGTGTTCTGTAGGAGTTGTTCCACATGTAGATGTATTTCTGATGTATTTGTGGGGAGGAAGGTGATCTCTGCGTCTTACTCTTCCGCCATCTTGAAGGTCTCAGTATTATTTGAGTGCACAATATGTATCGGGTGTTGCCACAAAAATACATGATCACTCAAATTCTCAGCAATTCTGCATGATAAGAAGTATTACCTCATTTTTATAGATGAGAGAGCTGAGGTTCCTCCACATATGATTGCCTAAGGCCACCATCAACCATTAAATACAGGGAAGAGGAACTATTTATTTATTTATTTATTTAGCTGTGCTGGGTCTTAGTTGCGGCACGTGGGATCTTTAGCTGCGGCATGCTTGTGGCATGTGAACTCTTAGGTGCAGCATGTGGGATCTAGTTCCCTGACCAGGGATCGTACGCAGGCCCCATGCATTGGGAGCTCAGAGTCTTAGCCATTGGACCACCAGGGAAGTCCCAAGAGGAACTATTATTATGAAAACTTCCTATATTCTAGTTGTTTTATATACATGCAACCCTTGTAGTTACCCTGTGAGTTAGGTGTCATCTGTAATGTATAGGTAAAGAGTTTCCCACTCATCCCCTCCATTTTCTAGCATCTACAACGGAGCACCAGGCACACAGCAGGCACCAGGGAATGGATACATGGGTAACAGTGCCCCTCAGCAAATATGGGCTTCCACATGGATACAAAATAGCCATTTAAATGTCTCATCAAACTTATGTCCTTCAAAAGAAAAAAAAAAAACTCTTAAATGTTCAGGTTTAAGAAACAAAAGCAAAACTTTAAAATAAAGTGATCACTTGCAGTCATTTTCAGATGTCCATCAGCTCTCTGAAAGCAGTCTCCTTGGTAAAGAATTACAACAGCATCATACTGATGGTGGGAGGGGATGTACATAGTAAATATATTACCTTAATACACAGTTTCCTCTCAAATTTAATCCTAAAATCGTTACACATTATTTACAAATTTCAAGATGTTATCTCACTGTATCATGGGCTCCATAATAAGTAAAGACTAATGTTTAAAAAAAGATGAATAAGACAAATAATTTCAAGGCCAAGTACTTGTCGCTTGTAGATTAAATTTGCAAATCTATTCATTTAGCACACTCAATTGGGAAGATGGGAGATACAGAGTTAGTCCCCTAAGTGACCTTTTCCTGAGAAATAATTAATTGGCATGTGCTGTGCTTTGTTAAAGAAAGCAAACACCCTTCATGAATATGAATTTAATGCCTTTTGAAACAAATAGATCTAGATTTTTTAACCACTTCCTCCTTTTTTCGGTCTCTGCATTTTTGAGAAACCTAAACAAAATTCTATTTAGTCAATATAAGTTTTCACAAACAAATAAAAGGCTTCTGGAACCAGTCTCCTATTCATGGGTTTCCATGAACAATTACTGGAGATGTGACCGCAGTGTATAACTCATGTGCAAGGTATTCAAAATGCATCAGAAATGAGGAATGTCTGAAAAACACTTGATTCACGATCTCCATTCACAGAAGCCAAAGACAGAGCTAGAGACAAAACTAAACGTTCAGTTTCTATAGCAGAGGGAAACGTAAGTATTATGATATTGTATTTAATGCAGACTACAAATAAGGAGGAGGGGATATCCCACCTGCCTTGCCTTTCCCTTTCTCTCTTCCTGAGGAGCAAAATGCGAAACCTGAGGGCCTGGGACATGTTTGGGACTCTATGATAGCAAACACAACAAACAACCATGAAACATTTAAATTGTTTGTGTGCGTGTGTTTTATTAGGATACTGGAAGAGCTACTATTTCTTGAAACAATGTGGGACAAATCTTGATGTGCAAGAAATTTTAAGGCTGAGGAAATCTACAGAAACAACTTTTAAAATGTGCAGAAAAAAAGCCTTAGGTGAGAAAGAGGTTGGGGGGGAGAGAGAGGGAGAGAGGAAGGGAAGGGGTGGAGGAGGGAGAAGGGAGGAGGAGGGAGAAAGAGAAATAGAAGAAGATTAATCTTCACACAGTTTATTATGTAAGGCAAAATGCTTGGTAGTTATTATTTGCCCAGACTATTTAAGACAAATGAGTCTATCTCCTGATGAAGGGGGGGGGGGTGGTGGAGAGAAGAAAAAGGAGAGAGAGATTGAGAGAGAATGGCTCCGTCCATTTTAAACTTAATCAGTATCCATGGTGATGTATTTCTCCAAAATAATAAAATGGATTAAGCAGGAGCTAAGAGAGAAAAGAGGGCGACCATTTTATGCAGCCCCCCACAAGCCCAATTCGGATGAAATATACATAACATAAGAATGTCTGCTGGCAAGTAGCCACAGGAAGAGCCCCTGGAAGATTAAAGCTGTGGCCATAACATTAACAAAGTACAAACCACACTGAATTAATGAGCACTGGAGATAGACATTCAGTGGAGTCTTAATTTATTTTCCTTTTCTAGCTCATCCTTTAAGAAAATGACAGTGTCTTCTTATCGATTTTACACTCAGAGATCAATCAGAATTGCCCTGACTCAGACAAAATTTACAGCAGGCTCTGACACCGCCCCGAGCATGTGGGCTCAAACAGACATTACAAGGAAGCAATAGATCATGTTTGTATGTAGAGCTTGACATGCTTAAAAATAAGCTAATCTGTAGTGGAATTTCCTTCTTTTTGACAAGTTGCTCTGCCCAGCTCTTCGGCCCCTTGTTATGAATTTCTCTCTGGGCTCCACTATTAATTATAACATGCGAAAAGGATTCATGTAGTTAGGCCCTGAGGGAGGTCCTCTGATCTGCAGTTTTAGATAAAATATAAACTAACAGATCACTCCTACTTAAACAATGTGAAATGTCACTCTGAGGCACTCCATAAAAAAAAAAAGCTAGAGGTGTTCTGTCAAGAGCTATGATCAATTCTGACAACCCAACAATATCAGGGCTAAATGATGGGCCTGTACATTCCTAAACAGCCCCCAGTGGAAATTGCCGTATCCGGAAGCTCTTTTGTGCAAGTAACTAGCTGTATTAAATGCAATAATTACAGAAAAGACACTGATGTGGTGCTCAGGCGGTTGTTGGCTAACCTGACTTGTTTCCACAACACCATTTATCTTGTAACTGGGGCCATGTGTGCCCTGACTCGACACATTGGAGCAAAAGTCTATGGAGCTTCCCTTTCCCCCACAAGAGGTTCTGGCTCACAGTGTGCCAGTGGAGAGAATTATTCTGGGAGGCATTTCCTCATCAGGGACCGAGGAGAAACATGGAAACAGTTGCCTGGGGAAAAAGCATTTTGTGTGTGGATCTGGCTGCAATGTGGCTGCCTCTGCCAGCAGCTCAACTCCAGGGAAAGCCCTTGCTGGCTGGGTGAAAGGCCTGCTTCCGCCCAAGGCATGTGGCACCTAAGCCCCCAGCAGACGCAGGCGCTGAACAAAAGATAGTGGAATAGATCCAGTGACACCTTTTCCTTACGACTGACTGACCAATAGTATAAGACGATGTTACTCTATACCGTTACCTGGAAGGAAATGAAACCATTTAGGTATCAGAATGTTTATCTTAACAAAGCAAGTGATTTACCGCAGTTGGGGAGACCTCTCTGAGATCACTGTTTATGACCATATCACAAAAGAATGACAACTAACTTTAAAATGTATGTGGAGAGCAACACAGACATTCTCTCCTATATGGAGGAATGCCACAATTCCTAGAGTTTGATTCTTAAAGTTATCTTTTTCTTAAACCTGCACACTAGAATATAGATTGATATCTTAGAAATTTTCAAATGGTTAAGGAGGTAAATTCACAAAGGACTTCTCTAACTTCCTGTAAAAGAAAACACCACTGCATTAAGGCTCAAGGTATTTCAAGGAGCGGGTTTTTATTTTGCTTTGTTTTTGCTATAAACACCCATACATGGACCTTGACATTTTATTTTGCCAGCAGATAATAAATATCCATAAAAATCATATCCAATAGCACCAAACATAATTTAAAACTATTTACTGAGAAACTCCTCTGTGCCAAGCTCTGATAGATGCTGAGGATACAGATGAGGAAGTTATGACCACTTCTTAAGCTGAATGTAAGTAGGAGAAAGAGACAGGTCAACAATTATCTTAATACACTGTAATAAGTTTTTCATATAAGTATGCAGTGCTACGGAAACACTGTTGAAAGGGATCCACACTGCTTGGAGAAGAAAGAGGCTTTCCAGAAAATAACAAAGAAAAAATAACAGACATTTCATTTGGACCTTGAAAGATGAGCAGAAAAAAAAAGAAAGAAAGGAAGAATGATGAGCAGAAATTTTCCACGGTGACCTGGGAGAATGGAGAAGAAAGGTGTCCTTGTCAGTGCGAACAGCATGAGCAGAGAGAGGTATGGAGGTGTGAGAGTGTCCTGCACTCTCAGGACATGGAGGTGTGAGGTCCTGCAACAGGAAGTACTCAGGGAGACCAACACAAAGAAGGATGGCAGAGGAGGAGCTAGGATGGAGGTTAGGTTAGGTCAGTTCATAGGTCTCCAGGAACAGAGACAATGCGGAGCCTGTGTGTATGTGGCAGGGAGCAGGGAACACACACACGTGCACACATACACATGAACCTGTTTAGAAGGAGCTTAGCATGACTGTTTCCCAGAACAAGAACTCTGGCAAAAGTGTCAAAGGGACCGAGGACACGGCTGAGATAGTTCAGGCAAGGGATGCTCAAGCCTTCATTTCCAGGTGGGTTTGCTATATTTATATGTCCCCCAAATGCTTTCTCGATCTGGGCAGATTAGTTTCTCCTGCTCAAATTTTGTAAATAGCCATTTTCTCCCTGTGAGTAATTTTGTTGTGCTTGTTCTAGAAAAAGGTTAGGGACCCCTGATCTCTGAGAAAGGTGAGGGAGTGCAGTGGTTGAGTGCCCAGACTCTGGAACCATAATGATTCGATTCAACGCTTAGCCCCACCTCTTATTTGTGGTTTGACTTTGGGAAGTTGCTTAGCTTTGCTGTGCCAGGTGCTGTCCAGTGTAAGATGGCGATAATAACGGCACCTACCCTTTACGCTTGTGAGAATCAGATTAGTTCTCATATTAAGTGCTTAGAGTAGCATCTAAATTGCCAGATCTCTTTGTCAGATTTGAAGAGGGGTTTCAAAATTAGCATAATGGAAAATTATCTAGATCTAAATATTATAATATGATCAAATAAGTTGATCAGTGATTTCAGGGAGGTCTCCCAAATTGCTCCAAATCATTTTATTCTTAAGCTAGATATTCTGATACCTAACTGGGTCTTTCCAGGTAGGTCTAAATCTCTTGATCTAAATATTGCTCTCCATGATGATTCAGATCCATTTTAATATACATTGGAGCTGTTATAAAATATCATGGATCTAGAACCTGAGGTTGCTGGGTCCTGGCAGAAAACCAGGAGGGTAATTAAAACTTGTCAGGCACAGGGACTTCCCTGGTGGTGCAGTGGTTAAGAATCCACCTGCCAATACAGGGGACACGGGTTTGAGCCCAGGTCTGGGAAGATCCCACATGCCGCAGAGCAACTAAACCCGTGTGCCACAACTACTGAGCCTGCGCTCTAGAGCCCGTGAGCCACAACTACTGAGCTCATGAGCCACAACTACTGAGCCCACATGCCACAACTACTGAAGCCTGCACGCCTAGAGCCTGGGCTCTGCAACAAGAGAAGCCCATGCACTGCAACAAAGAGTAGCCCCCGCTCACCACAACTAGAGGAAGCCCACGCTCAGCAACGAAGACCCAACACAGTCAAAAATAAATAAATAAATTTATTTTAAAAAAAATTGTCAGGCACACACAATGCTGTTCCATGCCTCCCTCCACATCCACAGCAGAGAAAAACCAGCAAGAATGCTGATCCAGAGAGTAAATGTTCTAAAAGACAAGATAAGGATACACAAAGTCAAAGCGGATCACCTCTGAAATGCAAGAAAGACAGGTGATTCCACCACATCAGTATGAACATGATGTAAATGTGGTGTTGTTTAAATTGGAATTTGACTTATCAGTTGACAATAAGATGAAATGTCAAGGACCGTGCACAAGATCTCCAATAGTATACTTGAACATATGTCAAATGTATAACTTAATATTTCAAAGTCTATTAACTTGTAGACTAAAACAAATGGCTTTAAAATGGATGGCACAACAATATAGGTATCTACTACCTTCAGATTTCTGTGGCCTGTAGACTCAGTCTCCCCTCTTCAAGTTTTTTCAGATAATCAAACATTACTTTATGTTATCATTTCAAAGTGATGGCTAGGTAACCAGTACTCTTTTTATGATGTTACTCTCAGGCATGTTAACTCACTGGCTTTGCTTCAATTTCTTCTTATACATAAGGATTAATTCTTTTTAAAATAAAAAAAAACTTGGTGGTTTTCTTACATTCATTCATTCATAGTTGTGGTAGAAAAACATGTAACAGAAAATTTACCATCTTAAACCATATTAATGGTACATTTCAGTAGTGTTAAGTATATTTCTATTGTTATACTACCATTACCACCAACTATCCACTTAACTCTTTTCATCTTGTAAGACTGAAACTCCATACCTATTAAACAATTATCTATTTCACCAGCCCCTTGCAATCACCATTCTACTTTCTGTCTCTATGATTTTGACTAAGTATCTCATATAAGTGGAGTCATACAGTATTTATCTTTCTGTGACTGGTTTATGTTCACTTGGCATAAAGAGATACCATAATAAGTTTCTACCTCATGTCCATTAAGATCGTTACTATCAAAAACAACCAGCAGACAATAACAAATGTTGGCAAAGATACAGAGAAATTGAACTGTTGGCAAAAAATGTAAAATGGTGCAACTGCTCTGGAAAATATTATGGTGGTTCCTCAAAAAACTAAAAATAGAATTACCATATGATCCAGCAATTTCAATTCTGGGTATATACCCAAAAGAACTGAAAGCAAGAACTTAAGCAGATATTTGTACACCTATGCTCAAAGCAGCTCTCTTTACAGTAGCTAAAACATGGAAGCAACCAAGTGTCCATCAATAGGTGAATGAATAATCAAAATGTGGTATATGCATACAATGGAATATTATTCAGCCCTAAAAGGGAATGAAATTCTGACACATGCTGCAACATGCATGCACCTTAAGGACAAAGATTGATTTTTGCAGATTACTACCACTGCCACCTCACCCATACCTGAGGTTGTTGTGGATACCAAATGAATTGTGCACTCATGAAATACTCATACTGTACAATACACAAACGGATGGGTAACTGAAGGCAAGTACTTATTTTACCTCTAAACTTTTCACTTTCGTACAAGGAATACACAGATGTTTACATTTGCTCAGCCAAATGGTAGAAGAGTTATCCTTTTTCCCTTATCTAGCCTCATAACAAATATTCAGCTGCATTTCCTTTGTTAGAACCAATTCACAGTATATTAATGAAAACTATATTAGTAGTTTATTACATTAGTGAATACTCTGAAATAATGGATGCTTGACAGTTTCTCTTTCTTTGTGACTTATGGGTCTTTGGTTCTTTCTTATATATTTATATACTCTACAGTGTACATATAAGTTTCATTTTTAACTTCTGAATTAAATATTATAAAGTTGCATAAGAGAAGGAACGACTGAACAGATAAACTGTTATACTAAAGTGAACATAACTTGACCCCAATCACAAAATTTAATAATGTTTTGCTATGTAGCATGTAATCATACCTAGTTTAATTTAAATCAGTGCTACTGTGAATAAATTGTAAAGATCTGGTCCCTAAAGTGATGAGATGAAGTTATATTAATTCATTCTTTCTTTTAAAAAATTCAACCCATAAATGTATACTGAGAACTTCATGTGTTCTCTGTGTGAGTCAGCCACTGGCTCCTACTTTTATTTTTATCCTAAGAGATATTTCCATATGTTCACTATCCTTCCCATAAAAATCCTATTTCCATTCATTTGTCCTATCATGTTCATTTGCCTTATGAAATCATTGTTTTATCAATTTGTTCTATACATTGTCTTTTCAGAATGAAGTTCCAATGTCTTTTGGCCATTGAAATCATTCTTTCTGTGGCAAGAGATAGCAGAAGAAATAATGCTTCTGAAATATCTCCAAAACTAAGTTCAACTAACCCCACTTAATTTCTTCCCAGGTAGAATGTTTCCTGTTTGCCAATTAACTTTGTTTGCCTTCTTTAGCAACTTAATTACTGTTCAGTGGTATAAGGTAAACAACCCAAAATGGGTGGATTTAAAAGGTACAAGGGATGTAGAAAATTACTTAAATTTGCTTATTTGCTGTCAGTCCCTTCCCAGAGGTTTGCTTTCCATCTCTCTGCCTCTCTTGTCATTTTTTCTCTTGGTGATTCAGACTCTCCTAAACTTCAAGGGAAACTCCCATATGGATAATGTTCCATTTGATTTTTGTCTGTGCTAAGGGTCCCCCATGATGCAAATACTCAGGAATTGCCTTAACTTATAAATTGGATGTTTTTTGAAAATGAGTGGGAAAATTAACTAAATATTCTTTGTGTTATTTTATTTTACTTTTTTCCTTATCATACAATTAATACACATTCATTGTAGAAAATACAAATAAAGAAAGATAAGGCTTCAAAATCGTCCACAAATCTTAACCTTACACCCAGAAATAATCACTAACAACAGTGTATGTGATTCTGGTCTTTTTATGTATCATGTTTATATATTTTTAAATATGTCTATGTTTGCATATATCTATATTTATGTCTTCAATGAGATAGTAATGTGAAGCTATTTTGCATCCTTTAAGTAAATACTTTTTCACCAACTTCTTTTCCATTTGATAGATACTTCCTTTCATTTTGTATTATGGAAGGATTATAGTTAACCAAACTCCTATTACTGGTCTTTCAGATTATATTCAAATCTTTGGTATTATAAACTATTAACATTGTAGACGAAGTTTTGTCCATAATCTTATTTCCCTAGTGTACTTTTCTAGAAAGTAAAAATATTTGGTGAAACAAATTGTTGGTAATTTTTTCAGGGTACTCTCTACCTTTTTTTCCAGAATAACTGAAGGTTGAGAAACGGATCCACTGAGTATCTATTTAAGTATTTTGTATTTCTGTGAAGGCAGAGTGAACTCCATTGAGAACATCTGGACTCCCCGTTTTCTTCCCACTTGGGGCAACTCTGACTTTCTTAGGAGATCATAATGGTGAAGCAAGCAACAAGTGCCTAGAAATATAGACTGAACTACATAAAACTGCTACTTTCGTAGCTCAGAAATGGTTGAAAGTTGACAACTTCATGTTGTTTAAAGTTAAGTCACTTTATCCAGTAGTGAAATAGCATTTTTTCTGGCCCTCCTCACTTAGAGCATTTTGCTATTCTGATGTGTTTTGGTGCCCTGAGCAATTTTTATTTTGAGGCTTGTGATAGAAAACATTGTCGTATCAAAAGTAGTTAACTGGCTTCAGTACAGTATATGCATTAAGTCAAATAAAATATCCCCCCAAACTTAAGTAGGTTCTAAGTATGTCCGTAACAGCTCTAAATTGTATTGAAGGAGAGTAATAAGAATGCTCAAACGTAGTTTAAAGATGTGCATGTTAGTTGAGAGGATGTTCTGATTTCATTTTAAGTAAGAAACTATTTCAAAGCATCTGTGTATTCTGAGCCACCTAAATAGATAAATGCCAGCAGTTATACCCTTGACTCAGAATTTACAATTATGGAAGTTCTACATTGGCATGCTGTGCGGGCCACCTTAAAGGTACTGTAACGTATGCCTGTGAAGGAAAATATAGAACTTTCATGCATCAAATGAGCAAGGCTTGACAGGCAGTTCCATTTTGATATGGGTCATGCTGCTGATAACTACTGCACTTTTTAAAGGTTACATTTTAAAGGTTACATTAATGCTGAAGTTGTGCATGAAGATGAGTACCCTGTGTAACCATAAGCTTTATATTTCACTCATCTTCTGTCATCTCAAAAATATAGTTAGTGATACAAGTGGGACATAACATTTTGAAAAGCTCACTTGGCATGATAAGAACTTACCCAACCAAAGCACTGTTTTTTTCTGAGTAGTAATTCCATTAAGGGGAAAAAAAATCCACATGACCTTATTTCTTTCCTATCTTCTTTCAATCATACCACAATATTATGAAACAAATTGCTACTAACAGTGAGGCTGTCATATTCAGGAATGAAATGGGTGAGCCTATAAAGGCAAGTGATTGGCACAGTGCAAGTTTCTTTTTATCAATTATACCACTCAACAAAATACCAATGTTTTAAAGGGCTCTACAAAGTCATGAACTAAGATGCAACCCATTCATCCGTTGAATACTAGGATGTCCTCATGGAGATTCTTCCTAGAGCTTACCAATAAACACATCAGAAATTCAATAACTATAGATCATAATTCCTGCCTGCAAATAGCTAGGTTATGTCCATGAATTTCATGAGGGGCTGGTATTCTTATCTATAAAATAGAGATATCAATGTCCAATTTCACAACAAAAATACGTATCAATATTATTAAAATCAACCTGATAAGGCATGAACCCTAGTTTTAAAATCTGTATCTGTTTACAATTTCAGAATCTTCATAAATATCCCCCACCAAACACTTGTCACTTCGATACATTTTAAAAAGTGACTTATTTGTTCAGTAAATATGTATTGAGCACCTGTTTTATACTAGGTACTGTGCTAGATGTTGAAGATAAAGCAGGGAACTGGACAGAAAGAGCCTCGTTTTGTTGTGTTTTCATTCTCTGAGAGTAAAACATTGAACTGAATGAAAAACAGAGAGAAAGACATTGCATCTTTGGTTTCATTTCTGATCACTATTGCTCACCAGTAGTCCCCAGAGCAAAGTCTAAGATTGGGTTATTGAGTAGAGTGGTTTTCAAACTCTGTTCACTGGAGTCCTATGGGTCTATGGATGGGAATTAGGAGGAGGAGTTCAGAGTGATGAGCAGGGTATGTAAGACCCCCAACCATCCCCCTAAGATTCCACCACAGCAGTCCCACTTTTAACAGTTTTATATACTATAAAATTTTATTTGGGAGATGAAGCATTCTGTTATTTGTTATTAAAAGGCAAAAACTCTCTGGATTAACAAATCTTTCCAGATATGACTGAGATATTGAGAAAGAATAATAAATAGATTTGTTTAAGGTGTTAAAATAGTAGCACACCAAGGGTTCAAACACAGGTCTCCCAAATTAGTCGAGGGCTCTTTGTACTTTGCTACTGAATTGCTCAGGCATACACTCAGTCACCAGTTGGGTAACTTGCAATTTTTAACTTTTGAAAATTACAATCTTAGAGCTAGAAAAATGTTAAGAATTATCTACTGCAACCCCTCATGCTATATAAGAGTTTCTCAAATTGTGGCTTGTGATCCATTAGTTGGACAACAGATTGAATTAGTAGTGGATAGGAACCAACATTTTTTTTCTTTTATTTCTTTTTTCTTTTTTTTTTGCTTTACGTGGGCCTCTCACTGTTGTGGCCTCTCCTGTTGTGGAGCACAGGCTCGGGACACGCAGGCTCAGCGGCCATGGCTCACGGGTTCAGCCGCTCCGCGGCATGTGGGATCCTCCCAGACCGGGGCATGAACCCACATCCCCTGCATCAGCAGGCGGACTCTCAACCACTGCGCCACAAGGGAAGCCCTATTTTTTCAATGGAAGAGAAAAAACCAGAAAATATCAGAATGCATACCATGTGGGATAAAGGTAAGAGTTATTTCATGAAATTTGTGTAAAATATACATGTATACATAAAATACATATAGGTACATATGTATGTGTGCATATATATATATGCATACATATATACAAGATCATGAATAAAATGTATTTCTTACGGAGGGTCATGATCAAAAACACTCAAACACCATTGATATATACGAATCCCTTTACCCTTATTCAAAGATGAAGACTGCAGTAACAGAGCCACGGAGCTCTCATCCCTTCCCTAGGTAACCATTTGTAGTTCTACTAGATCAAGACAGTTATATAGCATTATCCCTTGATCACGTTATATTTTTGTCCATTAACCATTCCTCATTTTTTTAACAGCTGCCCTGTGATAATTTCTAGACCTTCCTCCATCGTGTATGTTGTTAGTGGCTTTGTTAGAATGAGACGTCCTTAAATTTTAAATAAACCTCCTAGGAGCACCTCAGTACATAAGGCAAATGCTAACAGTTATAAAAGAGGAAATCGACAGTGACACAATAATAGTGGAGGACTTTAACACCTCACTTACAACAATGGACAGATCATCCAGACAGAAAATTAATAAGAAAACACAAGCTTTAAATGACACAATAGACCAGGTAGATTTAATTGATATTTATAGGACATTCCATCTGAAAACAACAGATTACACTTTCTTCTCAAGTGCACACGGAACATTCTCCAGGATAGATCACATCTTGGGTCACAAATCAAGCTTCGGTAAATTTAAGAAAATTGAAATCATATCAAGCATCTATTCTGACCACAATGCTATGAGATTAGAAATAAATTACAGGGAAAAAAACATAAAAAACACAAACACATGGACTCTAAACAATACGTTACTAAATAACCAAGAGATCACTGAAGAAATCAAAAAATACCTAGAAACAAATGACAATGAAACACAACAACCCAAAACCTATGGGATGCAGCAAAAGCAGTTCTAAGAGGGAAGTTTACAGCAATACAAGCCTACCTCAAGAAACAAGAAAAATCTCAAATAACCTTATGCTTAAAGGAAGTAGAGAAAGAAGAACAAATAAATCCAAAGTTAGTACAAGGAAAGAAATCATAAAGATGAGAGCAGAAATAAATGAAATAGAAACAAAGAAAACAACAATAAAGATCAATAAAACTAAAAGCTGTTTCTTTGAGAAGACAAACAAAATTGATAAACCTTTAGCCAGACTCATCAAGAAAAAGAGGGAGAGGACTCAAATCAATAAAATTAGAAGTGAAAAAGTAGAAGTTACAATGGACAGCGCAGAAATACAAAGCATCATGAGAGACTACTATGAGCAACTCTATGCCAATAAAAGGGACAACCTGGAAGAAATGGACAAATTCTTAGAAAGGTATAACATTCCAAGACTGAACCAGGAAGAAATAGAAAATATGAACAGACCAATCACAAGTAATAAAATTGAAACTGTGATTTAAAATCCTCCAACAAACAAAAGTCCAGGACCAGATGGCTTCACAGGTGAATTCTATCAAACATTTAGAGAAGAGCTAACACCCATCCTTCTCAAACTCTTCCAAAACCTTTCAGAGGAAGGAACACTCCCAAACTCATTCTACAAGGCCGCCATCACCCTGATACCAAAACCAGGCAAAGATACTACAGAAAAAGAAAATTACAGACCAATATCACTGATGAATATAGATGCAAAACTCCTCAACAAAATAGGAGCAAACAGAATCCAACAACATATTAAAAGGATCAGGGACTTCCCTGGTGGCACAGTGGTGAAGAATCCACCTGCCAGTGCAGGAGACACAGGTTCAAGCCCTGGTCCGGGAAGATCCCACATGCCGCGGAGCAACTAAGCTCGTGCACCACAACTACTGAGCCTGTGCTCTAGAGCCCAGGAGACACAACTACTGAGCCTGCGTGCCACCACTACTGAAGCCCACGTGCACCTATTGAAGCCTGTGCTTCACAACAAGAGAAGCCACCGCAATGAGAAGCCCACACAACGCAATGAAGAGTACCCCCGCTCGCTGCAACTAGAGAAAGCCCACGCACAGCAATGAAGATCCAATGCAGCCAAAAATAAATACATTAAAAAAAAAGGATCATACACCATGATCAAGTGGGATTTATGCCAGGGATGCAAGGATTCTTCAATGAAAGCTAACCAATCAATGTGATACACCATATTAACAAACTGAAGAATAAAAACCATATGATCATCTCATTAGATGCAGGAAAAGCTTTTGACAAAATTCACCACAAATTTATGATAAAAACACCCCAGAAAGTTGGCATAGAGGGAACTTTCCTCAACATAATAAAGGCCATATAACTACAAACCCACAGTAAACATCATTCTCAATGGTGAAAAACTTAAAGCATTTCCTTAAAGACCAGGAATAAGACAAGGATGTCCACTCTCACCACTATTATTCAACATAGTTTTGGAAGTCCTAGCCACAGCAATCAGAGAAGAAAAAGAAATAAAAGGAATACAAATTGGAAAAGAAGTAAAATTGTCACTGTTTGTAGATGGCATAATACTATACATAGAAAATCCTAAAGAGGCCACCAGAAAACTACTACAGTTAATCAATGAATTTGGTAAAGTTGCAGGATACAAAATTAATGCACAGAAATCTCTTGCATTCCTACACACTTACAATGAAAGATCAGAAAAAGAAATTAAGGAAACAATCCCATTCACCACTGCAACAAAAAGAATAAAATACCTAGGAATAAACCTACCTAAGGAGGTTAAATACCTGTAGTCAGAAAACTATAAGACACTGATGAAAGAAATCAAAGATGATACAAACAGATGGAGAGGTATACCATGTGCTTGACTGGAAGAATAAATATTGTGAAAATGACTATACTACCCAAAGCAATGTACAGATTCAATTCAATCCCTGTCAAATTACCAATGGCATGTTTCACAGAACTAGAACAAAAAAATCTTAAAATCTGTGTGGGGACACAAAAGACCCCGAATTGCCAAAGCAATCTTGACGGAAAAAAACGGAGCTGGAGGAATTAGATTCCCTGACTTCAGACTATACTACAAAGCTACAGTAATCAAGACAGTATGGTACTGGCACAAAAACAGAAATATAGATCAATGGAATAGGATACAAAGCCTGAGGAAAACATAGGAAGAACACTCTTTGACATAAATCACAGCAAGATCTTTTTTGACCCACTTCTTAGAGTAATGGAAATAAAAACAAATGGGACCTAATGAAACGTAAAAGCTTTTGCACAACAAAGGAAATTATAAACAAGACAAAAAGACAACCCTCAGAATGGGAGAAAATATTTGCAAACAAATCAACAGACAAAGGATTAATCTCCAAAATACATAAACAGTTCATGCAGCTCAATATTAAAAAAACAAACAACCCAATCAAAAAACGGCCAGAAGATTTAAACAGACATTTCTCCAAAGAACACATACAGATGGCCAAAAGGCACATGAAAAGCTGCTCAACGTCACTAGTTATTAAAAAACTGAAAATCAAAACTACAATGAAGTATCACCTCACACCAGTTAGAATGGGCATCATCAGAAAATCTACAAACAACAAATGCTAGAGAGGGTTTGGAGAAAAGGAAACCCTCTTGCACTGTTGGTGGGAATGTAAATTGATACAGCCACTATGGAGAACAGTATGGAGATTCCTTAAAAAACTAAAAATAGAATTACCATATGACTCAGCAATCCCACCACTGTGCACATATCCAGAGAAAACCATAATTCAAAAAGACACATGCACCCCAGTGTTCATTGCAGCACTATTTACAATAGCCAAGTGTCATGGAAACAACCTAAATGCTCATCGACAGACAAATGGATAAAGAAGATGTGGTACATATATACAATGGAATATTACTCAGTCATAAAAAGGAACGAAATTGGGTCATTTGTGAGACGTCGATGGATCTAGAGACTGCCATACAGAGTGAAGTAAGTCAGAAGAGAAAAACAAATATCGTATATTAACGCATATATGTGGAATCTAGAAAAATGGTACAGATGAACTGGTTTGCAAAATAGAAATAGAGACACAGGAAAAAAAAGAAAGAAAACTATATTAAGTATAAAGATATATACATATATATATGAAAAAAATAAAAAAATAAACCTCCTATTACATAATGAAAATAAGGAGCTTCTTGTTTAAAAATTACTAAGAACTTCAGAACAGTGACTACAGAACATTAAGCCGAGCATGGACAGCTTTTAAGCATAGGGCCCTGTGCTACCACACAGCCTGTATGCCCAGGAAGCCAGCCCTGCCTCAAGGTACAGCCTGCTTATTACAAGGTATCCCTGGGTCTTTCAGGGATCACACCTCTATTACTGCAGCTGTGACCACAAGAGTTTGTTATTTCCAGAGCGAGCAGCAACTGCAAAGGTTCCTGGCCTGCAGAAACTCCATCTAGTCTCTGAACACACCAGGAAGAACTCTGCCTGTTTTGTGCATTCTCTTTTGCCCTGGACACACCACCCCCTTGCATCTCTGCTCCTCAGGCATGGAGGTCTTTGATGTGAAATTTCATGCTCAATCTCATGGTAGCCAGACCCATGAGTTATGTGGTGCTCAGGGTTCCAGAGACAGCAGTGTTCAGCATGCCTGGCTACCGAGTTTGTTTCAAAAATGCTCTGTTCAAACAGTGAGCTGCTCATTAAAATGCTGTGAGTTGGTAAGATATCCCTAAAATAGATATTTAAAAAAATCTCAGCAAGTCTGTGAAAACCCAACACTTATGATATTACTTAGAGTGCTGAAAAAGTCTATCTCACATTTATAAATAAGCCAAAATAAGATAATTTCATCGTAAAATGCTGGAAGCATTCAGGGCTTTATCTTAGAAGGATATCCTAAGTAAGAAAGTCTCAATCTTTTATTTTAGAAACATTAATCTAAATTGCAAATACTTTAAAACACAGGCCAGTTAAAATTTTAGATTAAATATTCATTGAATGTCAAAATGAAGTTTAGGAATCAAGTCAAGTTAACTATATTCTTAAACAAATTATTATCATGAAATCTGCCTTATATCTATTAAAATGATAAGTAGAAATAAATATTGGCATGTGAAATTTAATGTGTTAAATGTACTGGCACACTTTTTATAATGAACCATCCTAGGTAAAGCAAGTCTCCATTTAATGCAAAATTTTATTCTTCGGTCTGCAACTTTCTGCTTTTTCCACTCCCATTTAAACATACATGGTTCTCAAACTGACTTATTTAATTAAAAGAAAATTCTTTCTTCCAGATAGCACTGCATGCTAAAAGAAGTGCCTTTGTAGCTGACTCCAAAGCATGTCACCAGAATACAAGGCTCTTAGAGAGGAGCTGTGACTCTCACTATGTGCCCCTACAGCGTTGGACTCATAAAAAGTACTCAGCAAATGTTCACTGAATGACTGAATGGATTCCTCCACCCATGTCTCCAAGACTGAAGATTCTCCTTGCTGAGAAATCATCACTCTGGTTCATACACATTTTTGGGTGTGAGAAAAGCCCATTTTGATTTTGGAATGACTTCCCAAATAGCTAAGCATGAGTGGAGGGCATCTCAAAAACATCTCTCCTTAAATATCCTCTTATACAGTACACGTTAAATAGAATGAGTGCCTGTATCATTTGGGACCCGGGCAGAAGTAGTACGTTAAATTTGTCTTGGGGTCCATCTCCCTGGATTTTAACACCATTCTCTCTCCTGAGTCTTGCCTTTTTCTCTCTGCTGCTCAGCTAACTTAAGAAGAGCCCTTGAAAAATCCATCTTAAGAGAAAGAAAGGAAGTATTTTTACATAGGGGTCTCCATCGATAGCTTCTTGCTGCGTGGAAATTTGCTTATGTTGAGATACCAATACCATCTGCTACACCATTATGTGATTGACAATAACGTTTGCCACCCAGAAGCTAAAATGTAATGAATCTTTCATTGGTCAAGAGTCAACTGAAGGGCTTCCCTGGTGGCGCAGTGGTTGAGAGTCCGCCTGCCGATGCAGGGGACACGGGTTCGTGCCCCGGTCCGGGAAGATCCCACATGCCGCAGAGCGGCTGGGCCCGTGAGCCATGGCCGCTCAGCCTGCACATCCGGAGCCTGTGCTCCACAATGGGAGAGGCCGCAACAACAACAAAAAATCATGTTTAATATTTATTTAGGGTTTATTATGAGCCAGCTATTGCACTAAGTACTTGACATCTATTAATCCATTTGATAGTTCCAGTAACTCTATGAGGGAGATACTGTTACCACCCCTGTTTAATAAATGATGAATCTGAGATTCAGAGAGATTAAGCAGCATTTCTAAGATGGTTTGTAAGTAGTGGATCTGGGATTCTAACAGGGATAGTCTGGAAGTCATTACTGGCTTCCAGTTGAACAAGAAGAAGGAGGAGGAGGAGGGGAAAGAGGAAGGAGGGAAGGAGAGAAGGGAAGGGAAGGGTGCATCTTAGAAATTAAGAAAACCAACAAGGGGCTGTGTTATCATTAACAAGCTCCCAAGTGCCTGATCATGCACCGTAAGATTTAGAATTCTCCACAGGTTTCTGTGAAGCCACTTCTTACTATACATCCCTGACTGGGAATCAGTAATAATTCTTGTCTTTACAATCTTTTTTTTCAGTTGACTCTTTTTTTTTTTTTTTTTTTTTTTTTGGTGGTACGCGGGCCTCTCACTGTGTGGCCTCTCCCGTTGCGGAGCACAGGCTCCGGATGCGCAGGCTCAGCGGCCATGGCTCATGGGCCTAGCCGCTCCACAGCATGTGGGATCTTCCCGGACCAGGGCACAAACACGTGTCCCCTGCGTCGGAAGGCAGACTCTCGACCACTGCGCCACCAGGGAAGCCCTAAACATGATTATTTTTACTAGCATATCAAATAGATAATCCTCCCTAAAATATACAGAACCAATGATTATCAATCTGAATATCTCAGATTGTTGATCCTGTTCCACAAATTGTATTGTCTCGTCTACAGCATACCATTTCCATTTGTTTTTAAATTTTATGATCTTTCTGACGGCGCACCTCAGAAAAATCATTTATTAATTAGAAATAAGAGTTGTGGGTTATTTTTCTTGTGAGGATGTTTCATAGTTTATCTTCTTAAAGAGAAAGAGTGAAGGCAACTAAGCTCAGAGAATTTCTGCTTCCTAGGAAGGAATGATGTCATTATGAATGATGAAAGCACATTGCATCATACAAGTCAAAGAAAAGTTTAATATCCGTGAGTGGTCAGTTAGTACCTGCATGTTCAATCTAGCTTATTCCTTATTCTTGTTTGGAGTAAATGGATGCTGTTTGTTATGAAGGAACATGTGATGAGAGAAAACAGATGATCCTCACAGATTCACGCCCTGCAAGAGTGCAAGGAGTTGCAGCAGTAGTGCAGCACAGAAGGGCACAACACAAGAGATACATTCCTACAACTGTGAGCAAACGAAAACATTACACTATTTTTTGTTCATAAATGAAATAAGGTATTAAATCTACTCAGGATATTTATTAAATAAAGACGTCATAAATTCTTATATAAATGATCCTTTTCTAAGTTAATATTCCCCCCCCCTTACCAATCCTTCAACCCTGTATTAATCTTTGTGGTAAATCCAGAAATTGGTATATGAGTCTGTGTAAAGGGGAAGATATAGATAGAGTGCTCTCCAGCTTCCTGCTTTTTTCCAAGTTTCCCCAACATTTTCATCACTGAGCCTAATATATGATCCTCTGGGATAGAACATGCCGTTACCTGCCATTTAAAAGATTAGAGAATATGCACAAGGCTCCCCACTGGCTGTCCATGGCTGAGTAAGGATTGGAATATTAAACAAGAAAACATCTAGGTTTCTGCTTACATCAATTTGACAAATGTCTCATGTACAAACTCAAAGAACATTTCCTTCATGCTATAATTTACTTGCAGATTACTTGAAGTGGAAACAACTCCCATTTCCCCAACCTCATTCCAGCACCACCCCCTAGCTCCACCAACCCTACTCATTACAGGAAGAAATCTGTTAATTATTCTTACTGCAATTACTCTGAAAGAGCTCTGGACTAAAATGAGGTACTTGCAAACATCAACAAACAAACTCCAACAATAATTCTAGCGTACATTATTTAACAGAGGTGATAAGAGGGACTGGCTGGATATTTACTATTCCTAAGTATTCAGGTCCCTCTTTCCAAAGGAAGAAGAAGGAGAAGGAGAAATAGTTGCAGGACCGTCTGTGAGCGTTGGCATGCATAAGAATTCTTTTGCATGCAGAAGCTGAATCTGAACATCTGAGTTTCTTAGAGTTTTGCATGTAAAACATGAATATCAGTGCCAAATCTGTACCATGTACAACGAGGTGAAAAGAGGGAAAGACTTCTGGGTACACTCTATTTTCTCAATAACTACTTTAAATATTCTGGAAAATCAGATATTTAGATTCTATGTAAGCCAAGCAGCTTTCCTTCCTTAGTTCAAGAAAGAAAAATTAGAAACTGGGAAACTAAACTCTTCAGGCAGTAGAACACAGGCTCTAGGGCCATACTGCCCAGGTTCATATCCCAGATGCATCACTTATGACCTGCATGTCCTGTGTCAGCCTCTGAATCTCCTCAGCCTCAGTTGCCTCATCTATAAAATGGGAATAATACTAGTACCTTCCCGATAGGATTGGTGGGAGGGTTAAAATGAGATGGGTCAGTTAAAGAGCTTAGCACAGAGCCTGGCACATCATAAGCCTGGGCTCTGTTAGCTGTTCTTGTTGTTATCCATTTCACCATCACAGGACAAGTACTGGTCTAGAAAGAAGAATGAGGAGAATGAGCATTCACAACCAACCTCTTATAGTAACGTCTGTGCTACTCTATGTTTCTCCCCTATAAATGAAAATAAAATTGTCTTAAAAGTCTTTCCACAAGAGTTATTTAATAAAGTCCCTCCTCAAGGTAAGAGTTTTTCTGGGTCCTGCTCCCAATTAGCAGGACACTCAAAGTTTGGAAACTGAATCATGGGTCTAATTGTTCCAAAAGAATATATGTTGCCTATACAAAATAATAACTGTATTAGACCTCAATATCACAGTGAAATTGGTTGTTATGGACACTTTCATAAGCAGCAGATAATAAACGCATTTCTTTGCTTTCAAAGAATAAGATGCTGTGCTGTAAATAAATCATTACATTACATCAAAGATACTAAAATCAACAATCACCTGATTATCATTGGCAAGCCTTGTCTAAACTCCATTTTTTTCCTAATTAAATGAGAGGATAGAGTAAAAGAAATCTTTGCAAAATGTCCCTCATACAATAGAGTTTCTAACTGTAGGGGGTAGAATGATGCATCCATTTCCACTTACTGTATTAGGGAATGACTAAATTACTTGTAGCTCCCTTTCTGCACATACACTTATGAGTAATGATATAATTTTCTAAATCACATAAAAATACATAAACAGGATTCAGTACCGTTCTGTGCCTCATTTTTGTGAGAATTCATGTGGATGCTAACTTTATAGAATATATCTTATGAGAATTTTTAAAAAGAGGCCTTCTTAGTTCTGTTACAATTCAGGCTATATATCTGCATTATACATAGTTTTAGCTCTGAACTAATAACATAGTCATGTTTTGCTGTGTTTTGTCATCTATATTCAGAACCTGAGATCATAAAAATTCACTATTTCTCAGCTTGCTCATAACTTTCTCTTATAAAATTAAGCTTTTATTCCAAGTCTTAATATTTGAATCATTTAAGGTTCCTTTTTAAATGCTGAGTAGCCACAAAACTAGCAATGTAAATTTTATTTAAATTGATTTTATATCTTCATCACCACTCCTTATAAAAAAATCTCCTCTTATTACTAGAGATAATGTATGTGTCAAAAAAGAAGCCTCAAATGCACTTCCTGTGCACTTGACAGGGTGACAAAATATTTCTCCTATCCTTTCCTAATTGAGCTGCAGTACAAAGGCGGACATTATAATAATATTAATAATAGTTACATGGATATTTGTAGGTACTGTGTAACCCTTCAGTCCATTTTCCCAGACAATAGTGGCTACAAAGAGGCTTCAAAATAGAACATCGCACAATATGAATGCCACTTTTTTCTATCTTACATTTTAAAAACATCATTGAAATCAGAAAGTTCATTTACAAAGGACTGGCAGTTGCAATCACAGCAATAATGTAGTGCTGAGAAAAAAAGGGTAATTGGTTTGGTAAAGATCGCTTTCCATTACACCATAAAGCACTACACAATAGGAAAGGTCGCCAATTAAGCAATCATGAATACCAAGTACTGAAGCTGATGAAAATAGGGCAGTGGTTTAAATAGATTTGCAAGCAATTTACCTTTTCACAATGTTGGCAATCTGATGCAATTTGCTTGCAATTTTGTCTGCTTTCAGTAGCACTCGAAGCTGACACTACACAGACCAAATGGCAAAGAGGCCCTGCATAGAAAATGTAAAACTATCTTGGCTGCATCAGGAAACCAGAATGGTGGTTCATCAGGAAAATTACAACAATTAACATAAGTGCTGCAAAAATCAACACTTTAAATGTCACACTCACTAGTCTGTCCAAAGACTGTAGAAGTACCATCCCCATCGCCGGACTAACAGTAAATATGAAGCAATCACCACCAAACCTTGGGGCTGATGGCTTTACAATTGACGTGACATTCTCTGAGTGATAAAATAGCCTCTCATTTTACAAAAGTAAGTATTTTTCTTTTTTAGACTTAACCTGAATTATGTCAACACAAAATTTACGTTTAATTTTTTTCCAACTTTTTCGACAAAGCCATTCCATGCCAGTGTGGGTGTAGTTGGTCTTGACATTTAAAAAATAACTTTATATTTCAGAGAATTAGAGCCGAGTTGATAAAAAATAATCCCTCCTCCAATATTGATCTGGTGCTTTCAAATGTAAATCATGTTCCAGATTCATGTCGAAAGCTGTTATACTGTATGAGGTACAGTGTGTCTGACCAGAGCCTATTTTATTATCTTAGAGAGGGCTCCAAAAAAGCATCCGTGGATATTCCCTTGAGGACTGGCTAGAATTACAGATGCCATCACATATCTATATCAATGTATTCCCAGCTAAAAGTTAGACACCTTGACAATAATTGATGACTTCTGCTTTGGCGTCCATGTTTTGAGAAGCTATAAATTTGTCAGGCTTCGAGGAGAATTGGCTTATAGTGTAAACCTAATGATTTCTCAGTGAACTGGGAGGATCTAGTGGTGAGAAAACAAGAGTGGAGTGTCAGAAAATCTAAGTTTAATTTTCATCTCTATATTGGCTGACTGTTATTTTAGGGCTGTGTCTACAGAGGGCCCATCTTTTAGTTTTGAGTGAATTGACTGATCATTTAGGCTTAAGAACAAAGTTGGATTTCTCTGCTTATGAACATTCCTGCCTTGCTTGGGTTCAGACACCATAATTTCCACAGCAGCAAAGAAAGAAGAGTATCAGACACACATGTATGTCATGTGCTCAAAGTTAAGGGTAAACAATTTTATTGTGAATTTAGTGAAAAGATCCATTGTGATAACAGCCACTCCATCCCCTATCAGCTTTTACTGCACAGCAAGGCTCATCTTTTACTCTTAGGTCTGTAGAAAAGCATTTCTTAAACAGAAATTGAGACTTGGCCTGTAGAGCCCAGATGTGTCCATAACTATGGACCTAATACATGGTGGTGACACATGACTCTGGGATTCTTCCCCCACATGACCCCTCAAGTCATCACTAATGAGGCATTTCATTTTGTCAGGAGTTACCTCCCCCCTACGCCCTGACCTGCCCTGAGTACCTTACTCCCTACTACTCTGTACTAAGCAACAGTGTCAACTCCAGGGAAAAGTTTTATCAGCTGCCTCTTGCTATGATCATCTTAATCAACATCAACATAGACTACTCCACTGACAGAGTCTCCAGGGCTGTCATCCATGCTGCCCAATGAAGGCCGTCCCCAGACACCGAGACACTGTCCAGAGGACTGGGGCCCAATGATGGCCATGCTAGCTCTTCCAGATGCCATTCATTGCTCAGCTGAAAGTTGAGGGCTCAGCCTCCATAGGAGCTGCACAATCCTCTTAAAAGGGTTTACATTTTCTGCAAAGTGAAGCTTGCAGAAGGAGGTAATTATTCCCTACCTGGTTTTAGGTGGCCTGAATGCAACCATTTTCTGAAGGAATGCATGCATTTGATATCTATTCTCTGACAGACTTGGAGAATAAGTCACTCCAGGAAGGGAGTGACCTTCTGTTGCCATCTGCAACATGACAGGGATGATTCTATGAAAGGATGGCATCAGCAGTCTCCAGAGTAAATTACAGGCTTGGAATAGCAATAAGACATTTGCTATCTCACCAATACAAAATATTCAAAAGTTTCTAAGACTGCTTCCAGAGAAACAAACGTTGAGAAGAATTAGCTATTTTTTCCTGTGTGTGTGTGTGTGTGTGTGTGTGTGTGTGTGTGTGTGTGTGTGTGTGTGTGTATGTGAAATGCAGCGTGATCAAGAGAGTGGTATACAGGAGGGTGGGGAGAAACTATCGTTAATTTTGATAAATGTAATGACCTGTGGGTTTTTTTCTCAGCTGTTGATTGGTACCACCGAAAACAATTATTACTGGTTAATTTAGTTGCTGGCATAGTGCATAGTAAATATTGCTGTTGTATCACTCTTTATTAACTGCAGAAAAAGCCTTTCATTTTATTTATCAAGTTAGTCAAAAACACACACAGCAACCGTATGACCATAGAGTGTGTCAGAATCTCAAAACTATTTCAAAGTCTCCTATTATAGTCCTCATGGTCTGTCTCATAGAAAGATTAGCATTTACTGGAATCCAGGCCTCAGAGACTTTAATTTAAAAGATGAAATTTCCCAAAGAGGAGGTTTCAGAATCTTTACTAGTTTGGGTTGAACTACATATATACATTGATTAGACTTGCCCAATCAAATGTAACAGCATGAATAAAATACCATGTAAATTCTTGTAAAACTACTCCATTGGACTTGCCACCATCAAGCAAGCAAGATACATAAAAACCGTAGCCCTTTTTGGGAAACAATGCCATTTACACAAATAAATATTCTTAGTCTTCAGAGTAGCTTAAAAAGACAGTTAATTAATAATATTTATAAATAAAATAATAAGGGTTTAAAATATGAAAAGAGATTTCCTCAAGTGGCAGTTACTCGAGGAAACTGACTACTTTGAGGTCAGGTATGAGTTGAATTTTGGCTCTGTTATTTATTAGTTGTGTAGCCTTAGGCAAATCACATAATCTCTCTGAGTCTAAATTTTGTCATTTGTAAAGTGGAGATGATAAATCTTACAGAGCCTGTGAGCAGTAAGAATATCGCATGGCAAGTGGGCTGTACTAGAGGTTTAAATAAAGATCGTCAGCTATTATGATTGTGGTTGTTGATTTTGGGGTGTGCGATGATGACGATGATGATAATGGTTGAGAATCTAACCTGGTAAGCATCCAAGGGCCTCCATTTTAGTGTTTTTTCTATGCATTTCAAGGGCAGATAGTGTACCCATGGGCAAAAATGGAAAGTAGCTGCTATATTCAAATGAGCAATGCACCTTGTATTAAAATTTTTTTAATGTGCAATAAAATTCAAGAAACTTTTAACACGTCTTTTTTCAAAAAGAAAAGAAATTACTCAAAAGGTACTTATCAAGTCAGTGAAATCACATTGCAATTGTTTGTCTTTTGGTGATTTACTACAAAGCAGTTTTCAAAATAGAATGAACAATATTCCAAAAGCTTGGCATATGTTTAAAAATGTAAATTGTTTAGTTTCTCCAAAAACTACAAAATTAAGCATAAAATTTCTGTTCTTATAGTATTTCCTATACTCTTGGCTCTTGATAAACCTACACACCAGTGTGGAAAACTCTAGAGAATGTCATTGGAAAGCAGAAGGGGACAGAGGAAGTCAGACTTGAAGCCCAGTCTGTTCCAGAGCATCTCTGAACCTCCAAGCAGGACGGCAACCCAAATCCAAATCCTGAACAAGCTGGGACGAGCCCAAGACCAGCAGGATTCACAGTGTCCTCCTGGGATCACAATTCTGAATGCTTTAGGAAGTCCGGGTGGCTCTATTAGAAGGAGTTTGGCCATTCCTCACTTTAGTGGAATGCTGGTAGATGTTTCCAGTATCATACCTACAAGATACCTTAAATCTCTGAAACCAGCCTCTCTCAGCCCCCAGCTGGCCTGTGGTGGCTGTCTCCCGGCAGCTGGAAATACCAGTGAGTGTTCAGGGTTCACAGAGCTTAGATCTAGTGCACACTTTCACCCAGAAACCTATCACTGCTTTTGAATATTTCCGATCTGAGCCAAATTATATTCATTCAAAAAACATTAACTGAGCACCTATTATGAACTACACTTTATGGGGTGCATAAATAATGAATTGCCTGTCTCCAAGGAGCTTATAGTCTAGTATAAGAGATCAGAGGTACTCTACGGCATACAGATATCTAAATAAAAGATTAGAAATGGCAAGTATCATAAAAGAAATGCAAAATGTCAGTCGTTGAGAAGAGGTAGATGATGCAAGTAAGTATGAAGTATAAAGCATAGTAATTTCACTAAGTTTTGCTCTTTCCTTTAAACTAGGTTGATAGTGTTATAGAAAAGTTGGTGTTTGAGACCGTACTTAAAGGCTTTATTAGGTAAGCTTTGGATGGATAGGAAAAGTATTTCAAGGTGAAAGAAAGATCATAAGAAAGAAGGAAGGAGGAAAGGAAAGGAAGGGAGGGAGGAAGCCCACTTAGATCAGAAAATTCAAGTCCAGTTTGGCTAGAGTTCTATAACAAAAACATTCAGAATTCTACATGTGATCCTGTGTGAGTTCATCTAAAAATCCTGAATGCTCTGGGTAAATAAGTTTCCCCATTTATAACTTCACGCATCAAGCATTTCATAAAGCATGTCCTCAATTACTGAACTTTATCATACATTGTAATTACACCTCACGTATGCTTGGGAATAATAATAATCCTGTACTTGAATTATCTTGAAAGGATGATACTAAGTCAGCAAAGGGCTGATTTTTCATTCTTCTTAGGTCAAATCACACTCTAATAAAATCTGATGCTGTAATCTTATATATTCTTAATCTTTTTCAGGTTGAATCTGAACTTGGCCCCGGGCAATGCAGCTCATATAAACGGCTGTAACAGAGCAAATGAGGATTTTACCAGCTCAAGAACACTTCAAACTGCATTTTCCAGTTTACTGCGAGCTCGAACAAGAAGTTATGATTTATGCTCACCCACAGGTCAACGAAAGTTTTTACTGACACTGGAAAACCCTGTGTACAATGGCCTAATAAACCTGATAAAATCAGATCTTTTGGTTTCAATTGCCTCCTATAGCTGTCTATAGCCACAACATATTCAGCTATGAAAATCCCACTTTCAGAACACTCTGCTCCTTTTTCTTTTGTTCCTTTTTAGTACCTGATCATACAGTATATGTCACTTCTGCAAAATCAGCTGAGAGCTTCCCCTATTCAAAACAAACAAAACAAAGATCAATTCTTCAGAAGCTATAGATTACCCTTCAGTCACCACAGATGGTGACTTCGGGATTCTACGAGTCTTTCAAATGAAGTTCTTGGGGCCAGGATTATCAAATGTCATAGACCTAACAGGTCTAACAGCCTCACTGCTATTGAACTACTTTATGTCTCAGCTCCCAAGTTTGGTGGGAATAAAAATATTGCACAGATGGGACTATAACTGACCGTAGCCTGCTCCATTGTATGTCCAACCATCTCTAATTGCAGCAACACACGAGAGGAAGAGATTTGAAAGGGCAGGTGACGGGAGAGGAGGGGAACCTGGTTTGACTTAAACAGCACAGGATCCCTCACCATCAGGCCTGATGTACATCAGCCTGACAGCTAATTAGGGTAGACATGAATTTTTCCAATGTAACAGATGTTCGCTAATCAGGCCAGATTTGGAGCCCTTGCGCCAGCAACATTTCATGCACAATTTAACTATCTAAAAGGAATAAACTACTTAATGCATTGTACTGAAGGCACAGCTGTTTCACAATCAGAAAATTTGCTGTCAAAGATGTTCTCTTTAAAACTGACATGTTTTTATATAACTCTGATGGGGTGTTTATAATGTATTAATAGTTGTCAGCAAGAGCTGCTGTCATCATCAAGAAGTAAAATATTTCTGAAGGTATATTAAAACGAACAGACTCCTTTCTCTTCCCCAAAAATACATTCAGATAATTTAACTAGGTTGGATGTGGTCTGCTGTGTTCCAAAATATATTTGAAACAAAGAACATCGATGTATTTTTTTAATTTATTCTAAATTTAAGACTGAGACCATGCCTCTGCCTTGCTTGTGGTTTAAAGGTTTAAAACAATTACAGGTCCACATTTAGCTACAAAGTGGGATTTTTTTTTATCATTTTAGTTTTACGTAAATACACTAGGGGGAACATCATTACCACACCAAAAATGCTTTACTGGGTAAAATGAAGGTTTGACATCTTCATAAGCACAAATTAATTTGGTTATGAATGAAATGGGATTTTTCTCTCTCTTTCTCTCTCCCTCTTTACACCTTAAGTACTAACTGACCTTCTATTATAAGAAAAGTCCTAAATATGAATTTGACAGTTCAGTTTTCTTTGACAGTTTAGTTTTACAATTTATTTGCATTTTTTAAATGATAAAGCAAAGTAACATTTAATACCCTATGAATATTGAAAAGTTCACATCATTTAAAAATATGGCTTTGTAAATCTTAAAAGTCTGTATTTGAAAGAGACGTTAAATATAAGCCAGTGACTTCAAATTCCACAATAAAGACAGGGTGTAGGGCTATAATAATCTGTTTGTATTGTCTACATAATTTAGCGATTTGCTTATTTTAGTAACATTTTTAGCAGTTTTTCCAACCATTTTATGACACAATTTTGTTACATTCTTTTCAACCAATACTGATATTGGCTGAATTCAGAATCATGAATTATGATTTATCTGGCAAGAGAACTACTGTAAGTAATGTAGTTTCTATGCTGACTAGGGTACTGTTGACAACTTCTCCCTGTGCTGGCCCAAGTGGATATGTGACTCCTAAAAGGCCCTATATTGAATTAGTAGTATCAGTAGCCGAGATCTTCTGGTAAATTCAAGAATAATATCTTTAAAATCCAGTCTCAGGTAAAGAAATGTTTTCAGGACTGATAAGGTCATCTAGGAGTCTCTGCTATGACTTGAGTTTATTATTTTTATTGTATGTTTTCCTGATGTGATGACTTATCCACTGGAAACTGGCTATAGACCAAATGTTTAAACGTCATATGTTTCCAGCTGATGACAAATCATGCCACACCTAGAAAAGAGTTTTCAAATCTGCATTTCATAATTGTGCAGTTTAGCCCTGAGAGATATTAAAAATTAACTTCACCAAAGATTAAAAATGAAATGCTGCGCTTCCCTGGTGGCACAGTGGTTAAGAATCTACCTGCCAATGCAGGGGACACGGGTTCGAGCCCTGGTTGGGGAAGATCCCACATGCCGTGGAGCAACTAAGCCCATGCACCACAATTACTGAGCCTGTGCTCTACAGTCACGAGCCACAAGTACTGAAGCCCCTGCACCTAGAGCCCGAACTGCACAATGAAGAGTAGCCCCCGCTTGACACAATTAGAGAAAGCTGCGTGCAGCAACAAAGACCCAATGCAGCCAAAAATAAATAATAAATAAATTTTTTAAAAAAAGAAAAGAAATGCCTCGAGTCTATTACTCTTCTTTTGGATATTCTATGTAAGTAGATTGTTTGCCATCAGTAATTACAATATCGTGCGGACATGACTCTTTGAATCTTTAAGACAATTTCATAACCACCAGCAGCTCTTTAACACGGGGCTCATTTTCAATTAAACTGTAGAAAAATCTCTTTCAAGTAATAAAGCTCCAAAATATCACCCATTTCCTCTTTAATAATTCAACTTTGCACACAAGTATTTTATAGGATGATTTAATTTTTTAAATATTATCTGTAAATTTGGATTTCATTTAGAATAAAATCCATATTCTTTACTACAATCTATGAAACTCCACATTATCTGGCCCCTCCCACCTCCCAACATCATTGCATGTCACTAGCTCTTTGTTCACCATGATCTAACTAACATTGATCTGCTTACTGTAACTTGAACACACCAAAATCTTTCTCTGCAGGGTATTTTTTTACTTGCTTCTTTCACTCTAGAATGCCCTTCCCCTATTGTTGGCATGTCTGGCTCCTTATCCTCACACAAGAATCAGTTAAAATGGAACTTATTCAAAGAAAACTTCCCTGACAACCCTAATTAATGTTGCCACTACTCCAACCTCCACCATATCACCCTGCTTTTTTTCCATAGCACTCATCCAAATAAAAATAATTTGCTTATCTGTTTATTTTCTGTCTCCCCACCACCTCAAATCTTCAAGAACTGTGATAACCAATACCATAACCACTAACCACATTTGGTAATTTAAGTTGAAATTAATTAAAATTAAATAAAACATAAAATTTTAACATAGCATTAAATCAAATTCCATTCCTCAGTTGGTCTCAAAAACACAGATACAGGGCTTCCCTGGTGGCACAGTGGTTGAGAGTCCGCCTGCCGATGCGGGGGATATGGGTTCGTGCCCCGGTCGGGGAGGATCCCACGTGCCGTGGAGCGGCTGGGCCCGTGAGCCATGGCCACTGAGCCTGTGCGTCTGGAGCCTGTGCTCCACAGTGGGAGAGGACACAACAGTGAGAGGCCCGCGTACCGCAAAAAAAAAAACCAAAAAAAACCCCACAGATACAGAACATTTTCATCGCACAAAACGTTCTATTGGACAGTAGTGATCTAGAATATAATCTGTGAGAGCAAAAGAAAGCTCTGAGCAGTGACTACAAAAGCAACTGATCCGTAATAGTTCTTTTCTATTTTTTAAAAATCTTTATTGGAGTATAATTGCTTTACATTGTTGTGTTAGTTGCTGCTGTATAACAAAGTGAATAAGTTATATGTATACATATATCCCCATATCCCCTCCCTCTTGCTTCTCCCTCCCACCCTCCCTATCCCATCCCTCTAGGTGGTCACAAAGCACCGAACAGATCTCCCTGTGCTATGCGGCTGCATCCCACTGGCTGTCTATTTGACATTTGGTAGTGTATATATGTCAATGCCACTCTCACTCCGTCTCGGCTAACCCTTCCCCCTCCCCGTGTCAAGTCCATTCTCCACGTCTCTATTGTTGTCCTACCCCAAGGTTCTTCAGAACCTTTTCTTTTTTTTTTTGGTTCCATATATATGTGTTAACATACGGTATTTGTTTCTCTCTTTCTGACATACTTCACTCTGTATGACAGTCTCTAGGTCCATCCACGTCAACACAAATAACTCAATTTTGCTTCTCTTTATGGCTGAGTAATATTCCATTGTATATAGGTATCACAGCTTCTTTATCCGTTCATCTATCAATGGACACTTAGGTTGCTTCTATGTCCTGGCTATTGTAAAGAGTGCTGCAATAAACATTGTGGTACATGACTCTTTTTGAATTATGGTTTTCTCAGGGTATATGCCCAGTAGTGGGAGTGCTGGGTCATATGGTAGTTCTATTTTTAGTTTTTTAAGGAACCTCCATACCGTTCTCCATGGTGGCTGTATCAATTTACATTCCCACCAACAGTGCAAGAGGGCTCCCTTTCTCCACACCATCTCCAGCATTTATTGTTTGTGGATTTTCTGATGATGGCCATTCTGACCAGTGTGAGGTGATACCTCATTGTAGTTTTGATTTGCATTTCTCTAATGATTAGTGATGTTGAGCATCCTTTCAGATGTATGTTGGCAATCTGTATATCTTCTTTGGAGAAATGTCTATTTAGGTCTTCTGCCCATTTGTGGATTGGGTTGTTTGGTTTTTTGATATTGAGCTGCATGAGCTGCTTGTATATTTTGGAGATTACTCCTTTGTCAGTTGCTTCGTTTGCAAATATTTTCTCCCAATCTGAGGGCTGTCTTTTCATATTGTTTATGGTTTCCTTTGTTGTACAAAAGCTTTTAAGTTTCATTAGGTCCCATTTGTTTATTTGTGTTTTTATTTCTATTTCTCTAGGGGGTGGGTCAAAAAGGATCTTCCTGTGATTTATGTCACAGAGTGTTCTGCCCATGTTTTCCTCTAAGACTTTTATAGTGTCCAGTCTTATATTTAGGTCTTTAATACATTTGGAGTTTATTTTTGTGTATGGTGTTAGGGAGTGTTCTAATTTCATTCTTTTACATGTAGCTAACCAGTTTTCCCAGCACCACTTATTGAAGAGGCTGTCTTTTCTCCACTGTATATTCTTGCCTCCTTTATCAAAACTAAGGTGACTATATGTGCATGGGTTTATCTCTGGGATTTCTATCCTGTTCCATTGATCTATATTTCTGTTTCTGTGCCAATACCATACTGTCTTGATTACTGTAGCTTTGTAGTATAGTCTGAAGTCAGGGAGCCTGATTCCTCCAGCTCCATTTTTCTTTCTCAGGATTGCTTTGGCTATTCGGGGTCTTTTAGGTTTCCATTAAGATTGTTAAATTTTTTATTCTAGTCCTGTGAAAAATGCCATTGGTAGTTTGATAGGGATTGCACGGAATCTGTAGATTGCTTTGGGTAGTATAGTCATTTTCACAATGTTGATTCTTCCAGTCCAAGAACATGGTATATCTCTCCATCTGTTTGTATCATCTTTAATTTCTTTCATCAGTGTCTTATAGTTTTCTGCATACAGATCTTTTGTCCCCTTAGGTAGGTTAATTCCTAAGTATTTTATTCTTTTTGTTGCAATGGTAAATGGGAGTGTTTCCATAATTTCTCTTTCAGATTTTTCATCATTACTGTATAGGAATGCAAGAGATTTCTGTGAATTAACTTTGCATCCTGCTACTTTACCAAATTCATTGATTACCTCCAGTAGTTTTCTGGTAGCATCTTTAGGATTCTCTATGTGCAGTATCATGTCATCTGCAAACAATGACAGTTTTACTTCTTCTTTTCCGATTTGGATTCCTTTTATTTCTTTTTCTTCTCTGATTGTTGTGGCTAAAACTTCCAAAACTATGTTGAATAATAGTGGTGAGAGTGGGCAACCTTGTCTTGCTCCTGATCTTAGTGGAAATGGTTTCAGTTTTTCACCATTGAGAACGACATTGGCTGTAGGTTTGTCATATACAGCCTTTATTATGCTGAGGTAAGTTCACTCTATGCCTACTTTCTGGAGAGTTTTTATCATAAATGGGTGTTGAATTTTGTTGAAAGCTTTTTCTGCATCTATTGAGATGATCATATGGGTTTTATCCTTAAGTTTATTAATATGGTGTATCACACTGATTGATTTGCATATATTGAATAATCCTTGCATTCCTGGGATAAACCCCACTTGATCATGGTGCATGATCCTTTTAATGTGCTGCTGCATTCTGTTTGCTAGTATTTTGTTGAGGATTTTCGCATCTATGTTCATCAGTGTTATTGGCCTGTGGTTTTCTTTTTTTGTAACATCCTTGCTGGCTTTGGTATCAGGGTGCTGGTGGCCTCATAGGATGAGTTTGGGAGTTTTCCTCCCTCTGCTATATTTTGGAAGAGTTTGAAAAGGAGCGGTGTTACCTCTTCTCAAAATGTGTGATAGAATTCGTCTGTGAAGCCATCTGGTCCTGGGCTTTTGTTTGTTGGAAGATTTTTAATTACAGTTTCAATTTCAGTGCTTGTGATTGGTCTATTTATATTTTCTATTTCTTCCTGGTTCAGTCTTGGAAGGTTGTGCTTTTCTAAGAATTTGTCCATTTTTTCCAGGTTGTCCATTTTATTGGCATAGAGTTGCTTGTAGTAATCTCTCATGATGCTTTGTATTTCTGCAGTGTCACTTGTTATTTCTTCTTTTTCATTTCTAATTCTGTTGATTTCAGTCTTCTCTCTTTTTTTCTTGCTGAGTCTGCCTAATGGTTTATCAATTTTGTTTATCTTCTCAGAGAACCACCTTCTAGTTTTATTGATCTTTGCAATCATTTCCTTCATTTCTTTTTCATTTATTTCTGATCTGATTTTTATGATTTCTTTCCTTCTCCTAACTTTGGGGTTTTTTGTTCTTCTTTCTCTAATCACTTTAGGTGTAAGGGTAGGTTGTTTATTTGAGATTTTTCTTGTTTCTTGAGTTAGGACTGTATTGTTATAAACTTCCCTCTTAGATCTACTTTTGCTGCATCCCATAGGTTTTGGGCCGTCGTGCTTTCATTGTCATTTATTTCTAGGTATTTTGTGATTTCCTCTTTGATTTCTTCAGTGATCTCTTGGTTATTTAGTAGTGTACTGTTTAGCTTCCATGTGTTTGCATCTTTTACAGTTTTTTTTCCTGTAATTGATATCTAGTCTCATAGTGTTGTGGTCGGAAAAGATACTTGACACACTTTCAATTTTCTTAAATATACCAAGGCTTGATTTGTGACCCAAGATATGATCTATCCTGGAGAATGTTCCAAGAGCACTTGAGAAGAAAGTGTATTCTGTTGTTTTTGGATGGAATGTCCTATAAATATCTTTTAAGTCCATCTTGTTTAATGCATCATTTAAAGCTTGTGTTTCCTCATTTTCATTTTGGATGATCTGTCCATTGGTGAAAGTGGGGTTGTTCAAGTCCCCTACTACAATTGTGTTCCTGTCGATTTCTCCTTTTATGGCTGTTAGCATTTGCCTTATGTATTGAGGTGCTCGTATGTTGGGTGCATAAATATTTACAATTGTTACATCTTCTTCTTGGATTGATCCCTTGATCATTATGTAGTGTCCTTCTTTGTCTCTTGTAATAATAGTCTTTATTGTAAAGTCTATTTTGTCTGATATGAGAATTGCTACTCCAGCTTTCTTTTGATTTCCATTTGCATGGAATATCTTTTTCCATCCCCTCACTTTCAGTCTCTATGTGTCCCGAGGTCTGAGGTGGGTCTGTTGTAGACAGCATATATACGGGTCTTGGTTTTGTATCCATTCAGCCAGTCTATGTCTTTTGGTGGGAGCATATAATCCGTTTACATTTAAGGTAATAATCGATATGTATGTTCCTATTCCCATTTTCTTAATTGTTTTGGGTCTGTTATTGTAGGTCTTTTCCTTCTCTTGTGTTTCTTGCCTAGAGAAGTTCCTTTAGCATTTGTTGTAAAGCTGGTTTGGTGGTGCTGAATTCTCTTAGCTTTTGCTTGTCTGTAAAGGTTTTAGTTTCTCCATTGAATCTGAATGAGATCCTTGCTGGCTAGAGTAATCTTGGTTGTAGGTTTTTCCCTTTCCTCACTTTAAATATGTCCTGCCACTCCCTTTTGGCTTGCAGAGTTTCTGATGAAAGATCAGCTGTTAACCTTATCGGGATTCTCTAGCATGTTATTTGTTGCTCTTCCCTTGCAGCTTTTAATATTTTTTTCTTTGTATTTAATTTTTGATAGTTCGATTAATATGTGTCTTGGCGTGTTTCTCCTTGGATTTATCCTTATGGGACTCTCTGTGCTTCCTGGACTTGACTGACTATTTCCTTTCCCATATTAGGGAAGTTTTCAACTATAATCTCTTCAAATATTTTCTCAGTCCCTTTCTTTTTCTCTTCTTTTTCTGAGACCCCTATAATTCGAATGTTGGTGCATTTAATGTTGTCCCAGATGTCTCTAAAACTGTCCTCAATTCTTTTCATTGTTTTTTCTTTATTCTGCTCTGTAGTAGTTATTTCCACTATTTTATCTTCCAGGTCACTTATCTGTTCTTCTGCCTCAGTTATTCTGCTATTGATTCCTTCTAGAGAATTTTTAATTTCATTTATTGTCTTGTTCATCATTGTTTGTTTGCTCTTTAGTTCTTCTAGGTCCTGTTGAATGCTTCTTGTATTTTCTCCATTCTATTTCCAAGATTTTGGATCATCTTTACTATCATTACTCTGAATTCTTTTTCTGGTAGACTTCCTATTTCCTCTTCATTTGTTTTGTCTGGTGGCTCTTTACCTTGCTCCTTCATCTGCTGCTTATTTCTCTGTCTTCTCATTTTGCTTAACTTATTGTGTTTGGGATCTCCTTTTCGCAGGCTGCATGTTCGTAGTTTCCTTTGTTTTTGGTGTCTGCCCCCAATGGGTAATGTTGTTTCAGTGGGTTGTGTAGGCTTCCTGGTGGAGAGGACTGGTGCCTGTGTTCTGGTAGATAAGGCTGGATATTTTCTTTCTGGTGGGCACGACCGCATCTGGTGGTGTGTTTTGGGGTGTCTGTGAACTTATTATGATTATAGGCAGCCTCTCTGCTAATGGGTGGGATTGTTGTCCTGTCTTACTAGTTGTTTGGCATTGGGTGTCCAGCATTGTAGCTTGCTGGTCGTTGAGTGGAGCTGGGTTTTAGCGTTTAGATGGAGATCTCTGGGAGAGCTCTTGCCGATTGATATTACGTGGGGCCGGGAGGTCTCTGGTGGTCCAATGTCTTGAACTCAGCTCTCCCACCTCAGAGGCTCAGGCCTGACAGCCCACCGGAGCACAGAGACTCTGTCAGCCGCACAGCAGTGAATGTGCAGTCTCCATCATGAAGTCAGATTATGAGGGTCTACAATAGCTATTCAGCGAGAACAGGCTGACTTGGTAGCAATTTGTCTACGAGGCTGTCCCCAGCAGCTGGTGGCTAAAACAGTAGGTCTCCGCATGTGATGCCAGAATATTAAACGTTTATAGAGATGTTTTCACTGGGTTCAGTCACAGATTCGGTACAGAGAGTTTCAAGAACACCTTAATCTCTCAAGGTTGTGTGCTTGAAATAGCTCCTAAGTCTGAGTGTCTACAAACTGCAGGAAGATGAGACCACCCAGGGTGGCCTGCAAGCCGTGATTCTTGCCACGAGCCCTGCTGCTGCCGTCATGGAATCCAACTTCCCCCGAGGCTCTGCAGTGAGTTTTCAGTGAAGCTTTCTCTCTGTGCTGATGAGATTCATGTTACCTGAGTTGCCCAAAGCCATAGAGTGCTTAAATGTTGGGGCGGGGGTACAAACCCAGCAAATCTGGCTCCAAGGTCTGTGTTACCTCACCCGCTATGAGTGTTGGGCCAAGGCTTTCCGTAATAGTTCTTGATTACTTAAATGGATGGATGGGTGGGTGGATGAGTGAACTCCAATTTATACATAATCATTGAGAAGTATGACATTCCAGCTAATATAATACTATGGTTTTGATTTAACCTTCTATTCCTAATATCAATTATTTTAATGGGCTGAGATAAAGTATACTGACACTAGGGTATATCTAATATGATTTCATCTTTTTCTGGAAAATACTCAAGAAAGAAATTCCCATGTTGACCAAACTAGAACCACAGGACCAAAAAAGGTCCCTTTATTTTATTTTTTTAAATTTATTTATTTTTATTTAATTAATTTACTTATTTTTATTTTTTGGCTGCCTTGGGTCTTTGTTGCTGTGTGCGGGCTTTTCTCTAGTTGGGGCAAGCGGGGGCTACTCTTCATTGCAGTTCGCGGGCTTCTCATTGGGTGGCTTCTCTTGTTGCAGAGCATGGGCTCTGGGCATGCGCGCTTCAGTAGCTGTGGCACTCGGGCTCAGTAGTTGTGGCTCCCGGGTTCTAGAGCACAGGCTCAGTAGTTGTGGCACAAGGGCTTACTTGCTCCGCGGCATGTGGGATCTTCCCGGACCAGGGCTTGAACCCGAGTCTCCTGCACTGGCAGGTGGATTCTTAACCACTGCACCACCAGGGAAGTCCAAAAAAGGTCCCTTTAGAATCAAAGGAGCCTTAGGCTTTAGATCACAGCTAATGTAAAAGTAGAAAGAGCAGGAGTTTGAGCTCTGGTAAATGCAAGCTCAAATCCTAACTCTGATATTTACTAGATGATGATGATGATGATGATGATGATTATCCTAATTTTGAGGAATTGACCTAGTCTCCCTGAACCCCATCTGCCTGAAATGTAAAATGGAAAAATAATACAACTTCACGGGGTTATTCCAAGATTAGATGTCTTGAGAATGCTTGGCTTACAGTAGACTCACATTAAATGGCAACTATCATTATAAATCTCCTTGAATTAATGGCATGATAGCAACTAGGTCTTTGGAAATCCTGGTCTATGTTATTTCACTCCTTTTCTGGCATTATTCTTCAACTCAGGAATTTTTAGAACTGAAGTCCTACCCCAAAATAAACACTGTTATGACTTTTAGAGGCTTGTCATAAGCATTGTACTCAGAATGGGAGATGGAAAGTAGTTAGGGCTGTGGATGAAGGTTGTGGGAACAAGCTAAACACAGAAACAGCTGCTTACCAGACAGCTCCTAAAACAGACTGGCTCATGTTTTAAATTTTTTAAAAAATCACTGAAAGTATGAAAGATTTCTAAGGCTCAATAAGTACATAATTTATATACAGTATCTGCTTCATCACTTAACTTAGAGAGTTAGGTAGCTGCTGTTAAGCTTAGGAAGCAGAAAAAATGGAACCTACGAGATCAACAGAGAGGAGATCCCAGTTTTACGTGTTTTTCTGTTGATTTAAAAAAAGGGCAATTTTATAATGTCATCAGAGACAATGAAAGTCTACAACCTTTATTATAGTTCCCCTTAGGAAGAGTGTTTATGGAGGATCAGTCTGCAGTTATCAGAATCAATGTGCTCTTAAGCTTATAAAAAAAAATTGGTAGATGGTACAAACTTGGAAAGGATTGATTGAAATTAGCATATGAGTATAAAATGAGAATTTTAATTACTAGTGTATTTACCTGATTTTCTACATTTCCAAAAGATTGGGGGTTTTGTTTTTAGTTTCTTTCTTTAATAGTTCCCATGTTACTTTAGAGCTTGATCTTATCCCAGGAAGGAGCTCCAGGGAAGGAGCACAAGAAAATTCCGCCTTAAAGCCCTAAAAGTGATCACTCTTAAGTACCCCTGATTCTTCAGGATATTTGAAAGTTATTTAGTTTAGAATGAAAATATAGGATGTTAAATATTTTCTTGAATGGCAAATTAAGTAGCATCTGTTCTGTTTGTTTTTTCTGAGAGTTAAGCCAAAATAAACAGAATGGTCTACGTTATAACTATTTGGAATTGGTCAGTGTTATTAGTGACTCAATATTATTGTTAAATCACATTTAAAGATTGTGAGCATCTTTGATGTGAACCTTTGTATGATGTGGGTCCAGGAACTGCGATAGAAAACATATTTTTTTAATTAACTGTCAGGAGGAAAGAGTTCATATTCGTGCGACATTCTCCTATTTCTGGAACAAAATTTCGAACACTTCTTAGCCTACCATAGAGAAAAACATATATGGAGAATAAACTTAAACTTTATTAAAAACAAATTGCTATTTATTTATTTATAAATAAACAACAATATGGAGGTAAAAACCTGCCTTAAACAGAATTTACTGAGGAATATTTTGGAAGAATTTTTGTAAGACACCTGTAGCAGAGTACACGTTATACAGCTAAAAACCGTGAAGGGGCAATTCCTTCTTTTTTGATTTATAGACAATTAAGAGGATGATTTTTTTAAATGCTTTGTAATCATTTTACAAAAAAGCCTTGGAATGAGAAAGGTACAGAGCCACTGTCATGCATCTCTTGCCCTGTGATTCCCAGAACAAGCTTTTCTAGGCCCACTTTCAGCACAAATGATATTTTTTGTTTATTTATTTCATATGCATGTCCACTATTTGCTGTTATCACTTTACTTTCATTTGCAAGATTTAATCTCTCTCTCTCCCCACCACAACCGCCCCCCCCACCCCCGCCCACTCTCCTCCTATTTTCTGGAAACATAGATGGTGATTACGCATGTTAAAATGAAAGCCTCCAAATGAAATAAAATGGAGAATTAGCAAGAGACACTAAATGAAAGTAAACAAGCAAGTGAAGAACAAAACAAAACAAAACAAAAACGGTAGGCTGAAGTCTCAGACATGATTTTGGTGTGATCCTAAATGGTTCTCTTCACAGCTTAAGGGCTTGTCTTCCTTGACTATAAAATGAGGGCATCGCAATATTGCAGCCCTAACGGTTCAGGTCTGCTCCTTGGGGATCTTTGGGATATTTCTCAGTCATGACCTCCAGATAAATCAGTGTTAACAGCCTCTTGCCATTTGCATTTCCCTGTGGATGAGTTTCCTCCTTTCCCTTCCCCTATTATCTTTTGGGTCTGTAGTTTCTTTGGACTTTCCTAGATCCTGTCTGTCTGCATGTGGGTGCTGATTTTGGCATTTCATTCTCCCTTCTCATTTCCTTCAAGTATTTCTCTCTTTCTCTTTTTAAATTCACTTCCAGTGTTGTTTCTTTGTGTGTCTTCTAGGAATACTTAACCCATTTTTAAAGCAAAAGCATGTCAAGCTTGAATAAGAACTCAATCATTTTAATGTCCTGGAACCTTTCCTCCACACACAGCAAGTATCAGTTTACCGAAAAGCTTTGACCATAGGGCAGAGAACATGTCAAAAATACTATTCCTCCTGTGATTTCCAATCCTCCCCATATTGCAATGCATGGAAAATGTTATGGGCAGAGGCTCTCTTAGTGATTTTACTCGGGACCATAGCTTACAAAGTTAACCACTGGCAAAGGAGAAAGAAAAAAGCAAATACAAAACCCCAGTGCCTGAAATGAATAAATAAGCTAATAACTGAAGTATCAAAATGCTGAGTGAGACAGAGGCAGATTCTTTAAAAAAATTGTGAATGATTAATATATCTTCATAATTTAAAAACCAACAAATATTAAAACATATACAGTAAAGGCACTTGCTTCCACCACTGTTCCCATTTGTCAGTTCCCAAAACCTTCCATACAGAGTACAATTTTTAATAGTTCATCTGCATAATTCTTTGTATAAATAATATTATGCAAGATAGAATATACATTTATATTCTTTCTCTTGGAACAAAAGGTTTATACACACTGTTCAGCACAATGCTTTTTTTTCACTTCATATATCTCAGAACTCTATCCATATTACACAGAGAGGTTGTCCAGTTTGTTTGTTTTTTAACTTCATTGCATATTATTCCATTGCATAAATATACCATGATTAATTTAACCAGTCCCCTATTGGTGGACATTTGAATTGATGCCAGTCTTTTGCTACAGAAAACAATGCTGCAGTACATAACCTTGAACATATGTGATTTCACATATGTATAAGTTTATCTGTAGGAAAAATTCCCAGAAGGGGGATTGCTAGGTCAAAGTACATATGATTTGTTACTTTGACAGATAGTGCCAAACTTTCTTCCATAGATGATGAGCACTTCATATTGCTGTCAGCAATGTATAAAATTGCCTGTTCCTCCACAGCCTTGAAATCAAAATGTTAATAAATTTCTGCATTTTAGAAATTTGGAATTTTGATTATGTACTCTGGTAAATTATCGTACCTTGCTGTGGTTTTAATTTACTTTTATGTTAAGTGAGGGTGTGCATTTTTTCACATGTTCAAGGGCCATTCCTTTTCTATAAAATGCAATTCAACTCTCTTTTTTTTAAATTGAGTTTTAAATCATTTGTAGAGTGTCTTTACATATTAGGGCAATCAGGTATTTGGTTGACAAGAAATTATTTTCCTGTTTTGTTGTTTTTCTCTGGATTTGCTCATTGTTTTTGCTTTGTTTACATTCAGAAGTTAAAAAATTATTTTTCTATAAATGTATCTAAATTTTTTATTATGGTGTAAAGGCTTTAGTCACAATTTAAAAAGCCCTTGTCACTCGAAAGTTATACAGAGATTTTTCATGCTGTCCTCTCTATTATTATGGCTTCATTTTTTAAATCTTTGAAACTTTTAGAGATAATCCTAGAGTATGATATAAAGAAAGGATTAAATGTAACACTTTTCAAATGGCCTTACCATTGCCCAGCATTACTTACTGAATAATCCACCTTTTCTCCCAATGACTTGAGATTCCACCTTTAGAAAATGATATGTTCCGGACTTCCCTGGTGGCACAGTGGTTAAGAATCCACCTGCTAATGCAGGGGGCATGGGTTCGAGCCCTGGTCCGGGAAGATCCCACATGCCGTGGAGCAACTAAGCCCATGTGCCACAACTATTGAGCCTGCCCTCTACAGCCCGTGAGCCACAACTACTGAGTCTGTGTGCCACAATTACTGAAGCCCGCACGCCTAGAGCCCGTGCTCTGCAACAAGAGAAGCCACCGCAATGAGAAGCCTGCGCACCGCAACGAAGAGTAGCTCCCGCTCACCGCAACTAGAGAAAGCCCGCATGCAGCAATGCAGACCCAACCAGCCAAAAATAAAATAAATTAATTAAAAAAAAAGAAGATGATAAGTTCCTTATTCAAGGGGGGGTCTTTAGGCTTTCTGTGTTATCAGTCTGTACAACTACTTTGGATTTAGCTAGAGAGAGTTTCCTTGCCTTTTCTCTAATAATCCATGCTTTAGCCACTCAGAACTACAGTTGACCCTTGAACTACGTCAGTTTGAATGACCATTTTTCAACAGCAAATACTACAGTACTGCACACACAGCCCATGGTTGGCTGAATCCGTTGATGTGGAAGAACTGATGATATGAAGGACCACATATAAGTCACACATGGATTAACGAGCTAAACCAGCTCACCCCTCCTTGTTCAGGGGTCAGCTACACTCACTCTTCCACACCAAGCTCTTCAACAATGAAGCATCTCGGTTACCTCCATGCCTCTGCCCATGCTGCTCACCCTGCATGGAATGCCCACCTTGCCCTTGTCTGCCTAGTAAACCTTGATTTGTCTCTTAAGACACAGAAAAACTATAACGCTTCCAAAGAAATAAAGAGCAGAAAATGCTACTATAATAAAAAGGGGAGAGAATATTATGTGTATATGTAAACAAGAGGTGATGAGAGCAGTTGGCTCTGAAAAGAAGAGTTATTAGATTAGGATGAAAAGGGGATACACTTTTCCCTGAGTTCCTTCTGTATCATCTGCGTTTTTACCATGTGAATGTATTAAGAACAATTTCGTTTTCAAGGAATTATAATTAGGCAATTTGTTGTCCAAGGAAATTAAGAATATAACAATATAGTAAATAAAAGACTATGAGAGAATTTTTTAAATTAATAATACATCGTCTCCACTGTGAAGCATCCTTCACCATTACTCTATTCTCTATGGCAAATAAAGGCTCCTTCTGCTATGTTCCTATAGCACATCATAAAAACTTCATAATAGAAGCATACTGTGCATTATGGTGTTATCATTTGCCTGTCACTCCACTGAACTTCTGGATTCTTGTTCATCTTTGGAGCTCAGACACTGAACACCAATTAGTGTCACTTAGTAAGTGTACAATAAATGTTTGAAGAAGAAAGGAAAGAAGAAGCGGAGGGAGAAAGGGAGGAAGACATTCAGGGACATTACATTAGAAAATGTGCCTGTTGGGAAAAGGGGAATGGGAAAGGGAATGGGAGTGTAAATAAATAAAGCAAATAAAAAGTGACCTTACACAGACCAGTGATGAGAGTGTGCCACGAGCTGAAGTGTATGGTCCAGGGATTTCTTTCTCTCGCGCTCCACTCCCACTGTTTCTAGTCTACATATGGCAGCTGGAGTAATCTTGTTAAAAGTATGCCAGATCATGTCTGTCCTCTGGTCCAATCCCCACCCATCACCTCCAGCCAATGGCACTCAATTTTTACAGAGCATAATTCAACATTCTTATAACGGTCAGTGTGGCCCCGTGTGATCTGGCTTCTTGTCACTTCTCACCTCCTCTTTTACTCTTCTTCCCCTAAATACTCTTTTTCCCCACTCACATTGTCTCCTGGCTGTTCCTCCAATGCTGTGGATACGCAACTTTTGTAGAGCCTTTGCATTTGTTGCTTCTTCTGCCTGGAACATTCTTTCCACCGATTGTTCCATGACTCTCATAACCCACTCAAGCCCCAGAGAGCACTTTCAAGGCCTCATTCAAAATTACGAGCTGTCCTTAAGCCCTGACCGGGCATTCCCATCTACTTCCCTTGCTTTATTTCTCTTCACGGTACATATCAGCTTTTAACATACTATATAATGTGCCAAATCATTTTGTCTATCCCTACTAGAATGTAAGCGCATGAAGGAAGGGGTAATCTGGTACAACTTAGATATCCAGTAAATACTTGTTGAATCATAGAACAAAAGCATTTTAAGTTTATCAAGTGAAACTGAGCTTTCAAGAAACAATACTGTATTTACTTATGTTTTGCAAACTGCTGATCCATCAAAGAACATGTCCCGAGATCTGGTGGGTTTGGGCTTTGGTCCAAAGTTCTTCTCACTTTCTTTTTGGATAGTCTTATCTACTACCATGAATTCAATTTCCATCCATAATATAAAGTCTACATTTGAATGATATCCAAGTGGAACTCTAGCCCAGAGCTGGAGGTTCCTGAATTCTAGATGGGTATATCCCAATACCTTTGGACATTTCCATTCTGATAATTTACAGGCACCTCAAATTCAACATGTCTAATACTAAACTCATTCTCTTCTCCTTTAAACCTACTCTTTAAGTTTCCTTTCTCAGAGTAATACATCGTCTCTCAGAGAACAATGTGATATTCTTGCCAGTTGCCTCAGTCATAAATCAGAATGTCATTCTTGACTTCTTTTTTGCACCCAAACTTATCCAATCAACCACAAAGAGGTACTAATGCTCATTTCTCAATATCTTTTGAAGCATTCACTTTTGCCATTGCCACCATCCCCATTTCAGCCATTACTCTCTCCCATTTGGATATTGCTACAGCTGCCTCACTTTTCTTTCTAGCTATTTAAATCTGATCATAGTAGTTAACTTCATTGGGCATGTTCTATGCACTTTACATCCATTTAAACCCCACAATAATCCTATACCATAAGTTCTATCATCATTATTCTCATTTTACAAATAAACAAAGGCATGAAGTGTCTATGTAACTTCTCAAAGTCTTGTCACTAGAAAGTGATGGATCTGAAATTTAAACCCAGGGAGTCGGGCTCCAGAGCCCATGCTGTTTACCATTATCTTATTTAACTCTGGATTAAGTCGTACCCTTGCTTAAACACTTCAATGCCTCCCTATTACTCTAAGGATGATGCTCAAATTCCTTACTATCCCCTCCAAAATCTGACTCTTACTCATCCCTCTGTCTTTATCTTCAACCTCAACAGCCACCCTCACCCCTACTTCCACCCCTACTTCCCCCACCCCTACCCTCTGCTCCATCACTAATGAACTTCTTTCAGTCCCTTGAATGCTTCTGTGCTCTTAAACACGTTATTCTCTGTGCCTAGAATACTTTCATTATCACTCAATCCCAATTTGCCTGTCTTATCCCCATTCACCCTTACTGTTTCACCATAGGTCTTTCTGAGGGAAGACTTCCCTGATCACCCCCTCTTGCCTCCACATCTAGCTGTGGGGATGCTCTATTTTGCTCTTATGCAAGCCTATGCTCTAGGATTCCTTCTTCCTTCTCACTATACATGGTCCCACTGTGAGCAGGCCCAGCCATGTGCCAGTGGCTCCTAATCTCTGTGTGATCTCTCCCTGAACTCTAGCCTCAGATATCTGACTGCCAACTTGACTTCTCTCCATGGAGGCCCAACAGGCCTCATTCAAACTTAACACAGCCAAAACAGAATTCTTTCTCCATCACCATCTATTTATTTGTCCAAATCTATTATTTTATCTTATTTTTATTCTTGTTATTACTTAGCACTTTAATATAACCCTGCAACAAGTCCTATTAATCCTATCTCTAAAGAATATCCCAAATCTATCCACTCCGCTCTGTCTCGCTTGCTTAGAATATGTCAACAGCCTTATAACTAGATGCCATGCTTCGCACTTGCCACATTCAGCAAACAAAGTAAATTTTAAAAAAGTAAATCAGATCATGCCCTCTCCTCAAAACATGGCTTTCCATCATACTCTGAATAAAACTCGACTCTTACCCTGGCTCAGCTATCTCTTGGACTTCATATTATACAACTCTGTCCTTGCTACTATCCCCCAGTCATACCCCTCTTCTTTCTGTTCCTTCCTTCTTAGCATCTGTGTCTGCTAAATTTGGATTCATCTGCAATGACAGAAAACCCCAAATAAAGATGACTTACATGTATTGCTTATTTTATCCTCAAATAAAAGAGATCCATGGGTAAGTAGTTCAGGCTGGTATGGTAGTTCCATAATTGTCAGGGTCCCACTCTACTTCTATCTTGTGGTTCTACTATCCTCTGTACAGGGTTTAAACCACATAGTCTAAGATGTTAGCTTGAGCTCCAGCCATCACATTCACATTCCAGCCAGCAGGAAGGTTAAAAGGCATACTTCTGCTCTTTTAAAGGTATATACATTTTTATCCCACCAGCCAAAACGTAGTGACATGGCCACATCACCTTTCAAGGGAAGCTGTATCAATAGTTTCTCTTTTTTGCTGAGTAGTATTTCATGGTACAGATACACCACCAATTGTTTAACCATTTACTCACTGAAGAACGTTTGAGTGTCTTCTGGATTCTAGCTATTGCAAATAAAACTGCTATGAATATTCATGTATAGGTTTTAATGTGAACATAACTTTTCATTTCCCTGGGATAAATGCCCCAAATCACAACTGCTGGCTCATAAGTACTTGTTTAGTTTTGTAAGAAACTGTCAAAACTAGCATAGTTGTACCATTTCACATTCCCACCAGCAAAGTATGGGTGATCTAGTTTCTTTGCATCCTAACCAGCTTTTGAGGTTACCACTATTTTTTATTTTAGCCATTCTGACAGACGCATAGTAACATTTCATTGTGGTTTTAATATGCACTTTCCAAACGGCTAATGATGTCAACCATTTTCCATGTATTTATTTTCCATCTGTATATCCTCTAGTGAAATGTCACTTCATGTCTTTTGCCCATTTTCTAACTGTCTTGTTTCTTTTTCTACTGTTGAGTTTTGAGAGTTTGTGATGTATTTTAGACACACGCCCTTTGTCAAATGTGTGGTTTGCAAATGTTTTCTCTCAGTCTGCAGCTTGTTTTTTCATCCTCATCATAGAGACTTCCACAGAACAAAAGTTTTTAATTTTGATAAGTTCCAATTTATTAATTTTTCCTCTTTCGTATCATACTTTTAGTGTCAAATCTAAGAACCTTTCCCTAGGTCTGAAAGATTTTTACTATGTTTTTTTTTTTCTAAAAGTTTCATAGTTTTGCATCTTATGTTTAAGTCTATAATCCATTTTGAGTTAATTTTTTATATAAGTTATAAGAATTACATCAAGTTTCTTCTTTTTTTTTAATCTATGGATGCTCCAGAAAGAAAATATTTTAAAAGGAATTTTTAAACAGATGGCTGTCCACAAATTTTTAAAAACATGGTGATTAACAAGAGCCAGAATGGGTTCACTAAAACCAAGTTAGGCTAAACCAACTTCTTTTCGTTTTGAAAACACTAGATTTCTAGGGCGATTTGGAGAATGCTGGCAAAATAAATCAAACTTAAGTTGAACACATACCCCTAGATGGAAATACAGAACTCAGAGAGGGAACTATAACAGCCCCACTGTATTTAATACTTGTCAGAGCAGTTCTGGAGTAAGGCTTTGACTATGGGCGATATGAGCCCATGTGCCACAATTGCTGAAGCCCGCGTGCCTAGAGCCCGTGGTCCGCAACAAGCCACCGCAATGAGAAGCCCGTGCACCACGGCGAAGAGTAGCCCCCACTCGCCGCAACTAGAGAAAGCCCACACGCAGCAACAAAGACCCAACGCAGCCAAAAATAAATTTTTAAAAATAATTTTTTAAAAAAACTTGAAAAAAAGAGTACATCAAAGCATTTGTGGAGAAGAAAAGCCAAATGATAAGGTCTGCAATTATGACTTTTGAGGACTGCTGAAGGACCATGTATTGCTTATTTCACTTTCAATGGACAGTGAGATAGTGGCTAGTCAGGCTGGAAAACAGTAAGCATAAAGAAGACGTGAAGCAACTTTGAAATGTTTGGCAGGCCATCTCATGGAAGAAGAAGAGGAAGGGTTATGCACAGCTTTGGGGAGGCCAAGCTAAGACAAGAGGGTGGAAATAATGAGAAGCTTGATTTCAGCTCAATGTAAGGAAAATCTTTCTAATACTTGTACTAGTCAATCACAAGGAATGATCTAGCTCAAAAATATAGTGAACTCCCTGTCAATATAACTGTCATGAGAGGTTGATCCAGATGACCTCACCAGTACGTAGCCAGGATTAAAGATCTTGAATTTGGAAGAGGAGAATTTTCTTATAGGCTGGAGAGGTGAGGCATGATTTCACAGAGTGAAGAGTGCACTTTAGGTTTATTAGATGGTTGGAGGCGTTGTGCTTTAAAGACATGAAAGTAGGGATCTTGGCCAAGGAAGAGATACAGAGGTGTTCATCTTGACTGAAGCAGAGATTTTTTGTGGGGAAGTATCTAAAGGTACCTCCCAGCTCTGAACTAACTATTAGGTCACATCTAGGCTGTGATTATCTAAAGGAATATTATTCACAGACATAACACTCAACCTAATGGTTGCAATGAGGACATACACGGTAGACTAAGATCTCAACTGGAGTCTTTTGCCTGGAATCAACCTGCATACACTCTTCCAACTATATTTTATTTTATTTTTCAAATTACTTATCTTTTTTTTTAGGGTATATACTTAAACGTATTTCTTAAAATTAATTTACTTTATTTTTGACTGCGTTGGGTCTTCGTTGCTGCCCACAGGCTTTCTCTAGTCGCGGGGAGCAGGGACTACTCTTCGATGAGGTGCACAGGCTTCTCGTTGCAGCGTATTCTCTTGTTGCGGAGCACGGGCTCTAGGCACATGGGTTTTGGTAGCTGTGGCACGTGGGCTCAGTAGTTGTGGCTCACGGGCTCTAGAGCACAGGCTCAGTAGTTGTGGCACACTGGCTTAGCTGCTCCGCAGCATGTGGGATCTATTAGTGAGAGATATTTAGGCACCCTTATTCCAAAAAGTTGATGTTTATTGGTTAGTTTCCATGTGTAGAGCACTTCATGTGGATTATATAATTTAATCCTCACAATAATTCTATAATCTGGGTATTTTCATTAATGCCGTTTGCAGATGAGAAAACTGAGGCTCAAAGAAGAAAAATTACTAGCTCCAAATTGCACAGCTGGAGAATAGAGGAGCTAGGATTTAAAGCTAAGCTATCAATTTATAAGACTGTATGTTTTTAAGAATATTTTAAGTGTATTTTATTATTAATTTTTAGTTAGAAAGGTAATTTGAGTCCAACAATACAGAGACATATAAAGAAAAAGTTAATAATCTGCCTCTCTCCTCTCCCCAACCACACTTCTTGGGGTCAATAAGGTTTCCAGTTTGGTGCATATGATCTTAGACTCTTCTCCAAGCAATACCCAAATGCTTAACCATTACATTACGTGGTCTCCCTAGTTCTGCCTCCTTTCTAGTATAGCAAACTACCTCCAAATAAAAGAGAGAGAAAGAAAGGGAAACTTTAGAAAGGACATGGTAAATAAGTGTCAACTGCCCATATTTGATTAATATTTAACAAACTAAACTAAACTCACCTGGAGGCTCCACAAATGTGGGGATAAACATTTTCTGGTAAGATTTATTCTGATGAATATGTGCAACTAAATTGAAATGGGCAGGTCTAACTGTGTGACTGTGCTATGGAAAATCATTAATTTGTCCTCATAACAAACAATTGTTCCTTGTCTGAAAACCAGATTTGGATGTTAAGTTTGACTCTGGAAAATAAATGATCATGGGTAATTGTAGGAAACTCTGAAAATTTGTCTTTTCTAGTGGGGATTCAAAGGGGCCTTATTTAATGTGGTAAGATCACAGTGTCCAGCTCTCTCTCATCCTATCAGGAAACAAGGTGCCCCGTTTACTTTTCAGGTAAAACAGATTTCCATTTGTCATGAGACAACTGTATTCAAATACTGTTTCTCTTCTGAAGAAGTGACAGATTGAAAGGGATAAAATTAGTTCATTCCATATAATCAGATGTTTAGGAAATGGTGCAGAGATTTGTAACAATCTCACAAATAAAAACACATTTATCCAGAGTCTTTCCCATTTGGATTCCTATGTTGCTTTTAAAATCTGGAAAAAAATATTTGTCACAAAATTATTCTGACTTAATTGAGCACAATTCCCCCAAAATGTGCTATTTCCAATCTTTCTTGCCACAAAGTTTTTCCGTAAAACTTTGTGCAGAATAATGTCTCCTTTCACAGTTTCAAACAGCTTAACAGCAGATCAAAATATAGTGTCAACATCAGCATATTGAGATGTACCCAAAATAGGAACATTTTTCTTGTATCTAAAAATAAACTACGACTACTTCATTTTATGGAATAAAATGGATCGAGAAGAGAGAGCTTATAGCACTACCTACAGTGTGAGTGACCGCTCTTTTCATTTCTTGTAAATTTACCAATGCAAATTCAGCAATGGTTTTGCCCAATGGTTGCCAATTTAGGCACCAACTTTCTCAAAGAAATAGCCTGATTAGAAAATAATTGTACTTCTTTCTCGCTACTGTTACCACACCTGCACTTTTCATTTCCTATAAGGTACAGTGGCAAAACTGCATCTTTCCACTCTGCCTCTTTTATCTGATGTAGTGGATGACAGGTAATCTAGCTGAAAGTTCCAACAATTGCACCACCAGAAAAACACTGGCTGATGAAATCTGAGCAGTTATCACACTAACCATCACCTGTCAACCCTCTTGCTTCAATTTAAGGGCGCATCAATTTTCTGAAGAGGAAATCAAGGGCAAAGAATAAAAGCGCTTCAGATAAACACTGACAAAGGCCCTTTCTGCCTTTTTTTTTTTTTTTTTTTTTTTTTTTAATTTATGATGGGATGTACTATCATAGGTTGCTCGGTGAGGTTTTATCAACCATCCTGATACATCCCAGATAGCTCGGAATTCTTTGGCCGTTGATGAAGTGTTATACTTGCACTTACTGAAAGGGCAGAAGATTTCCAACTGAAAATTACTTTCACTAAATACTACAAAGATATTGAAGCCAGAGAGAGCCAGGGGATGGAACAAATGACAGCTGCATATAACAATGAACCTCTCGGTTCTCGAGGCTGGCAGACTGAGTAGAGTAAGAACATGAACTAATGTTTTCTTAAAGCCAAGGAGCATATTGTGTAACGTGTTAGGCACAAAGAGTTCGTATGTTTTTTGTGGTAAGTTGGGAACAGAGTGCTGCCAATTGTACTTACAGTGTGTCCTGTCACTGCTTCCAGACCAAGATTTTTTTTCTAAATGTATCTGGTTACCACATTCAAAATACACATCAAATAATGGTATTTGGTGAGAGGAAAGATAAGGGCTAGGGAAGTAAAAGATATAATGATATAGATTTTATGAGGCACTTGGAACTTGGCCCTTAGCAAAACAGATCTGTTTTCCTTCTGGAGTTGAAAGCCATAGGGTTGAGGTGCTGAGCCTTCTGTGTTTAAGAGCAGTTTCCAAAATCAGGCAGATCTGGGACTAAAAGCTGTCTCTAACTTTACTAGCTGTGTGGCCTTAGCAAGTCAGTAAACTACCTAAACCTCCATTCCTCCTTTCCAAAATGTCGCTAATAACAGTACCTAACTTGTAGCACAGTTAGCAGGATGAAATTAGATATTGCATTTAAAACATTTAACAAACTACCTGGCACAACACAGGCCTATAGTAAATGTCAGATCCTCTCACTCTAGCTCCTAGTAATGTGTTGCGAGGCCAACCGACCCTGAACTTATTTCTCCTCGAATAGGAATAATTCCTAGAAGACCTTTCCCACTTTTTGAATCTTGCAGTTTGTCCCCAAAATAAGATTCTCCCAGGTCAAAACAATTAAAAGAGATGTATTCTAAACTCTGGTTTAACTGGGGAAAAACTATTGCTTGTTTTTGATTTGTTTATACAACACATTTCTCGTTTGCATTTTCCATGAGAACCTGAAACCAAACCACAAATATGTTTTGCTATCCACTCTTAAATGATGAGATTGTTTTCATTATTATTCAAATGTAAAAGGAAAGTGTGGACTTCTTAGAACCTCACAGTATTTTTGTATTTGTTTATATCTTTTAAGAATCCTGAAGTACTTGGAGACATCTCCTCAATTTGCACAATATTCCTGTGACTAATGAACAAGAAAAGAAGAAGGTGGAAAAAAAAATGAGGTATAGAGACAGTTGATATGGTGCCCACATTACTCAAGGAAGCCATGCTAGAGTGGGACGGCTGCCAGGACACTGGGCAACCAGCCTGATCCCCCACCATTGCTGTGCTTCCTGAACGTGGCAAAGCATGTGGCTCTCTGGTTTCAATATTTCTCACAGTCCTCCTTATGATGACATTCCTTCTGCCTGTGCTTGTCGCCCTCTTTAGACTGACGATAAACACTTAAAAGGCAGGGACTGATACTACTTACTATTTCCCCCAGCACACCATCTGATAGGCTAAAAATGTGTGTTTCATCTGTTTTTACTTGATGAAAAAAGCAAATTCACAAATGTGCAAATTATCGACTAGACTGTTCATCATCTCTATAAGGATAAACTCTTGGGATTCTTATCTGTTTCATTTTTTCCAAGAAGTTAGGAAAGGTAGGTTTTTTGGGTTTTGTTTGCTTGTTTGTTTCACTTTTGCTGTCATTTCCCAAATATCTGTTATACGGCAATCTTGCATTTTCTGCTTATTTCCAGTCTCCCTGTCCCAGAGGTACTAAACAAAAGTGAAAGGAGGAAGGCAATTATATTTAGATGGAACTAGACCCAACTGCCACCATTGGGCAACATTCTTAATAGCTCTAACATTTGCTTTGCCTTTTTTTTTTTTTTGGCTTTTTAATGGCTTTACTAATGCATAATTTTCTTCTTTTTTTTTCTTTTTTTTAAGATTTTTTTTTTTGATGTGGACCATTTTTAAAGTCTTTATTGAGTCTGTTACAATATTGTTCCTGTTTTATGTTTTGGTTTTTTGGCCGTGAAGCATGTGGGATCCTAGCTCCCCGACTATGGATCGAACCCACACCCCCTGCATTGGAAGGTGAAGTCTTGACCACTGGAGCGCCAGGGAAATCCCATCAATGCATTATTTTCATAAAAATATACTGTACTTATTTAAAGCAAACAATTTAATAAGATTTGACCTACATACATACTTGTGAAGCCATTGCCATAATCAAGATAATGAATATTTTGCATCAACCCCAAAAGCTTCCTCGCGTCTGCCCCTTTGTAATCCTTCTCTCTACCCTCTCCCCACCTCCTGCTCCCATTTTTATGCAACCCTTCTGTGAAAAATTAGTTTGCATATTTCATAATATCACATTTCATTTCTTGTCTGAAACTTCGTAAGTTTGTTAGGCTGCTTAAGTAAGATGATATGATACAAGTGCACCTAAAAAAAATCACTCAAGAATGTTCCCTTCGTCTGCTCATTTTCCCTTCTCTATTCAGACAACAGTGTTTATTCCAACAGTATTTATACTTGGATAAATCCATCTGAAGGCAGCATTTCTAATATTTTGTTTGTTTTGTATGGGAATTTTTAATTTATTTAAAGCGGCACTGCTTTCCTACAAAAGCCATGCAGGGTGCCAGTGACCCACGGGCTGAACCTATAAATAGGAAATATTTATTTTGGAACAGTAGTGTTTCAAGTATGATTTGACTCTAGGCAGTTTTTTATAACAGTCATTGTACTATTATCTTTGCCATAGTTTTAACAAAAAAATAGGGACTACCTCATTTATGAGCAGAGCCATCAGAGGAAGTACTATTCTTTTTCATCCTACAGAAATATTTTAATGATGGTAACTAAGGATAGGGGGGCATAAGGCCTTTTGTCGTGCTGATTTACAGATTAACAAAGACTCGAGAATCACTGCTTTACAGCAATTAATATACACTCTTGGTGAGAACTAGCAAGAATGAAGAACCAACTATTTGAGTTTGTCTGATTACGTAAGAAAGCAAACTGATTAACTTCTCTCTCCTGGACAGTGTCCTCCTTTGGGAAGGAAGGTATTAGCAGCCTTAAAACCAAGGAGGAAAACTGTTCTTTTTATAGTGAGGTGTAGAAAATGAGACAGCTTTCTTACCTCTGTGGCTTTGGGGGGGTGCTCTTTCCATTCAGTGTAAGTTGAAAGAAGTATTTTTCTTACAGCATTGTATTTCCAGCTCTAGGTTAAAGTTGCTATGTCAAGAGAATTGATAATATAATCCAAGGTACTTCTTCCTATCACTTCAAATTTCTGGGCATGTCTCCCAGGAAAAAAAATTAATCTGCATTTCCATTTTTAAAGTGCTTTTAACTTAATGTAGTTAATTCCTCCATTTTTGCAACCAAAATATCCCCATTGTTGTTCCGACAGTTCTACTTTCCCCTCCTACAAGTAGTCTGGGGCACAATGGAAAAATTACAGTAAACTGAAAACAACCTTGGTTTTCAGAATTTTTTTAGAAAGTTGTATTATTGGTTCACGACTGATAACCAGTTTTACAGACAAAACCATGGCAGAGAATCTTATCTTAAATAAAGTCAAACTAATTTACACACTGTTGATGACAAATAAATGATGGTGGATGCCTCTATTCCACAAAAACCAAGCAATCAAAATGTTCAGATTGGGTGGAACCAACCTTTACCCCAAAATCAGTGAGACCCTCTTCCCCAAGCAGATGCTCTTCCACTCTTATAAGGAATGGCATTAAAGGTACAAGTTCTATGATACAGGGAATCCCTTCTCATGCTTCTATCAGCCCAAAGAGAAGTCGCTTCTGATTGGCATTGCTGGAGCCCATTGAAGTCTTGTTTGCTGCCAATGGTCATTATGACAACATCTGTGACTAAGATGTGGAGGTTTAACTGCCTCATTTTCCTTCAGCTATGAAACCCCTTGGTTCATATAAAAAGGCTTGGTCAGGAAATTCCACCAACAGCGTGCATCGGTTGGTGAAAATCACATGATTCTGACCACAAAATAAGCTATTTCTAAATCCTTGGCTCAGTTAGGCCATGCACAAAATCTGGATGCAGACACGTACTGGATTTCCTTGACTTGATAAAAAGAACTGCTCTCCTAGAAATATGCAATGTATGACTTCTTTTTTCTTCCTTGGTCACATAGAGTTGTAGTATGCTTGCATACGGGCCTGTTTCCTCCAGGGTGTGTGTTACACCTGCTTGCTCCTTATTTCTCTCCTTAGGCTGCATAATTAATTCTTTTTTTATTCAGAGAAATTATTATATTTTTGTATTCTAAAGCCCCATTTCAAATAAGAGATGCTAATGTTGTTCAGAATTGCCTAAGCTAAGCTCTCGTGCATATTACCGCAAGCAGTACAAAATGTATATATAAAAGGAGTTTCTCAGCTAGAGGTAATATTTGAGTAATTACTACCAAATCATTACACTGGGGGCCATTAAAGTAAACTGCATTAACAAACTATTAAACATTTTTAAATAAAAAGAAACCAATATATTAATACATGTTTAGAAACTTAAAGATTATATTTTAAAATATCATACATTTTTATGACATCATAGATAAAAAGTTTGTTTCTTTTCACCATAAAGCTATACTTTAAGATTTTTTTAGTGAAGAAAACCTGAAATGAAATTAGTTACCTACAAATACAGATTGCAATTACTCATTGGAAAATCATTTTTCTAAGCCTTCAACTAAAGTCTCAAAGTCATAGAAAGTTAGAATTCTTTCAAAACTAATTTTTGGTTAAATTATATTTCATTTAGCATCACAGCCTTGTTGTTCAGCTGGTTAGCCATCCACTGACTTTTAAATGTACAATATCCTGTGATGGAGACAATTATTTGTCATTTAATTAAATCCTAAAGCTATTGTGTTCCACTCAAAATAAATTCTAAAAGTAACAGTTTAATAAAAAGATTATTGCAAAACATAAACTTATTTTATAAACCCTTTAAGGGTGGGGAATTTGTCTTCTACCATGTTATCTTCGACACACTCCGTGGCATATAGTAAATGGTTTTTGAAAAAAAAAGAACATAATAGCTCCTGATTCCATGATTCTAAAATCTAAGAAATTCCTATTTTAAAAGGAATAGTAGTAAACTATATGCTTATGACTGTACATTGATCTGAATGGGAGAAATGATACAACCTCCTTTTAAAATACAAAGAGTTAGTGAATTGTCTTCTTCTGATCAAGTGGGATAATATACCTAAGTTACAATAATGGATTTTATCATGAACATCATTTGTACTATTAACACAGAAAGTTTTGTCTAGTACTTAGAGGTTATTACTTTTAAGTAACTATTACTTTTAAGTTAATAATGATAATTCTGAATCCTAATATCTTACTTTCAATGAATAACATTCCTATTCAAAGAGCAACTAGATATACAGAAAGTGGTCTCAGTGGGATTGCAGTAGACACAAAATGAAAGAATAAACAGTTGAAACACCCTACAGAAAAACCTGAGAGGTCTGGTTTTAATTTTTGTTGGTGCTTTTATTTTTTCATTTCTGAACTAGTTTCACATCAGTACCTCTTACACACACACACACACACACACACACACACACACACACACACATACACTCTCACCAAATTCATAAATGATGAGAAGGCAATTGGTCGTTTAACAGGAATTACTAACTAAATTTTTCTGTGATGCTAGTTGTACATACTGAGTTGCGTGATGTGAGTTATGAACATGAAATTGCCTAGAAAGCACAAGAACCTTGGCAAATATTCAGAGTAGAGCACAATGCTTTAACACAACTAAATGGTTTAATGACAAGTGGGGAATTACTGTAAAATATAAAGCTGGCAAAAGGCAGCAAACAGCGCCTGCTGGCTAGACTAAGAAATCCAAAATGGATTCCAGGAAGAGAGCACAATGCCCGGCTGCTGCGGTGGTTGCCTGTTCCTCCTATACTGTTATTACTGTTCAACGGTCCTGAAATCTGAATGACAGTGGCCTGAGCCCTTTCAAACAACAGAAAGAAGGTCAATTTTTGTAATGAGGAAATGGAAGTGGTGGCACCGGAGATCACTGACCCTTACAGTTTCCTGTGCGATGAAGGAGCAGTGAAGTGCGCGGGGAAATTACGGTGTAGGAGAACAGTGACACCACCATCATGAAACACGGAACCAAGGAACAAGTAGCAAATGCACGAAAATGTGCATAAATCAAGTATATGCCATCAACCCTGGGCTTATTCCTATTCTCAAACTGTGAAAAATTGGGCCCAACAGTTCTGCGAAGAAAGGAAAAGGCAAAGGGCCAAAAATCAAGTTCAAGAGTATAAAATGATATTTTTAACCATGGGTAATATTTAAAATATTCTGCAACTAGAAGTCCTAGGTACTGACCAATCAGAACAGATGCTGGTCAACGTGCTGAAGCAGGATCCTCAAGACCAGCTGTCCTGCCAGGGGCTACCTAGTTAATTCCTAGATCCTGGGTGGGTGTAGAGGTCCAGACTGAAGCCAAGGTAGCTCAGGAAAACAGGTGAGATAGGTGCAGTTGGGACTGGGCCAGTGATTGTCTATCAACTGATGCAAAGTTATTTCAATATTGTAACATCTAGTGCAGGCTACCAGTGTATCCCAGTGCATTAGTGCTGGTCTTAACCCTGCTCAGTCTACTGCCATTGCCTACTCACAGGGTATTTTGTGGTGTAAAGAAAGGGAAGAGTAGCTTATTAGCAGGGCTAATTGAAAACCTGTCTTTGATATCTGATGGCCCTTTCATATTTCATGTCCCTCAGTATTATGTTACAAAATCATTGTCACATTCATAACCCAGGAGTTTCTGAATTAGGAGATGTGCTAAAGTCACTAACGTAATTAATGAAGTTTAGGGACTAGCAGATGCAAACTACTATATACAGAATGGATAAACAACAAGGTCCTACTGTATAACACAGGGTGCTATATTCAACATCCTGTGATGAACCATAATGGAAAAGAATACAAAAAAGAATATATATATATGCGTATGTAAAGCTGAATCACTTTGCTGCACAGCAGAAATGAATACAACGTTGTAAATTAGCTGTACTTGAATAAAACAAGTTTTAAAAAAATAAAATAATTAATATTAAATTTTTTAAAATGAAGCTTATTCCACTGGATAATAATGATGGTTATCTGATGATTCAAGGAGCTCAATAGATTTTTTTTAAACTCCAAATATTTAATTAAAAATTCATAAAGAAATCTATTGAAATAATAATTTTAAAGATCTTTCTGAAAAACCTGAAATAATATTTAATCAGTTTTCTTTGCCTCACCAGATACTGCAATTTGAACATGCCACAAGCTTTACTTCATATTGAGATATTTTCCTTTCAGCCAGAGTTTTCATATAATTTATTGATCTTTCTCAGTTGCCAAAAAGGCATCCAGAAAGAAAAGTTTATTTAACATTCTTAGACAACAACTTCTAGGGTAATGTTAGCTGATTTCTCATGGAAAAATGTCAAGATAGGGCTTCCCTGGTGGTGCAGTGGTTGAGAGTCCGCCTGCCAATGCAGGGGACACGGGTTCGTGCCCCGGTCCGGGAAGATCCCACATGCCACAGAGCAGCTGGGCCCGTGAGCCATGGCCGCTGAGCCTGCGCGTCAGGAGCCTGTGCTCCACAACGGGAGAGGCCAGAGCAGTGAGAGGCCCGCGTACCACAAAAAAAAAAAAAAAAAAAAAAAAAGTCAAGATAAGAGAACACATTTTGATTCAGATGATAAGATATCTTGAATATATATTTAATACTACTGCATTTTTTTTTAAATTATGGAGACTATTTTTGTGATTTGATTGCCACAAGAATTCAGGTGAAGCAAACAAAAAGTAGAAGGTTTGGTTATGAAAGTTGCAACATATTTCATAGTCAGGGCCTGCAAAATTTTTAGTTACGTTTTGATTTTCTCTAAAAACTGACATATCATTGAGACTATACTGATGTTGACAGACCAGGCTTACAAATATATTTATGGAAAGAATTGTTGCATTAACTAAACAAGCTATTGCACCAGGAACAGCCCCTGGGCATTTATATTCAACTTCTGCTACATTTCCAAGGGCAGGCCACCCTGATATGGCATGTTTATGAAAAGTAAGTAGCATTGAATACCGGCAAGTCCCAAAATAACCTCTGCAGAAACATTGTATGGGAGCTCAGAAGACTTTTATGATGGCATCCTAGACTTCTCTTTTGCAATAAAGCAGAATTGCAATCATGACTAAGTTAGACCAGACCTAGCAACAACATTTATGGATTTGACAACTTTGCATTTATACTTAGCATGTATCAGTTTAGTACTTATAGTAATTTTAAAGGACAAAATGTGAAATATTAGCAAACGGGATATAGAATGAAGATTTGGAAGTATCAAGACGTCAGAGGGATACAAAGACCAAATGTTAGTTATCTTCTCTTTTTTTAATTAATTAATTTATTAATTCATTTTTGGCTGCGTTGGGTCTTTGTTGCTGCATGCGGGCTTTCTCTAGTTGCGGCAAGCGGGGGCTGCTCTTTGTTGCTGTGCACGAGCTTCTCATTGCAGTGGCTTCTCTTGTTGCAGAGCACTGGCTCTAGGCACACGGGCTTCAGTAGTTGTGGCTTGCGGGCTCTAGAGTGCAGGCTCAGTAGTTGTGGCTTGCGGGCTCAGTAGTTGTGGCTTGCGGGCTCTAGAGCACAGGCTCAGTAGTTGCGGCGCACGGGCCTAGTGGCTCCGCAGCATGTGGGATCTTCCCGGACCAGGGATAGAACTCGTGTCCCCTGCATTGGCAGGCAGATTCTTAACCACTGCACCACCAGGGAAGTCCCTAGTTATCATCTAATATGGAGTAAATGTGATCACTTAAAGATGATTCAAGAGACAGTGGCTAAGATTTTAAGAGCACCTGGAAGGACAAAGAAGCTGTAACAAAAGCAGTGACTTTTCTAAATTTTTTTCCCACGTGTGACAAATGGAGGAAATGCCCATCCTAGTAGAGAAAAGGAGACACCTAGTCACCAAGAGGAAAGCCAGGAGGCATGATGGCAGAAGAACATGACACACAATTTGCACAATGCACAAGCCTGGACTGTCATTCATCTACATCTAAAAGAAATATTTGATCACATGAACTGAGCTTCTAAGTAAGTAAATTATCATAGAAAAAAATTTTTTCAGGCCATAAAGAAATGAATATTTGAGCCATATTTTCAAATATAGCTATTAAACACTCCAAAAGTGCCACCACTGAGCAACACACTGTCTTTGACTTCACGTGCTATGGGAGGGCAATAAGCAAATACAGAACAAGGACAGGGATTGGTGGTGGAAATGAGTGAAGAAATCATGTTTGTCTATATTCTACCTTGCAGTGTACCAAAAATTGAAGGTTTTTTTAAATAGTCAAAAGAAGATAAACTGAAGTCTAAACTTCTTTAAAGGCTCAGCCTTCAAGGAGCATCTTCTTTGAGGCTACACACATAAGGAGGCAGGAGAAAATGCCCATAAATTTGAAAAACTACGTGTCCCTCATACATTTCAAGTTGACATCTTAAATTAATCATAAGCGAAAATAGTTCTAAAGGATATAATACTGACATTTTAAAATACAACTTTACATTACCTTTTTCAATGAATTCAATGGGACATAAATGCCACAGTGATTTGACACTCATCAACATCCACTGAAAAATAGATTCAACCAAGTTTGCTTAAATAGTTGCAAATTTTACATGATTCTTTTTTCCCACTGAAATTGTGTTTCCATTTCTCTTTTCTCATACGGTTTTATCTTACTATAATAAGTGTTTAATATTTGAAAGTCCTTTATTGATTATGCTATCATACTTCTCTGCAGCAAAAAAGTATATAAACTGAATTTTTTTAATTTAAAAAATACCCTGTTATCATGAGGTCTTAAGTATTAAAAAAACATTATTCTGCACAGAGGGTTTTTTTTTTTTTTTTTTTTTTTGCGGTACGCTGGCCTGTCATCATTGTGGCCTCTCCCGTTGCAGAGCACAGGCTCCGGACGCGCAGGCTCAGCGGCCATGGCTCACGGACCCAGCCGCTCCGCGGCATGTGGGATCTTCCCGGACCGGGGCACGAACCCGTGTCCCCTGCATCGGCAGGCGGACTCTCAACCACTGCGCCACCAGGGAAGCCCAGAGGATTTTTTTTTTAAGCATTAGTAGTACACAGTTTAACAAAACAATATAAATATTTCAAAAATGTTTGATAAAGATCATTAAATATAAGAAGTAAAATTTTATTGGAAATGCATCTCCTAATGAGGCAGGGGCATAATTATAGTGTCTTAATTAGAGATGGCTTCTGCACACCAAAAGATAAACTGTCCCTTTGTTTGGCATCCTGGGAGTTTTTAAACCCTGGAGCTGTTGGGAACATTGTGATGATGTGGCTAACTTCGGGGTATAATATAAACCTAACACTGTGTAATATAACTTTGTAATATAATATAATAACTTTGTAATATAACTGTGTAATAAACTTTGGGGTGTAATATAAACTTAACAGAGCCTTCCACTGTTCAGCACAGCTCCCAGCACCCAACAGGTAATCAATGAATGTTCATTTTCTTGGTCTTCTCCTTTCTCATCCTTTCAGCTCTCAACCATGCTGGGGCAACCACTAGCCTAACAAATGAAGCCATCCCAGCTCCAAGAGCATCGTTTTAACAAGGATCTCCTCAGACAAACCAGTGTAAATAGAAACTTCCTTGATGTCACCATGTTCTCTTTGTAGCAGGAAACAAAGATTTATAAAAATAGGTTTATATGTGTAGATATACTTTTAATCAAATGGCTTAATGTAATATATACACATATAAAACTCTAAAACCAATGTTACTGAAAAATTAAGTTCTATGTAAGGGCATTAAAACTACAACATTTACTGGAAAAATACACCAACTTAAAAAGCTATATTTCTTTTCCAATATTAAATGCTTACAGTATGTCAAGCAAGTAGAAACTGCACTTGGATATACAATGCCTGGAACATTTGAGTCATTTTTAAAAACACTGACGGTGTTTTAGAAGGATTGACCCTTCTATTAGCATAAGTAGGCTGTGGATTTTTTCACATGTAATGACTTCTGTTTCTACCCCCTGCCTGAGTATACCGCCTACTACTGCATCGTCTGACTCCACACTTCCCCGCTGGTCTCCCTGTATTCTTCTCACATGACGAAAACACTCTACGAAGCAGGTACTTTTTTTTTTTTTTTTTTGCGGTACGCTGGCCTCTCACTGTTGTGGCCTCTCCCGTTGTGGAGCACAGGCTCCGGACGCACAGGCTCGGCGGCCATGGCTCATGGGGCCTAGCTGCTCCGCAGCATGTGGGATCTTCCCAGACCCGGGCACGAACCCATGTCCCCTGCATCGGCTGGCGGACTCTCAACCACTGCGCCACCAGGGAAGCCTGGTACTCTTTTTTTTTTAACAGATAAAAAAAAAATTAATGGCTCATTATTTTTTTTGCGATAGATTGTTTATTAGTATTTTTTTGGTTTTGTTTTTAGCTAGAATATTTCTGCTTCTCTTTCAAAGAAATGTGCAAAGGATGTCAAAACTCTTTAAAAAATAAATAGAATCTTGTTTCAAAATAAAGATTTTAGGAGAACTTCTTTGTAAAAGCAAACTATTGCATTTTAAGTGTCTTTGTTTGTTAGCAATCCCTAATATAGCAACTCAACAGTAATTGCTATTTTATAATCTCCTGAATATTGAACTATTTATTATGCAAGTTAATACTCTTTGGAGTATGCACCCGCCTAGCCATGGAGTTCTTTTCTGTTTACATATTTTACTTTTGCAGCTTTTGCCAGTCACTGTAAAGAAGCATCTTGAAATTTACTAATTCCAGGCGTAAACAGACTTCTGCCAGACACATAGCAGCTACACTTCATGTCTTTGTTTTTAATTAAAGAAAGACATACGGCAGACTGGCAAAATTTGGGGAAAACATTTTTTTGTAACAGCTAGGAGTTCTCTTCAGCAGAATTTTATTGTCATCATGACTACAGGGCCCCAGGACCAGGCTGTGACTCCATAATCCCCAGCAGAATGCGGGGGTGTAACAAGAGGTATCGGGTTGAATTCCATATAATTGTCCTTTTGCAGGTCAAAAATGGTTGAATATTGCAATTTCATGTGGTTCAACCAAATAATTGCTGCATATAGGCTCTTTCCTCAAAGAAAGCTCCACAACATAGACTCCTTCAGGAACATGCTAGAGAAATGCTCCCCAGGAACTATTTCCTAAATTTGGTAAAACTTCATAATACAATATTTATTAGTTTCAGTATAGTCTACCAAGTCATTTCATGCAGCACAGACTTGGTGGGCAAGTGTTTTGCTATTCGACTGGATATCTGTTCAATTCACCACAGCCCTTCTTCTCGCAGAAGCAACTGGCCCCATCACAGTCCTAGAAGTATCAACAAGGAGCGAGGGATGTGCACCCTGGTCTGAAGTGTGAGGCAGTCAACAAAAAAGGATGGTCTGAACACACAAAATATGTTGACCATCTTAAGACTGGTTCATGATCACTGTAACTGGCCCCCAAATAGTTCTACCTTGCATTTGTATGAATACACCCACAAGGCAAGCAGGGTGTACTATTCCCATTTTACAGATGAGGAAATCAAAACTCCCAGATATGAAGTAACTAACTCAGGGTCACCAGTGAGGAAATGGCATATCTAGGTGAGAACTCTGTTCTGTCTCATAGTCTATTTCCTTGGGAGATAATATTTGAAAATTCAGGACACTGGGCAGAATGTCCCTTTAACTTCTTCCCTCCTCTTCTTAGTGTCCTGTGCACACATGCTAATGAGGTAAGATGACTAGGTGTGGTGGGTTGGCTGTGACTCCACAAAGAGTCAAGCACTTCTCTACTTCTGTGATAAAGGATGAAAGTGATGAAAACACACATACTCCTTAGGAGAGGAGAGAGGGTAAAACAGGAAGTAAGCATTTCATAGATCCATGAGAATGGAGATCTAGAATCTTTGCATCAGTGTGGGGCAAGAAGAGGGAGAAGGGAAGACCACTCCTCCTTGGCAGAGAGAGCTGCATGGTTGGTTCTGGGCTTTATTTTCACCATAGCAACATGAGTTGAACATGCCCTGTGGACAAAACCCAGTTATATAAGAGAATCACATATACACACACTCACTGACCTTAGGAAATTTACCATCTGAAGAACGAGCTTGGACAGGCAAATGAAAAAAATGCATGGCCAAGACACCTGTGAGTGTTAATATGGATGTTCAAATGCTTGGAATGATAAATGTCATAAGAGAATAGCTATAAGAACCTTGAATAGAAATTGGCCCTGAAAAAGCTGGGAATTCTAAAGAGATACTTAAAACTTCAGATAATCACCAAATGCTGGAGCAGAGTAAGATCAACACATAGGACACTTCTCTTTGAGAGAAAGTGCTTACCTGTTTGAGGTGCCAAGTGGCCTGGAAATATCTAGCAACTCTTGACTTTAAACTCTATTCATCTAGCTCCGCTGAACATAGGAGTCAATAAAAATAACTAGAATTTGTATAGTAACTATCTTCTAAGGAATCAAAGAAAAATATAGGAGAAAATAGAATGTGTTTAAAAATAAAGCCCATCATCTCTATCAAAAAATATGCTAAATTGAATATAAATATGATAAATATTCCCACCCCAAAGTGACTTTCTATTTTTGCACTGTTGTGAACATTCTTGTTATATGTCATGGTTAATCAAATTGATTTTTAATCCTAAAGGCGGAAGATATTTGTCACAGTCTATAACTTTCTGTACGTATTGTAGTTTTTGTTGGAAAACTCATCTACCCTGAAACCTATGTCCCTGTGTCCCTGACTTTTTGTACTAGATCAGCTTGTGTAGCTGCATTTGTATGGATGTAGATACTGCACTAGAATCTTACAGAAAAGGAAGATGTGAAAGCTTAAAAGTCATGTAAGAAGTGAGTGTAGAATGGGTCTTATCCTGTCTGTAAAAACTCAGAAATCAAAGCCACTGAAGCCTGCAGAGAGAAAGCCACCCTTGACCTTTCCAGATTGCTCATTGGGTGGGTACATGAGCCCAGGGATTTCACGTGGATCTCCTTTGTATCCTGGTATATAAATACCAGAAAATATGAATATTCAAATATGCTAACCAAACTTAGACCAATTCAGGGCCTGATAAACAGAGAATGTCCAACAATTAAAAATCATAAATGTGTGTAAGGTAAGTGGAAATGTATTTATGCTTTAAGTGTTTTTAAATGGCTCAAGTGTCACTTCTGATTTTCACTGTGTATGTCACCACACTCTTCCAGGCTGGACTATCTTGGGGACCCTAAATCAGAGATGAAGTAATAAATCAGGATCATCATGATACGATTAACACAAAGGCCACTAGAAGACCAAGCCTATATGTCATCTCACATTTAAGTTCTTTTCTCTCCTTATGCACTGGATCCTTCCAACGCCCCCTTTGAGGGCAACTTTCTATCCCTTTACATCTTTATCAGTGCACACACATCATTGTATTTTCCTTAGTTATATCTGTCTCCTAACCTAATGCATTAGTTTCCTTGGGCTGCCATAACAAAGTACCAAAAACTGTGTGGCATAAAATAGAGATTTATTGTCTCACAGTTCTGGAGACTACAAGTCTGAAATTGAGGTATCAGCAGAGCTATGCTCCCTCTAAACCCTGTAGGGGAATGCCCCCTTGCCTCTTCCTGGCTTCTGGTGGTTTGCTGGTAATTACTGGCATCCCTTGGCTTCTTGGATGCATTACTCGAATCCTCCGTCTTCACATGGCATTCTCCCTGTCTCTGTGTCCAAATTTCTCCTTTTTTTTTTTTTTTTTTTGCGGTACGCGGGCCTCTCACCGCTGTGGCCTCTCCCACCACAGAGCACAGGCTCCGGACGCGCAGGCTCAGCGGCCATGGCTCACGCGCCCAGCCGCTTCACGGCATGTGGGATCTTCCCGGACCGGGGCACGAACCCGAGTCCCCTGCATTGGCAGGTGGACTCTCAACCACTGCGCCACCAGGGAAGCCCTAAATTTCTCCTTTTTAAAAGGACACAAGCCATATTGGATTAGGGATCACCCTAATTATCTCATTATAATCGAGATAAATTTGCAAAGACTCTATTTCCAAATAAAGTCACATTCTGAGGTACTGGGGGTTAGGACTTCAACCTATCTTTTTGAGGGCACACAATTCAACTCATAACACTTAGAATCAAGTGCTCAAGTGCTCCATTTAAGAAGTAACTCACTGGGCTTCCCTGGTGGCGCAGTGGTTGAGAGTCCGCCTGCCGATGCAGGGGACACGGGTTCGTGCCCCAGTCCGGGAAGATCCCACATGCCGCGGAGCAGCTGGGCCCGTGAGCCATGGCCGCTGAGCCTGCGTGTCCGGAGCCTGTGCTCCGCAATGGGAGAGGCCACAACAGTGAGAGGCCCGTGTACCACAAAAAAAAAAAAAAAAAGAAGTAACTCACTAACTAAATAACCCACTGTGCCAGATAATGGAAAAATAAAGATTATGTCTTTGATGGCATAGTTAGTATCTTCATTTTTTATCCTCCATGTCCAGTATAGTAGCTAGCACAAAGTTGGTGTATTAGAAAAGTTTACTGATTGCATTAAGAATGGGCAAAGGAAGGAAAATAATTCCAATGTTGAGATCCTAAACCCAAACCTCATAAGACGCCTCCCCCTTCTTGAGCTCAGTATCAATTTTCAAACAAGTCAGTGCCCAAAAGGGTTGAAGAAACAGCGAAGAATAAACGCCCTAAGTCCTCACTCAGTCAATGTGACCTTCACTTCTAATAGAGGCAAAAGTCATAATTACCCCACATCACTTAATATTAGTTGCAAATATTAAGTGCAAAATAGCAATTGTCCAAGTCCTAGATTTTTATTTATAAAAATAAATAAAATTTTGCTTATATTAAATCCCATCAAAGTCTAATTTCCAGAAGTTCCCCTGGACTTCCAAGTGGTCAAAATAAACCTATCTCAGTCTCAGAAGGAAATTCATGGAATGATTCAGCACAAATTCTATCTCCAGACAAGACCTTCTCCCAAGGTTTCAAGAAACATGGATGTTCAGCCTGTTCTCCAGGTTCTGCAGAACTGGGTCCTACAATTACCCTTGTTATCTTATCTGGTTGCAGTACTTAATCAGCCTTGTTGTCAAGTCTCTTTCTTCTGGCTAGCCTGTGGCATTTCAACCCATTTTTTCTGCCACATGGCATTTAACTGCTCAGCACCTTCCTATGTGTACCCCTTCCCCTTCTGTGTCTGAATGGCAAGCCCGCCTGTTGTTTGTTTCCTGTAATATGTAATCTAACATCTTTCATAGATGACTGTATTAGTCTGAGTTCTCCAGAGAAACAGAACCAATAGAAGAGAGAGAGATTTACTGTAAGAAACTGGCTCATACAATTAAGGAGGCTGAGAGTACCAAGATCTATAGTCCACAAGCTAGAGTCCCAGGAGAGCCAATGGTGTAATTCTAGTCCGAGTCTGAGTCCAAAGGCAGAAGCAGACTAATATCCTAACTCAAAGATAGTCAAGCAGAGAGAAAGAATTCTTTCTTACTCAACATTTTATTCTATTCAGGCCTCCAATGGATTGAACGTAGTCCACTTACATTGGGGAAGACAATCTACTTTACTCACTCTATGGATTCAAGTGTAAATCTCATCCACAAACACCATCATAGACACATCCAGAAATAAAGTTTAACCAAATATCTGGACACCCCATAACCCCGTCAAGATGACACAATGCACACTGCAACCCTCAAACTAGCATGGTCCTCTCTGAACCTCTCAAATATCTCCACAATCTTCTTAACATGTGGAGACTAACACTGACCACAGCATGTGACGACAACTGGACCAGCTCAGAGGCAGGAAGGATCGCTTTCCAGCCCTGAAGAGGCACATCCCTGTTCACACAACCTGCCACCAAAGGTGAAGTTGTGAACACAGAGAGAGAAACAGTCCTTGCTCCTTGCTCCTGCCAGCCACAGAGGGAGCCCACTACTCTGCTTTCAAACCTCTGCAAGCCTGAGGATTCCCCTTTCATTCCATATGGCCCCAAGAGTACTGCATGTTTCAGATCTGGACCTAGGATCCAATTTGGGTGCTATTGATGATAACAATAGTGATACTGCAGCTACCCTTTATTGAATACCTACTCAGTGCCAGACATTTTACATAATTATCTCACTTAGTGTCATCTCACATGGTTAATATTTATTACCTCACTTTCACAGATGAGAAAAGTGACTCTTAGACAGGTAAATAACTTACTTCGGGCAAGTGAAAGTTCTCTAATTCATTCCCAGTCCCAACTCCAAAGTCTGTGCTATTTTCACTGTCTGCACAGCTCCCAGACTTGGCTGAGCAGGAGGACACCCACTGGGTGGCTTAAGTGTTGCCAGTCCTCTCAAAAGATTCTGGACTATATGGGCTACGACAAGGGACCGTATTCAGTCCTAGGGAGCTTCTCCAAACTCCAGCCCAGGATTATAACTGGAGAGTCCGTTTCCAGGGATGAAAATGACTAACTGATCTTGGCATCCCTCACAACATCAGACAAAGACACCTTACACTTAACAGACAATCAAACTTATACTGAATTAGTGTTCCTTGTGCAGAGGCAGGGTTAGCATTCCCCTTGGGTCTTCCAGAATTTGCATAGAATGACAAGGCTGAAGATGAGAAATATCCGTGGCGGAGCAATTTTCAAGTTCTACTTGTAGGACAGTAGGGTTGTATTTTAAATTTTTCTAATAGACTAGCTCTCCTAACCACCTTTGTCCATTATTCTATTCATGCAATCCATCATCAATGAATATATGAATATTTATGTGTAGCTCTAATACGTATAGCACTTTAGCAGGCAATTCCCTTAAAGACTGCTGCAGTGGTCTGTGAACAAATATCAGTGGGGTCTCATGACCCTCTTCTAGGCCAATTTTTAACCTGATTAATTGGAATTATAATATCACCAGGCAAGCGATAGTGGGGAAACAAAATTTAAGTCAGATTACTAAGACAGTGAGTTAGAAACACGAGTGTGTGCCAGAATACCAACTGCTGTAACTAAGAGAGTGAGGTTTGCAGACCCAGTTCAGCAGAGGGGAGGATAGAGAAGGGAGGGACAGCGAACTCGGCCTTGACACTGATGGGTTATTCCAGGAAATTCTCAGGACTTCTTTGTTTTCATTTTCTATCTTAATGAACACTTACAAACTTAATGTTGCCACAACCCCAAAAGGCTAAATATATGCTTCCCAACATTTTTTGTATTTTTAGACTGTTTCCAACAATTACGTTTTATCAAGAGTTACGTGGGCACAATATTCATTGCAGCTCTATTTACAGTAGCCAGGACATGGAAGCAACCTAAGTGTCCATCGACAGAGGAATGGATAAAGAAGATATGGCACATATATACAATGGAATATTACTCAGCCATAAAAGGAAACGAAATTGAGTTATTTGTAGTGAGGTGGATGGACCTAGAGACTATCATACAGAGTGAAGTAAGTCAGAAAGAGAAAAACAAATACTGTATGCTAACATGTATATATGGAATCTTAAAAAAAAAATGGTTCTGAAGAACCTAGGGGCAGGACAGGCATAAAGACGCAGACGTAGAGAATGAACTTGAGGACATGGGGAGGGGGAAGGGTAAGCTGGGACGAAATGAGAGAGTGGCATGGACATATATACACTACCAAGATGTAAGCAGCCGCATAGCACAGGGATAGCACAGGGAGATCGGCTCAGTGCTTTGTGACCACCTAGAGAGATGGGATAGGGAGGGTGGGAGGGAGACGCAAGAGGGAGGGGATATGGGGATATGTGTATATGTATAGCTGATTCACTTTGTTATACAGCAGAAACTAACACACCATTGTAAAGCACTTATACTCCGATAAAGATGTTAAAAAAAAAAAACAGTTATGTGGGCAGACCTCAGGAAGGGATTATATGTATGCCCTCTGGTCCTACCTTCTCTCTCCAATGCTGGGGAACAAGACAAAAGTCTAAGGGTCTGAATTAGGGTATGCATGGTAAGGGAAAGGGTCCAATGAATTATTCTCTTTCCCCATCCGTGGTCAGAACCAATTAAGAGACAGATAAGTCAGTCTGGCAGAGGAGGACCAAATTGTCAGCTTCATGACTGATCAAGCCCTGGAGAATATGCTTAGATGTGTGAGCACAACTGTATTCCAAATTGCAATCTAGAATTCAGCTAGGCTTACCCCTAGGTCCTGGCGTAGGAGCTGACTGCTCTACCGCACCGCAGAGAACAGCTGGGTGTATATTCCACCTGCAGGAGGGAGACACAAAAATAGGGCTCAGCAGGGATGGAGCCACACAGGCCTGCTCCTCCTCTACAACCCACCCATCCCACGTGCGCTGCTCTGCCACACTTCCTTCCCTCGGCAAGCGAAAGTGAAGAGCGGCCAGGAGTGCATCTCTAAACTAGTAGTTCTCCAAGTGTGCTCCGAGGACCAGCAACATCAGTGGCGTCCGAGAACTTGTGAGAAATGCAGATTCTCAGGCCTCACCCTTGACCTACTGAATCAGGAATACTGGGGCCCAAAAAGCTGTGTCTACAAGCCTTCCAGGTGATTCTGCTGCTCACTAAGGTTGAAGGACCACTACTCCAAAGAGTCATTCTAAACCTAGAATCACCTGGGACATTTTTAAAATGTCAGGCCGTCCAGGCCTTCCTCCAGACCAATAAGACCAGAATCTCTGGGGTGAGGCCAGGTATCAGTATTTTTAATACCTGAGGTAGTGACTGAATATGAGAGCTTTCTGGACATTGCAGATGTTTAAAACTAACTCTTTTATGGACACATTTGTGGGTGAAGAGACCTCCTCCCTCTCCCACCTGCACCCCTCATTGCTGGGGATCTCCCTTCCGTACTTTGCTACAATGGTAGTTCTCAACTCAAGGCAATTTTGTCTCCCAGGGTACATTTGGCAATGTGAGCATGCAGTTTTGATTGGCAGGACTGGGAGAGGGCATGGAACTGGCATCTAGTGGGAAGAAGCCAGGGATGCTGCTAAACATCCCACAATGCACAGGATAGCTCCTCACAACAAAGAATTATCCAGTACAAAACGTCAATATTGCCAAGGTTAAGAAACCCTGCCCTGCACAACAGCCTATATTTCTGAATCTACTATATACAGTAATTGTATATACCAAGGTTTGGCAGTAATAAAACTGCATTTTTAAATGATTTACAAAACTCTTTCCTACAAATTGGACACGTTTTTCTCCTCCCCATTTAGAGTGGAGGTTCTGGATCCTTTACCAATATTTCTTCAGTTATCTCCTTTATGATTGCATTTCAGTGTAGATGTCTAGACTACAGGCTGACAAAGGCTATCCGCCATATCTGTTTTCTCACTTTGTAAAACACCTTGCAGGGTCCCATGCAGACGGGCACTTGATTAATGCTATTTGATGATGACTGAATTAGCTTTTCTTATTTGGGAAAGACAACTCTTTTAAATGCAAGTACCACCTAACCTCAGTATAATTTCAAAAGCATTTTATTATGTGCAACCTTTGTATCTGTAGTTCTATAATTCTGCATTTAATATATTTCTTGCCATATCACGGGAATTCCAGAGCAGCTCTTTGTCAAGTATGTTCAGGTGATCTCAATGTGCTGGGCTCCTTTCTGTTCTCTTTCATTTACATTTTCAATAGGATACTGATACATTTGCAGCTAAATGCATTCTGTTTAGGGTTGCCAGATAAAATACAAGGCTCTTAGTTAAATTTGAATATCAGATAAACACTAAATAATGTTTTAGTATAAGTTTGTCCCAAATATCTCTTGGGATATACTTACATTAAAAAATTTGTTGTTTATCTGATATTCAAATTTCATGCACATTTCAAATTTCACAGAAATTTCATGAGTTTTCCTTTAATATATGCCATCTTTTTGAGAAAATTTACATTCTTTTTTCAGTAAAATTACTAGTTAACTTTCTATTAGAATAAGGGCTGATATTTTAGATCGTGTACACAGAAGGGCCATACTGTTTACTAAAATATTCGTATCTTCCAGACATGTTAGAAAATGGGCACTACTCTGAGCCTCCTAAGTGGTCTTCCAACCTCCCCCAAATTTCTTCTGAGTCAGCAACTAAAGGGTTAACACCTGGCAACTGTATAGGGTCACCAAGACCTGGCTCAGGTACCTCCCCTGACATCCATTCTGAATGGTCAGTGCCTAGATGCACTGCTATTAAATGTTTTTAATATCAGCCCTAAGTACGACTCTCAATTTAAAGTATACAAATGCTTCCCCAAAGAATCAAAATACAGATACAATTACATCCCGTGTATATATTCGAATAAATATATTTTTAAAGTCAAGCACACTTTCATCTCATTTTACACCCATGTCTTCTCCCCATCTTCCTCCTTCCTAAGTAAACAGGGATGGTGCCTCCTTTTTCGAGGTTGCTTTTGCTACCATAACAATTCTCCAGCTTTCCCAAGGGATTAGCCATGGTGCGATTTACTTTTCAAGGAGGGCCCATTTATCTTCCCCCTGACAAATTTCAACACAGGCACAGCTCTAGCATGAACATTTCTGCAGATTAATCTCTCACCCTTCTCAAAGAGAAGAATTATTCTTAAACAATCTATTTCAATACAGAGTTCCTGGTGTGAAGTTAATTTCTACAAACCTTGTGAGCATGCTACTAAACACCATCTCAGTTATTCACTGAGAACAACAGAAGCCCTCTGGTTTGTAGTTTTTCATCCTTATTGTTTAAATGTAAACAGGAAAGAAAAACAGGCCAAAGCATGCTTTTTAAAAAATCAGTGTTTCTTGCAAACTCTTGAAATGGTTACTGTGTACAATGGTCTGTGGACATTAACTATCAATAAATATTTATTCAGCATCTACTATACATAACATACTATGAAAGGTGATATTTTGCATACACAGGTGAACAGACATTATGTGGTTTTGAAAAAAAAAAGCTAAGCAAAATTAGCCATGTGTTCAGATCAGTGTTTTATAAAGCATGACCCTATTTTGCTGTTAGAAGAAATTAACACTTGACTATTAAGAACAGCTAAAAAATATTTAATAGGGCAAGAACAGAGTAATATAGCCTGGAAAAACTATCAGGCACCACAAAGACATGATGGGGAAAAGCAAATAAGAACAAATAAAACAGAAAGAGAGTGGGTGGATGGCCAGAAGCCGAATATGAATCACCAATTCAGTGCTATTGTGTTAAAAGTCAATATGATACCAGCACAAATCAATAGGAGTAGAGTAGGCAAGGCTGAAACATAATTCTTCTTCTCTCCTCCCCATTAGTCAGAGTGAGAAAAGTATCCTGTTTTGAACAGCACACTAAAAAAAACTGTACACAACCCAACTGTATTCAAAGAGAAAGCTGACTAGCTAAAGGGACGGAAAAGGAGCCTGACAAGGAAAGATGAAAACAGATTCAAAAAGAGGCTCCAGGGTGACTTGAAGTCTATTTTTAAGTATCTACAGTTTTTGAGGATAATTCTGGCCAGTTCAAATGAGAAAAAATATCAGTCTGAAATGAACCTTATAGTCATTTCTGCTAGACATAAGGAAACTCTTACTTCGCCACTAGGACAATAAAACAATGGAATAAGTGTTACCCTAACACAAAGATTGCCAGGTGTCCATTTCTTAATTTTTTTAATTAAAAAATTTTTAAAGGTAATCTTTATGAGTTAATCATTCGTATGAAGGTTAGGGGATCTCTCATAGTCATGTCCAACTATATTATAATTATACAGATTTATACAGACTATAAGACTCACATATCTACATGTTAAATGAACATTTTCTTATAAAATGCCCAGAGTCTAGTGCAACAAGGGGAAGCTGGAAAAAGTTGTACTATATTATACAGCTATTTCTCAATAAACACACATCACTAATATAAAAGCAAACCATATCCCTCTCCCATCAACACCTACATATACACACATTCCCCACTCCTGTTCCTAGCTCAGGCACACAGCCATTGTAGAACTGCATAAGAGCTAACAGTCTAACTACATTCTCGATCATCTTGCAATTTGTTGATGATTAAGGAGATTGTGTGTGATAAATAATGATATGTGGCAGGCACATTTTTGTTATTGGATGTAGAAAAACAATACTCATTAATTTGACTAAGTTTCTGGCTATTTTCTTATGGTTAGTTTTAGTTTCATGGATACGCATATCACATTGAATTGGGTAGCTAGAAGGTGGTCTGTTATGATGTGGTTAAGCTTTTTTCATTACAAGTCCCTTGTAAGGAGTTTTTTTTTAATATTAAGAAGATAATAATAGCACATTCAGCTTCAATTTCACTTTTCACTCTTTCCTGAAATTGCCTTACTTTTTACACATTAATATTATGCTCATCTGAATATTAAGACACCCATAAAAGGAAAGGTAGGCTCTGTGGTCTGGATTATATTTTTAGGATGAGAAAGAATGTTACTTTGGTACAGAAGATTAAAATGCTGATGGCGCTCGACACTGCTTGCTAGAACCCTAAGAAGTTTTAGTGAGAACATACTACCTCACATTAAAAGTTCTTTTGTAGTATTTGAGAATTGTTTATAGTCTTGGATGAAATGATTGTCCATATTTCTCAAACTGTAGCTGCATTAGTACTTCAGCTCATACCTGTTCCGCTATTATGTCATATAAGCACTGTTCTTGCAGTGGTCTCATGCATACTCATTAGATGGTCCAAGGAACCTCCCCCCGCTACCCATCCCCAGTGTGACACAGAACAATCGAGTGTGAAGAGGCCAAGAAGTGAGAAATGTCCTGCTCTTCTCACATTTATATTCCCACTCTTGTTTTCCTGGGAGTTTTTAAGGAAACATCCTGGCAACCCCCAAAAGTTAGTTACTCATGAATATTAAAGAAGAATCAGAATTAAAACAAGTGACTGTGGGCATAGTGACTGCATATATAGAGGAAATACTGAATGCTTACTAAGGTTCAGACATTGTTTTAAACACTCTCTGGGGATCTAAAGATAAACCAGAAAGAGACTCTATAGGAAAATCCAAAGTCTGGGATTTGAAACAATGATTTTCGAAACTAGCCTTTTATTTTCACCCAAATTTTCTACAGAATATTTTTGTCTTGAGATAGCTTCAACTCCCTAACACACAGGGAATTTCATATATTCCAATATCAAAACCTACGCAAATAATAAATACTTAGAAAACACTATGAGCAACTGATGCTACATGGTCTTCTGATAAGTGGAAATTCTTTTCACACAAGATCATATTATGGGATTGCATTGATTGGGAGAGATATTTACTTTTACTCACCACCCTTCACCACTGAGAATCTTAATTTAGGATGTGTGTAGCCAGCAGACAGGCTCATGAATTGTGACTTTCACCTGAACAACAGATAGTCGAAACAGCCTCACATACGTTTTGGCACTGATGTGTAAAAAATTGCCAGCGAAATGTCTTGGTATTGCCCGAGGTCTTATATCTTACAGCAAAGTGGCGGATTAAGGGTACAAACACACTACAAATAACTGCGTTACAGTATCTCGGGTCAGAGACTGAAATGTGAGTCCTTATATTTCAACTCTTTCCCTTTTATTAATTTTTGCATTTTGTTTTGTCTGTCTCTTGGTATGTACTTTAGAAATCAGATAGAAAACCATAATTTGGGGCTCAGTTTCCTCAATTAGCCCTTCCTATACTTGCTTTGGGAAGTTCTTTTAAACACTGAAGTATTAAGATCAAAGTTCTGGTCAACAATTTAGAACACTTTGATTTTCAGAAAAAATACCACATAGTTATTAGGCAGCAAATTCTAAGTTGTAAGTCTGGGTTTGTCAGCCTAAATGTGTATATACATGGGCAGAGTCCTAAAATTCAAGCTTTGTGTTTTGTATGTACAAAATTTTAAACATTTGGCCTCCAAATGAGTTAGAGAAATCAGTGGTACCTTATAAATGTGATGTTCTAAACAGGTATTTCAGTCTCTCAATCCAACTACAAATTCCCTTCCTGGTCTTCTGGTGGTTCTAACTGGTATCAGATCTTTACTTAAAACACTTTCTCCTGAAGCCAGTTCATCTAATCACCATGTAGTAGTTTCCTATAGATGTTGCAACAAATTACCAAAAACCTAGTGGCTTCAAACAAAACAAGTTGTTTATCTTAACAATAACTTTTAGCAATAACAATAACAACAATAACTTGTAATCTTAACTGTAAACAGCTTACAGTTCCGGAAATTTAAAGCCTGAAATGAGTTTTAGAGGGCTAAACTCAAGGGGTTAGTTGTGCTACATTTCTTTCTGGAGGCTCCAGGAGAGAATTCATTTCCTTAACTTTTCCATCTAAAGGCTGCCTGCATTCCTTGACTCATGTTCCCTTCTTCCATCTTCAAAGCTTATCACTTCAGCCTCTACATTTCAACTGTGCTGCTCCAAAGTGTGTTTGTATTCGCCTCTTCCAGGAACCACAGACCATCTCAGCCTGGATACCTATAATGTACAGTATCAGTCTGAGTTTTTGTTTTTCTTTTTTCCACGTAACAGTATGGTAGAATGAATCCTGGACCAAACTCTTGGGAGAATAGGCTTTGAGAACCAATCCTCAGAGGAGACTTTCTTTTTAAACTCTTTACCCAGAGCCAGTGTCAATATGGGCAAGTACCTGCATGCTCTCTCCCTCTGCAGGGAAGCAGTTCCAGGTCAATCTCTGAGCATCTTTTTGGTGCCCCTTCTTCATCAATCCCCATACAAACTCCCACACTATTCCAGCCTCAGACTTTGCTTCCTGTCTACCTGCAGATGTAGTCTAAGCTTTAGGGTTTCAATGTTTGCTTAACTCTCCCCATTCTCACTTTCTGGTTTCTGGCCTCCAAGAATTCTCCTTACTTTCCATTCAATTCAGTAACGTGTTTAAATTATTATTTTAAAAATTTTATCCAAGCATTCTTAAAAGTTCTGTACTGAGAAAATTTATCTGAATATTCAGCCCACCTTAAGTAGACCCCGTAAAAATTAAACTTTAACAGAAGGGTCTTTAGACTTTAAAAGCCTCTTACATTCAAAAGTATAGTAGATATTTTTAAAAATAAGATGCCCATGATTATACAAAACAGTTCTATTATAAAAGTCATAAAGTGAAGCAGAATCACCTAAGTCAAGTTAGGTTGTATTTATTTGGTTTTAATTCTAAGAAAGCTATAAAGATGAAGAGAAGAAAGAGAAAGAGAGAACACTCAATTACAAAGCCACTCAATAAGGAATTGAGTTCTAAAATAACTTGTTCAATAGATAAATTGATCAAAAGGTAAACTCATTGTGGATAATATGGCTGTTCATGAAATGACAGCTGTTCTAGGTCTCTGTTGCATCTTCTTTCTACGTGAACTTTTATCTTAGTTTATTTTTTTTTTAATGAATTTGTACAATTAACGTGAGCTGAATGACATGTGGTCCTGGCTCACTTTCTATTGAATAAAAGTGTTATTTTCTTCACCAAATACAATAGATACTTGAGAAACCCCACAAGGAGATATTAATAAAACAATTGAAGTATTTTACTTTTCTTTGCTTTACATATCTGATAATTATTGCCTAAAAATATTTCACACAAATCAGCTAGTTTCTATAATATTTAATTTGATGAAAGCATTGTTAGAAATACATGACTGCCATCAACAGAGACATATTAACATACGCAATAACCAGCATCATAAAACAACTGGCCAAGTAGCTATACTGTTCAATGATTCTGGCTCCTTCATTTTGAAACTGCCTTTGAGTACTCAATGTTGAAAGATGACTGACCACAAGAGACGCTGAAATTTAAAATACATAATACAATTGATTCATAAAGCCAAGGTTGCTAATTGGGTAATATTGTGCCTGCCTATGAATTGGCTATCATAAATTTGACTAAGGCACCTTAGGATATTACATGAATTCTTTCACCCATAAAGTATATTTCATTAAACTGGACATTGCCCGGCACTGCCCAGGCAAAATAGTATATTATATATACTATAGTTTAAACAAAACTATTATACCACCACAAAACTGTTTCTTGAATCACTTAACCACCCAGCATAAAATCCATGGACACATAACAGGAGTCACTACAATAGGAAGTAAAAAACCAATTAAAATGCCACAGTTGTGTGCCAATTTTTCTTCCCTAATGGCAATATTAGAGACCTAACATAACTTTGCTTCAAAAGATTAAAAAAACTTTCCTCTTACCTACTCTCACATAAATGAAAAATCATTTATACATATCTGGCAGAAATTACATGCTAGTTTAATAGGATATTTTATTCTCTTTGTTCACTCATTAAATATTGGTTTGTACACTAACTTATTCTTTTGTGCTGAAGGAAGTTATGTATCAACTGTCTATGAACTGGTCACAGAGATGGCATTTCCATGTTACCAAGCCACCTCTATAGTTAGTGACTGTTCAAACCTATATGTACATCCAGATAAGGAGTACTATTTTTAGGATACAGCTAGCTTAATGTAAAAGGCAAGAGCAGACAACATAAATGTGCTACACTGTGAGATCCTTGAGGGCTAAGACTGTGCTTCCTTGGCCACTCTCAGCACAATGCCTTACACACAGTGGACATGCAATGCGTATAAGCTTAAAAAATCATTTGATGCTTACTACAGAAGAACCAGTTCTCTAAAGCTCACCATGTACACGCACATGAGTATGTGTACAGCTGCACGCACATGCAGACACACACCAGTGTGCCTCTTTTGAAGAGAAATAAGATATCCTTCAATTTCCTGCCCCAATCTCAGCTAATCTTTGAAAACTAAACCAAGACTGAGGAATATCTCAGCAATTTGTAAAAATTCAACTCCCCCACGTCCATCTTTTAAAGAGTGAGTGCAGAATTCTCCAAGCAACGAATACCCATTAAAATAGGCCCAATGCCACAGAAATCTTGACTGGGAAAAAAGATTAACAAAGCCCATCTCCTAGTGAATAGAATTTCTTATCTCTTCCGAAGGCGGAGCACCTCTGGTTGTTCCATATTTTACCACACAGCCTTTTTATTTGAGGAGGGATGGCCAGAGCCACAGGTCTAGGGACAAATTGAAGACAGGTTATTCCCCTTCCTCACAGAAGATCTAGGCACAAAAGTTTTTAGAATGGTGTTGTGAGACTCTACCTTGAAAAGGCAAGAATGTTTATTGAATCTTCAATATAATAATTATGTTTTTTCTATCGGCTCCTCAATGGTGAGGAAGTGAATACCTCTTAAATTCAATGCTTGTGTCCAAATGACTCATGAGTCTGGAGACAAGAATATCAGTATATTAAGAACCACTTTTTGAAAGTCTCCCTGAGGCTACCCAAGTATATTAATAGCTAAGACATGTGCTGGGACACTGTCAAATGAGAATTTAAGGTGAAAAGGATCTTATTTATCTTAACTGAAACATGATTTTAGAAGACTACTATTTAGCTTCATTTATTGACTTTTTGAACTTTCTAACAGCTTCTAGACTTCTTCTGCCGAGTTTTGCAATCTTCTGCTCTTTCTTCCAACCTTCAAAACACTATATTTTTATAAGATTATTATTTCTCTGAGCTGAGACTGGAAAATGTTTTATCAAGAAGCATTTTCAGTTGCCTATAACTTGGTGAAAAGATACTTACTCTTGTTGTTGAAATTTTGTACTGTTATGGTGTTTGAAGAAATATTGATTAATATGAGTATATTTTAAAACTGTTTACTTAAGCTTCACCAGTCAACTTTCAGCCTTTCTTTAGGTTGCACTCCCATAGCAAGATGCACTAAGGAGTAGTTTTTGCTACTACTTCCTCTTCTTTTCTCCACTTAAAAAAAAATCTTTTCTACTTAAAAAACTTTTTAAAAATGTTTTTTGCTTTTAAAAAACTTAAATTCTTACATTTAGAGACCTAAAGCAATCTGAAACCACCATCACTAGAACAAAACAACTACAGAAAAATGACAAGAAGTGTGGGTAGGTATCAATGTATTTCAAGCGTTTCAAGCACACTTACTTTCCTATAGTTAACAAATACACAAGTGAGCAGCACATGTATAAGTCGGGAAATTGAGATGGGTCATTCCTATGTATAGAATCTCTGGAAATACCAATCACTATTATTGTCAGTCATCAAGTGATTTAATTTTCATAACTGCCAAAGAAAATAATTTTAATTTCTACCACTAAAAAAGATGCTGGACAAAATATATTTGCATGAACAAAATGGACAAGTTAGTAATAAGGAATGGACATTAATCTTGTAATTTTCTTTTTACATTTATGTACCGTACTAATGAAAATTGCTGTCATCCACTACTAAGTGACTCATGTCACTCTCTATACCAGGGAATTCAGATCCTTTCCCTAAAGGACCTGGAAATTAATAATGCAGCCCTGTTCTTTATCTTTTTATATGCTATCTCAACAATCTCACTTGAGAAGCTGTTTCCTCATTGTCTCAGTTACCCTTCGCTGCACAACTAACTACCACAAGACTTAATGGATTAAAACAACAATTCCTCTGCTGGCTGTGCTTACCCATGTGGCTGCACCAGGTGAAAGATGAGAGAGGCTGGAAGATCCAAGGTGACTGTACTCGCATGTCTGATACTTGGTTCTATATGTCACCGGAAGCCTCAGTTCACCAAATGGCTTCTCGTCCTCCAGCAAGCAAAAGTTGCTTCATATGGAGGTCTCAGGGTGGCATTCCAGGAATGCAAAGGCAGAAACGCAAATCCTCTAGAGTCCTAGCCCCTAGAATTCACACATGTTGTTTCTGGTACCTTCTATTGGTCAAACAAATCTCATGATCAGCCCAGATTCAAGGTATAGAGAAAGACTCCATTTCTGGATGGAAGGAACAGCAAAGTCATATTGAAAAGGGGCCTGGTACAGAAACTGGAGGTATTTGTGGCCATTAAGCAATCTACCACATCTGGTTACAAAGGCCAGCTTCTCAGCTCATAGGGCAGGTGGACATCACATCCCAGGTATTTGAAATGGCAAATGTCTGATGTCTCCGTGTGTCAAGCATTTGAAAAACACTGAGTGCAATACTAGAAATAGTAAACATTCCATACAATTTTGAAGAAGAAAGAAGGAGTCATCTAGAACTTTGGTAAATACTTTTTTCCTGATCAAACCAGGAACTGATGTCATCAGCCTCATGTTTCATGCTGTAATCCAACATTTCCTGTTGTGTGACAGCCACCGTGGTATCTTGTAAGAAAGGTCACTGACTCAGAACTCAGCAAGTGCTCACCATGGGCCTACTGGGCGACCATTTCTAAACTAAACCGTGCTTTAAATACTCTTTTGAACCGGTACTATATGCACAGAATTGTGATATAGGCCTTGGATGGAAAATATAGGTAAGGGCATACAGAAATGGGAGAGATTTGTCCTGGGTACTTTGAGAGAACAGAGGAAAGGAATCTCATCCATCCTTACCTGGAAGACAACAGAAATAATGATTTGACCACTATAAAAGATATATCCTCTTTCTTTGTTATCACCCTTTTTACTATATTTTTCAAATATCAGATTATCTCCTAGAGAAACTACAGTTAAAAGCATAAATTTTTTTTCAAAGCAATGTCAACAGTGAAAGTTGGGTAAAATTCACGTCCCCTTTATGTTATTTAAATTCCAGTGACAGCATCTACATTTTATACCCTAGTAAACTTTCACCTTGATGTATATAAAGATAGATAAATAACAGAATTAATTGCATTTATTTTATCTAATTCAAAGATCTCCATTATTTGTGCTATAAATAACACTAGTCATTAATACTTGTCTACAAACTGTAAGTACATTTTAATTATATCTCATTATGGCAAACAACTACAAAACATAGCTTCCTGTCTCTTTCCTTCCGGGTGAAGAATCTCTAGATTTTGAGAGGTTCATTTCCTACACATATGCATATTTCTTTGTGCACTGAAAGTGGAAGATTTCTTTCAATTTTAAATGTTTCCCTTGGACAATGATCAATTTTTTGTGAGTGGCATTTTATCTTTTAATTTATTTTAACTGCCTGAAATGGACCAGCTGCAGAGTGGGAAGTGTGCTGACATTTATCTGAAGTCTTATCTTTATTAAATCACTTGTATTATTACACTACATAAACAACTTAATAAACACGGCAAATACTTATCTAACTGGAGTCAGTAAGTCTATTGAGCCAGCCAATTTACTTTTAATTTTCTGAAAAAGATAAAACCTGTATCAGTTGAGTCACTAGGGAAATTAAGTCTTCAGTTATCAAATCTGTTACCAAATCTGAAGTACCCCCCATGAGTACCTGGAGGGCTTTGATTCTTTCTTTTCTATAGACACCCAATGGAACCTTAAACTGACCTTTCTCCTCATTCCACTTTACAAATGTAAACAGTCAGGAAGGTTTCTTTTTCTAACTTCCCCCAATACCCCAATAACTTCCAGTTGCCCTTTGCCATACTTGCTATTAACAAAAGATTATTGAGTTTTCTTCAAATATTCACACTCACATTCGTATTAAAAGAACAATGAGATATGGTCTTCACAAAATTAAGTTAAATGGAAGGTTTGTGGTCTAAATCTGTGCTGCCTAAAATGGTAGCTACTGGCCCCATTAAAATTTAAATTAATTTAAGATTGAGATTAATTAAAATTATACAAAACTTAAAATTCTGCTTCTCAGTCACACTAGTCACATTTCAAATTCTCAGTAGCCGTATGTGGTTAGTGGCTACCTGATTATACATCATACAGATAGAACATTTCCATCATTGCAGGAAGTTCTATAAGACAAGACTTATCTGAATAACATAGAAAATGACCATTAGCCTAGTCTAAGCACCTCCATTTTTTTTATTCCAAGGGTATTACTTCCAACTGTATTTTAAGGCACTTTTTATTGTTTTTTGTTTTTTTTTTTAAGTAAAAAAAAGTATGTTGAAGCATCCTTTGTTTCTTTCCTTAACGCAATTCCCTTCATCCCCAGGGGGAACCACTATCCTGAAGTTGATGAGCATCTCTTCCACACGTTTTTGGGGTTTTTTTTTCTCACACATTGTTTAAATATATTTTTCCTAAATTAGCGTATAGCAGCATTTTATTATTTTATATTAATAACAATCCAATTAAAAATTTTCACTCAAAATTTTAATTTAAAAATGTTTGCATGTTAATAGGTTGTTTAGTATTCCATTGCAGGTAAGTCTCAGGTAATTTTTGATTCCATTGAATGAATATACCCTATTATTCAGTCATATTTCACCTCATATATATTTTTAAAATATTTCCCTTCTCAGAAATAGCCATTGATTAGGTACTCAGTATAGAAAAAGATAATGGAATAAAAACTATTATTTCATTTGACAAGTATATTCTACTCTCTTATTCCTCACAGCCAAATCCCCTCTACAAAGTAAAGGCCTGGGTAATCAAGTACTATTAAACATAAAGGCTTCTGTGCTTCTCTTCCCTAGATACTGTTTACTTCAAAGAAAGCAAATAATTGCAGAGATTAAGGTATAAAGTAGTGAAAACTCTCAGTGAAAAGAAAGAATTGATAATATTATCTTTTCATAGTTTAAAATGATATTTCTGACACTTATTTTTGACCTGCTAGAGGATAGGAATATGATCTCTGCCATGTGGTGAAACATGCTAGAATGAACCACTGATGGTAGGGTTAAGGAGAAATCATCCTGTAATCAGTGTGATCCAACTCACCTTCTTGGGGAACAAAAAAAAAGCAATATATTTCTTTTTAGTATTCAAACTAGTCACTTGAGTTCTTGTAGTATCCGGGTTAGACTCTGCCACCTCCCTGTGGCTCACAACAATCAGGTGAACTTGCTTAGTTTGAAGATGGAAGACTATTTCCAACTGTCTCTTAGAGAGAGCTGGAGAATATGCTGAGCCTGTCTCAGATCCTTGTTCACCTCCCCAAGTCTTCTGTCGCCAATATTTGGCAGCCATATTAAAAACAGGTCATCTGGGCTTCCCTGGTGGTGCAGTGGTTGAGAGTCCGCCTGCCGATGCAGGAGACACAGGATCGTGCCCCGGTCCGGGACGATCCCAGATGCCACGGAGCGGCTGGGCCCATGAGCCATGGCTGCTGAGCCTGCGCCTCCGGAGCCTGTGCTCCGCAATGGGAGAGGCCACAACAGTGAGAGGCCCACGTACCGCAAAACCACCCAAAACAAAACAACAACAACAACAAAAAAAGGTCATCTATATAATCAGAGGCTGCCTGTTTTGAATTATTATATGCCAAGAACTTTACATATCATATTTTACTAAATCCTCATAAAAATCCTCAGAGGAATGCATTATTTTTATCTCCAATTCACCTGTGACAAAACTGAGGCTCAGAGAAATTAAGAAATTGGAGAAAATTGTGCAGCTAGGAAATAACAGATCTTAAATTCAAATCCAGAAAAACTAGATACTAGTTCTAGTTTTGAACAAATAAGCTATGTGAACCTGGCAAGAATATTAATGATCACAGCTCTTTCCAGTACTTTATTTTTAAAAATTCTATCACCTTAAGCCTCCCTTGTCTCACCTATACAATAGGAAGATTAAATTATATGATCTCTAAGGCATCTTCCAAGGCTAAAATTGTGTGAGTCTAAATGACAAAATCATTAACAAGTGCTGATTAAGATACATTTGTTATAAGCAGGCCTCCACCAGAGACAGAAAAAGAAAAATCCCTATTCTCGAGGATCCAATAATCTAAAACAAATACCAGTGTCACAAATACAGACGATGAAATAGAGAGCAAAAAAATATACGATATACCTTTAAAACCTAGTGAATGCTAAATGTACAAATAAATACTGGAAAATGTGAATTATAATTCTACTTTCAGTATACATTGACAAATTGCTTTGTTTTTAACAAACAAGACTGTAAGCCCCATGAGGGCAAGAAATGGTTTGCTCCTCCTCATTGTTTACCTAGAATTGTGATTCACATCAAAAAATATTTGTTGCCTAGACAAATGAATGAATGAATGGGCATCATCAAACAATGGGGGGGGGTGCCCAATAGGAAGGCCAGTTCAGCCAAGGGGAGGTGAAGGAGGAGCCCAAGAGAAGATCACAAGGTTTAGATCAGCTAAACCTACTTCTGCAAGAGTGGATACAAAACCTAAAATGGCAACAGGAAAGGTTAAGTCTTCAGACAAAAACAAAAGGGAAGAGGAGGGAAAAGGGAAAACAGGCTAAAGTGTGTAAACAAGAAACTAAAGATTAACCTGCAGAAAATGGAGAAATTAAAAATGAGGAGAGTCCAGCCTCTGATGACGAAGAGAAAGAAGCTAAGTACGATTGATATCATATGCCAGATCTTACCTGTGGTTCCTATTTCCCTTTTTGTAAAACCCAGAGAAATATTTTTAGTCAGCTATTTTCTAAGTGGGAGTTTTTTAACAGACACACTTTTAAAAAAGAGAGAATCCCACCTCATCCCATTTTTAAGTGTAAATGCTTTTTTTAAGAAGTGAAATAATTTGCTCATTGTTTATTTCTTGGTACAACCAGAGAATAGTGAAGTATTGAATTATGCGAAGCTTTGACGGTCTTCAGTGTCAGCCTAACATTACATAGAAGGAAGGGGGGAATTTTATACCCTATAATACAAAGCATACCAACTGGCAATTTGTAGTCACAGTTGTATGTTTAATATGTCCTGAACATTTTAAATTAATTCTATTCCCATGTAGTAGAATTGTCCACTAAAGAAAACCACTCCTTGACCTTGGCTTTCCTTATCAGAATTATGTGACTTCTGTCACATAACGGTAGTAGTAGTAGTCCAGTTTGCCTAATTACTTTGCTAATGTGTGATGAAAGACTGAAATTTGGGGGGTATAGTGTAGATGATATTATATTTTGAGTCAGTGGGACTTATAATGAAACAGCTTATCAATACAGGAAGATATTGATACTTGGTATCCTCTTAAGGAAAATTTGCCTCCCAATTTTGAGCTGGGAAGTCACTGGAATAACAGTTTAGCAAAGAATCAAAACTACAGAGCTTTTTAGATTTTCAGTGTATATGTCTAAAATTGTGTGTAAATTGAAATGTCTATGTACTGATTCTCAAAATAACCAATAAAATATCAATTATAAAAGTAAACAGGGACTTCCCTCGTGGTCCATGTGGTTAAGAATCTGCCTTTCAATGCAGGGGACACAGGTTCAATCCCTGGTCGGGGAAATAAGATCCCACATGCCATGGGGCAACTAAGCCCGTGTGCTGCAACTACTGAGCCCACACCACAACGAGAGAGCCCACGTACCGCAACTGCAGAGCCCACGTACTCTGGAGCCTGCGCGCCAACTAGAGAGAAACCCACACGCCACAACTAGATAAAAGCCTATGCACCACAACAAAGAGCCTGTGTGCCACAACAAAAGATCCCACATGCCATAACTAAGACCTGACACGGCCAAAATTAAAATTAATTAATTAATTAATTTTATGAAAAGATTTTTAAAAAATAAAATAAACAAAATAACAAGATCCTTTATATCTCACTTCAGTACCTCTTAGGGCCTATGCAGCAGGAAAGAGTCAATTAAAGTATAAATTACTGACGTCAGTTTGCAGAGGTTAAAAGATTGAGTTTTACATCTGTTCACTTACTTATACAGTATAAGGGAGATAATACCCATCTGTCTTAGTCCATTACAAAATACAATAGACTGGGTGGCTTAAACAATAAACTAATTAATTTCTCATAGTTCTGGAGGCTAGGAAGTCCAAGATGAAGATTCTGACAAATTTGATGCTTGGTGAGGACCCTCTTCCTGAATTGCCACCTTCTCCCTGTAAACACACGTAGTGAAAAGCAGAGAGAGGTAGTAAACTCTCTCACATCTCTTTGGTAAGAGCACTAATCCCATCATGAGGGTTTCACCCTCAAGAGACCTAATCACCTCCCATAGCCCCATCTGCAAATACCATCACATCGGGGATTAGGGTTTCAACATATGAATTGTGTGGTCCAGAGCACTACCTTAATGGGCTCTTATTTTGTAGTTTTGATTGTGTGTTTGTTATTAATAAGTTATGCTTCTCCAGCCTGACCTGGAGAGAAACTGGAAGGTAGAGCATAATTTTGGGGGATTGGAGGAGAAGGGATATTACTAAGAGACAGCTTACCTGGGAGAGCTACACTGGACTAAGTACTATTACTATAGAGGCACAGATAAGCACTCTCAGTGTCACGTAGATGCCTGCATTTCTTCAGGCCATAATTGGGGAGTGGTAGTTGTCCTCTTTAGAAGTTTTCACCACTGTGGGCTGAGAGCCTGCTTTTCCAGCTGCCCACCTACATCAGCATTGTCTAACAGAAGGACTTGCATCCCTCCCCTGAGACTTTGCTGAGCCCATCCTAACTGCCCAGAATACAATTAGCAAGTACCCTACAGGAGAAGTTGGGGTAGTGTGGCATTTCAGCCTACACCCCAGGTACTAGGTGGGACCAGCTGTTAGGGAACCCCCATCCCAGTTACATTAGAGTTTCTAGATCTGAGATACTTCAACAGATAATCTGTACTATGTATTTCAAAGCAAAAAAAGAACACATAGCCATAGAAACTACATATCCATTCAACACTGATTAACATTTAACACATATTATTAAGCAAAAATTTCTACCACCAAAAATGAACAATTAGCAAAACAGAATAATGGTGGGTGTTTAGTCTAAATTGTTTATTTGATTTTATGGCTAATTGTAGCCCACATTTTAAAATATTTCAACACTGTATGAAAGCTTTTTAGAGTAATCATTTGACCTGGAAACATTTTTAAGAATCTTTACTCATTTCTACATTTTATGAATGAAACTGGGGTGTAGCAAGGTTAAATAAGTTGTGATATTTGGGAGCTCAATTCTCCCTTTCACCATATACTTGACCATTTCTCTGGCCAGTAGTTCTTCTACTGCCCAGGAAATAAAGCTGCGGGATTCTCCAAACAGCTGGAAAATTTCTGACTATGAATAATATTTTAATTCTCTTTGAACTCATCAAGCCATCTCTATTTTCCATGACCTGGGTAAATCATGAGAGAAAAAAAAGCAATTCCTTCACTACTTTCAAAAATACGTGGTAGCACCACATGATCATTGAACATCTAAAAGCATTCTAGTTGTGTTGCTTTGATTCCAGTTTTATATATATATATATATATATATATATATATATATATATATATATATATATATATATATATATAAAAGTGTGTGTGAAAGAACTCTGAACCAGGAAATTTTTGGCAGTTTTAAACAGGGAATTAAAAAGACGATTAGAACCACCAGAATGTGAATCCCCCCGCCCAACACTCTAGAATGGACCCACTAAGTGTCACTCATTACCAAATAAAGTTTAAGGGATGATGTCCTTAAAGCAGTTCAAGAACATCTTGAAGGAGAATTAAGAAATGGGTGATGGAAGTCCCCTGTCTTGATTCCTATTAAATAAAGCTCTAGCTATAATTATAGCTACAGGCAGAAGAAGATGGATTAACTCACTTCCATCAGAATTAACTGTGTGGCAACAGAAGGAGTTGGCTTTGGCTGGAATTATGGAAACCCAGTGCTAGATTAGCTCAGTGACCTCAGGCAAGTAATACCACTTCTCTGAGTCTCAATTTCTTCCACTGTAAAATGGGGATGATAATAGTAACTTCTTCCCGGGATCACTGTGAGCATTAAAGGGGTCATTTGTAAGTGCTATGGGGTTGGACTTCGTTTCCCCCCAAAACAGGTTGATGTTCTAACTCCTAAAACCTGTAAATGTGACCTAATTTAGAAAAACAGGGTCATTACAAATACAATAAAATTTTAAGATGAGGTCATACTGAATTAGGGTGGGTTTTAATCCAATTTGACTGGTGTCCTTATAAGAAGAAAAGACACAGAGGGAAGACAGCTGTGTAAAGACAGAAGCAGAGACTGGAGTGATGTTGCCACACACTAAAATGCCTGGAGCTACTAGAAGCTGGCTTTGGAGGGAACTAGGCCCTGGCAATAACTTGATTTTGGACTTCTAGTCTCTAAACTGTAAAAAAAAAAAAAAAAAAAAAAAAAATTGTCGTTTTAAGCCATCCAGTTGTGGTACTTGGTCACAGCAGTCCTAGGAAACTAATATAATAAGGTTTTAACATAATGTTTGGCACATAGCAAGAGCTCAATATATTATTATTATTTCTCAAGAGTGATGTGTACTTTGTTTTATACAAAGATGGATGAATCATTATGTTATAAATCACACCATAAGCTTCAGGGCCTTTCTTTAGCAAAGACCACTTCAGAGGCCCTATGTTACATCTCACTTTGTATTTCTAAAATTGTGTCAATATAAGCTTCAGTCCCCACAAAACCATGATCCACTCCTGCCTCTGAAAAGTTTGAAGTTTCCACCTTTGGGTCTTGCTGTGTTTCCAGGAAAAGGCTGGGCAAGCTGACTTGGCTCTACTTTCAAGGCCTATGGACTCTTGGGGCCCTAACCTTGCCCTTGCTCTCTCTCATGAAATTGCAGCTCTTTAATCATTTACCTCCATGCTTGGTGTTCTTGCCTCTGAGTTTCATGAACCTGCTTCACGGATTCCCATGAAACGAAAAGTAAAATGACCCACAGAGAAGTTGCCTTTTCAGCTTCCAGGCCCCTTAAGAGTTGTCTTATCCCACTTAGCAAGTACTACTATTTGTCTTGTTACATAGCAGAAAGGGCTGTGGAATCCCTTCTGGTTCATGACCCAAACCAGGGAATCTGTTTCTAGCTCATTTTCAAATCTGCACAACTGCCATTCCCCTCCCCCACCCCCAAAATTACCAACACCATCTGACAAGAAGTGCTGGATTTCCATAGTTGTGTGGAAAAGCCACACATTTGCTTGTGGTTGCAAGCACTCAACTTAAACGAACTGAAACATACCTCACTCCATGCGCTTCAGAGTACGCCTAGACATTTTAAAATGTAGAAAACCCTTCGGAACTAAGCAAATGGATATAGGTTCTTCAGATTATTAAATTCCTCACAGACTCTCAAGGGATTATTCCTTTGTAAAGGGCAGGTTAAATTTGGATTTTCATAAACTGGATTGTCTTAAAGCAGGTTACATCTGCACAGCAGCTGTGAGGAGAAATCGATAAGATGTGCTTACATACTTCTTTCTGCTTATCAAAGGAACATGTATGGATGCCATCAAAAAAATATCTAAGAAGGCATTTGGGGGCCAGCTGTTAAGTCTTTATTCCTTTTCTTGTCACAATTTAACATCACACAAACCAGTAACCTTAGGTTGGGGCTATGGAGTCAAATTTGGATGCAGTACTCCAAGGAGATCCCAGTCAATCAGCTTCACTCACCAGTTAACAAGGCTGCAACTTCACTACATGATCCCCAGGAAAACTGTGTGTGGGGAATGCAATACTTTCCTCAACACATTCTGCAAAAGTCTGAGAATCCTTGGAAACTGCTAAATCACCTTTGACTGACATCCCTCCTGCTAAAGAGGTGAAAATCTGATTCCCTGATTCAAGGTGGAATTCCCTTTTCCAGGAATAAAAGGGCATAAAGCAATGCGGCACAGCCATGATGAAAAACAGTCTGAGAAACATGATGTAATACCCAGAAGTAATGCAAACTTGAGAGCACTCGTACATGCATTTCCATTTTAGGTCAGAACACCAAAATGAAGTTCTAATACTGTTCCAATTCATTTCGACCTTAAATAGATTAGAAGTTGGATTTTTGAAAAATGTGTGCCACGCTACATTGTTAAATCACTGTAAATCAAGGGATGATGAACTAACCTGATGTTAATTGTGAATACTGCTTCCAGGCCTCATTTTTAACAATGTAGGACTATGCTTTATTTTCAATAGCTTTTCAAATATGCTTAATTGCGTATTATAACAGAAAGCTCTTTGTAAAATTCTAAAACCTTATCTATTAAACGTTTTTCCATTATATATCTGCGTTCAACTCTCACACAGAAAACCCTCCCATTTACTTCCCTCAAATAAAGCTTTAGTAATTGTGAGTTTTCCTAATATAAAGATCTTTACACATCCCAATCAACTCCTCTCTCTCCCCTTTGATTCACAGAGATTTTAATCTGATAATACAACTCATCAGGTATCCACTTTAATAACTATTAAATGTAAAACACAGAAACATTCATGGTTAGAATATTCCTAAATCTTTTGATTGAACAGATCCTAATACTAAAAGCACTTTCAAAGGAAAAGGGGAAAGACACAGTCCCATTATTACATTATTTTCTTGGCATTGAAAAAAAGTTCCATGACCCACTTTATTAGCAGTTTTCCAAATCAAGCTTATAATGATTTCTGGCCTCTGCCCTTGGGTGCTTTCCAAGGGATTTAGAGGAATATATCACCTTGGCTGATATGTGATATAACTATTTAGTACAGCTATGAAATTAACTGTTCACCCCTTAGCCTGGGGCTTAATGGGATCCAGGCTTGATATCATGGGCATTATTTAATAACACAACACTCAACCCCTTTGCTTCGTGAAGTTTAACACTTTAACAAAATGCTGACCACTTGCTGCTTTTGCTGAGAATCCCCTCTTTAAGCCTCACAAAGAATATTCTTCCTATTCATTTAACAAATATTTGTTGAGTACCTACCGTGCGCCAGGTGCTAGGTGCTGAAATCTGATGGTGAACCAAATAAACCCAGTCCTCACGGAGCTTACGTGAGACCCTTTCCAGAAAACTGCATAGTATTCATGCTCTTTAAAGGTATCTATATACTCTCACTACTACATTTAGCTAGTTCTTGCTCATCTGAAATTCTGGGCTTTTTTTTCTAAGTCTTCTCAAGTCCCTGTGTATTATATTTACATGGGAGAAAAGCTGAAGAAGTCCAAATAATTCAGTTTGTTGGGAAGACATTGTATTACATGTGACACCATATTTCTAATCATGCTTTTCCAAGACAACCTAAATTTATGAGACAGCATTGAATTCCATGCTAATATTGTAGTGTTTTGGAATCATCATCTCGTCACATGACTTTGCCTCATTGTTCCTCATGAATTGGATGTGGAAGGGAGGTGGGAGAGAATTAAGAAAGTTAGCAACTTTGTTTTAAGGTATCACAAGCATTTTTTGCTATGTGTCCCCACAGCACTCAACACATAAATCTATATATATTGCATATTATTTTCTATAACCTGCCTTTTCCATTCCAATTGCCAATTCCTACCCTGTAATTTCTAAGTACACATAATTACTACTTCAGGTGTTAAATTCTACATTCTCAAGTATCTACACCCCAGCCCTCCAAAACAAAAGACATCAGCTAGCAAAATACAATTACCACATTATAAAATGTGCAAACTTTAGCAATAATCATGGTCTAAGAATATTCAGACACAGACACTCTTCCTCAAGGAGCTGAATTAAAAGACCTACTGGTGAAATCTAGGTTTTACCTTCAATAATTTTGAAGGTAAAACCTAGGTACCTTCAATAATTTTGACTTCAGGATACACCTTTAATAAGTGACCAATCTCCAAACCTTAGGAATCAGAAAATAGGTATAATGAGAAAAATAACTGTTACTATGTGAATATTCACAACTTTTCACTGTCCTTGTAGGGAAGATTCTCTATCTTCCTGATACTCAGTTCAATATTAATTTATTTAATCAGTAGGGATCAGTTGGATTTGAGCTCCAACTACCACCAGGCATTTTTCTAGGTGTTGAAGATATTGTTGTGGGAAATAAAAACAACTTCCTGCTCCAATGAAGCTTACCTTCTAATGAGAGAGGCAGATAAGCCCTCTGCTCTAGTCACCTACTCAGTCACATGGGCAGCTCTGCATGGTGTAAACATTGATAGACAATTCTGAACTTGGCTTTGTTATATACTACATTTAATATGCAGTCTGAATATAGCACCTGTACCACTCCAATCCACCAGTGTCTCCAGGTAACGTTTTATTGGCAATAATGTTCATACAAAAACCATTGAGATTTAGCAAATTCTGTAAATGGAAATAATAATGGAAGAGCATGGTATCTATTCTCATAAAGATGATTTAAAGCAGACCAATCAATTAGTATGTCTTTGGAGGGCAATTTGACAGTGTTCACATCTGATATCCAGCCTTTACCGGTTGCCTATGGCTGGCATCCATCCTGATTGATTGGAGCCCGTGCTGTAGTAAATTGTTAAACATTCAAATATCACCCTGGCAATGCTTCCCAAAATTTTAGTTAAATATGCCCTTTGACCCAGCAATTCCACTCATGAGTATAACCTACAGATATACTTGCACATGTAAGAAATAATGCATGTAAAAGGAGAGTCATTATAATATTATTCAATATAGCAAGGGATTGGAAATGACCTAAATGTCCATCAACAGAGGTCTGGTTAAATAAATTGTGGTATACCCATAGAATGGATTATTATGCAGTTTTGTAAAGTACGAGGCAACTCTGGGTGTAATGATATGGAAAACTCTCTAAAATGCATCGTTAAAGGAAAAAAGGTAGAAAACACTCCACACATACAGATACACACTTATGGTTCATTGAAAGTGCCTCCGGTGGTATATACAAACAACAGGTAACTAGTGGCCTGCAGGGAGGGATCAGGTAGCTTAGCTACTAGATGGTAGAGGGGAGGTTTACTTTTACCACAAATCTCTTTGCTACCTTTTGAATTTTATACTATGTGCATGTAGAGCCTGCTTACATTATTTTTTGAAAGAAAACCAAATTGGACTCCCTGGTGGTGCAGTGGTTAAGAATCCGCCTGCCAATGCAGGGGACACGGGTTCGAGCCCTGATCCGGGAAGATCCCACATGCGTGGAGCAACTAAGCTCGGGCGTCACAACTACTGAGCCTGTACTCTAGAGCCCGTGAGCTACAACTACTGAGCCCACAGGCCACAACTAGTGAGCCTGCGCTCTAGAGCCCACGAGCCACAACTACTGAGCCCGTGTGGCACAACTACTGAAGCCCTCGTGCCTAGAGCTTGTGCTTCGGAACAAGAAAAGCCACCACAATAAGAAGCCCACACACCGCAACGAAGACTAGCCCCCACTTGCCGCAACTAGAGAAAGCCCGCATGCAGCTATGAAGACCCAACACAGCCAAAAATAAATAAATAAATTTATTTTTTAAAAACTGTCTGTATGGGGCTTCCCTGGTGGCGCAGTGGTCAAGAGTCTGCCTGCCAATGCAGGGGACATGGGTTCGAGCCCTGGTCCGGGAAGATCCCACATGCCTTGGAGCAACTAAGCTCCTGCACCACAACTACTGAGCCTGCGCTCTAGAGCCCGCGAGCCACAACTACTGAGCCCGTGTGCCGAGAGCCTGTGCTCCACAACAAAAAGCCACCGCAATGAGAAGCCCGCGCACCGCAACAAAGAGTAGCCCCCGCTCCCTGCAACTAGAGAAAGCCCGCGCACAGCAACGAAGACCCAACGCAGCCAAAAATAAATAAATAAATTTAAAAAAAAAAAAAAACTGTCTGTATGTGTCTGAGTCACTTTACTGTACAGCAGAGATTGGCATAACACTGTAAATCAATCAACTGTACTTCAATTTAAAAAAACTCAATAAATAAATAAATAAAATGAGGGATATAAAAATCAAACACTGTCAAGTAACTTCTACTCTAACCAGAAGGTATACCATGCATACATATGCTGTGGGGATTTTTTTCCCTCTTTGTCTTATAATTCTAATAAAATGCTACTAAGCTTTATATTTTACATTCTTCCATGATGTATAATTCAGAAGACTGATACACAACCCACATGTACTTTAGGTCTAGTTCCTGATTTTTTTCTTTGGGCTTAATGTTGTTAAGTAGAATAGAAAGTTGCTTGCAGAGCCAGCACACTTTTTGATAAAAGCTGGTTCTTAGGGACTCTGAGTCAAGGTCACACTCATTATTCATCCTTCAGCACATCACTTGTCAATGTCTACTCACTCACAGGTATACAGAAAAGATTCAAACCCGTTGAACTTTACCTTTTGTTTTCAGAAAGTTCAAAATTCCTTTACAAGGCACAAAGGTAGATAATTGCAATGGTTTTAAAAAAGAAGAAACTTAATTCAATTATTTTAAGGGCAATGTCTTTAATTTTTCACTTTACTTACTGTCTATTGCTGACACATATTGACATAAGTACAAATTTTTATTTTTTTTTATTTTTATTTATTTTCAAAGGCTGTCAGGGAATATTTTTAATCTATAATAAACAAAGAAAAGTTTGCATCTCCAGGAAAGTAATGAAACTTTGTGTCAAGATAAATTTTGCACTTAACATTGCTATAGATTTAAATCAATGCAGATAGCGCTAAATTAAGCAAAACAAAACAAAACAAAAAAATACAAGGGAAGATTCAGAAACATTGATCATGGCCAAAATACACCCCTACACTGTTAAGAGGCTTACTTCAGTAATATTTGTGGTCATTGACTAAATCAATGAAACTCATTCTTTCAAGAGTATCTAATTATAGTTCACAGTAAAGTGAGCCTTCTAATAAATCAGCATACTTTACATAGAATTAGACAAAGCCAACATGGAAGTTAATAACACAGCACGAAGAATCTAGGATCAACTCTCAGTAGGCCCAGAAAAAAGTCTCATGATAAATTATTTCATTTAATTCATAGATGGAAACATTTCAAAGCTATGCCTTTCTGATAGATAGTTTATGGCTAGCAGTATTAACAGAGTTTGATTAAGCACTTAAGAGAAGAGATCAATATACCTGTCATATTTACACAATAAAAAAACGGCATGTTCAGTGAGTTCAAACCAACATGAATTGAGGTACTATACTATTCAGGAAGTTAATATTTCTCACAACTACTCTGATGATTTGGAAAATAGGCCTTCTTAATAGAATTCAACAGCTTAGAAGCAATGGACTGAAACATGAGTGAAGTAAGAGAAATATCAGAAACAAAATAAATCATGTCAGTTAATATTGGCTTGAATTTTTTTCCCAAGAAGTATACACTTATCATGGGTAAAAAATATTTGGTTGACAGCTAAGCAAAACACTAGCAACAAATGGCTTACTGGTTTTTGGCCACTGGTGGTAAGAGAAGAAATTCAGACATTGAACCAAATTTGCCCTGGAACAACACGGGGTCTCTTGCAAGATGCATTAACAATTACAGTTCATTAAAATTGAAATCTGATTTTTATCCAGTCAGACTGCTGAATGTAGACGGCCAATCCGGATCATTAATATCCCAAAGTGGACTGAGACAAAATGTGCTATTGAATTTAATTCCTGTTGATTCACAACAAATGTTTCCAGAAGCAAAAAGCAGCATCTGAAAATGCTTATCAAGAAGGTCATGGGAATCTCTGTTGTTCCTCTAGGGCTGGAGGCACTGGAATGCTCCTAGGAGCTGAAGGTACTATATTATTGTACCTTCAGTACAACAGGGTTTGAGGACTTAGGCTGATTGACACAGTCTTGATTCCAAAAAGTAGACCAGTAAGGCTGGGTCATGACTGGATTGAGTCTTAAATTTAGGAGCTGGAGCTTTAGACTGGAGAGACAGAAATCCAAAGTTACTGCCTTGGCTTTGCTCTGTATCAACAGGGAGTAAGAATCAGGTATTGGGAAGCGAATGAAAGGAGAAAGCTTTTGAAAAGCAGTTCAGTAGAGATGAAAGATTATAAACTTTGGAGCCCAAGAAATCTGAGTTTGACTCCACTAGCTACATCCCTGCCTAGCCTCAATATTCTCATCTATAAAACTGGGGATATTAATTACGCTTTGCTGTAGTATCGTAAGAATTTAATGAGAGCATACGGAAAATATCCATGACAGGGCTCAAAATGGGTATTATTTAGGAAGGTCCACCCACTGTTTTCTCATATTATAACTCAGAGGTACAGGTTTCATTATTTAATCTTTAAATACTCATAATAGGAAGTGCGATGGGGAACTAAATACACAGTCCAATTTGTTTTAAACTTTGGTGATTCCAAAAATTTAAGCTAGTGATTCTCGTCCATAGCTGCTGTTGAGCTATTATAAACACCAATGCTCTGTCTCATGCTTCACCAATTAAATCAGCATTTATGGGGGTAGATCCCAGGCTTCTGCATATCAGCAAGATGGAGAACCATTGGTTTATAGAGTCTCTTTTGGGCACTTTTCAGTCATTTTGGATAACTGTAATTTACTTAAACACTCAAAATTCATCCCTTGAAGCTGGGCACAAAGGTTGGATTCTGTTAGGAAGATTAGAAATGGGGGGTGGGGAGATAGCTATTGGATAAGCAACAATGCTGTCGGTCACATTTGCTAAAGAGATTTCCAATGTCCTTTAGTATCCAAAACTGGTTTCCAGATTATTGCTAATCCTGTTCTCTCCTGTTTGGAACAATTAACCTCATGACATAATCTTGGAGGTAGAAGTTTGCAAACATGAAATAAGGAGGAAATCAAAGCATATCAATTTAATATTTGCCAAAGTTTATTCCCTACACGCTATTTTATTACCAAAAATGGACCACTTGGCCACAACCATGGCAGCTGGAGCTCACATGTTTGTGTGCATGCATGTAAATAAACACATCTAAGCACAATTTTCCATTTCTCCTCTATTCTGAGCCCCTATTTCCTCTGACATACCATCGGGCAGTGGGCTGTTTGTAGGTGCAATAGTTGCTGGACAGTAATATGCATTTAGAATGGGAGTTAAAATTACAGGGCATCAGACTCTAGTTGTTACTCTGTCAAGCATTAGGGAAGAATGCCGATTATTAAAAACCTGAACAATCAATTAAAATTGATTCTGGTTTGCTCCCCATTGATTCTCTGGCTGAAACTTGAACAGAGGGGAGGGCTTTTAGAAGACAAAAACTATAAAGCAGAGTTCCTCCTGTTCATATTCTTGCATGCTGAGGGATATTGAACTTCTTTTCTAATTGGCAGGTACTTCAAGATGCAGATCATTTAAATGCGAAAAACTCTTATGTGGAAAAAAATGCAAGAAAAGGAGATGTTTCCTGCCAGCCAATATTCTACAATAGCCCATTCTATTAGTAATCTATCACTGTTATTCCTATTAGAGAAAGCTAGAGGGAGCATTACTAGTTGAGAAAGGTGTAAATTGATAAAAGCTGATATTTGACTAGTTTAATGTAATAACTCACCTCCAGATTATTATCCTGTAAAGAGCCTATTGCTGCTGCCGATTTAGCCTCTTACCCGGGTGGCTTCTTCTCTAAGCTTAGCTACTACATCTCTGACAGCCAATTTCCACAAGGACCACCTTCAGCTATTACCTTTAACTTCCACATGCTCTATTGCGTTACTTTGCCGCTCCCTGGGTTAGTCTCTGTAGAATATCTATTGCCAGCCCTACCTGTAATCACCACCCTTCACCTCTCCTTATAAAAGCTACTTAACATCCTGTTGCTAGCTCACCTTTCATTCAAATGGAAGGCATCAGTGTGATTACAGTGAAGAGTGCTTCAAATCCAGTAGGCCAGTGATTCTCAAAGTCTGGTCTTTGGACCAGCGTTCTCAGCATATCTGGGAACTGAAAGAAATGCAAATTCTTGTGCTCCATCTTAGACCCACTGAATCAGAAACACTGGGGAGAGGGTCCAGTAATCTGCCTTTTAACACATGGTTCTGTGCGTATATATATATATATATATATATATATATATATATATAACTGAATCACTTTGCTGTACAGAAGAAATTAACACAACATTGTAAATCAAGTATACTTCAATAAAATTAAAACACAAACACACATGGTTCTGATACATGCTAAAATTTGAGAACCACTGTGGTAAAACAAACTTTGCTCTGAGATCTTTCTCAGAGGGTTGTCCCTTTCCATTAGAGGGTGAGAGTAGATGGCTGCTAAGTACTGCTCTTGTTCTTAGAAGAGATGTCGTTAGCAGTTCTCTAATGTCATAGCTACATGATAACTTGGCTACAATTGCCACTCTGTAAATCTTTACTTTAGGCTGAAGATCAATGGCAAATTAATTCTATATTCCTCTACCTCATGCTCCCAGAGACATTTGGAACTTCTTGATCAGTTTTGTCTTTATCTATTAGATATCATTTGTCACAGAATGGACAAGTGACTGATGAGTGGGCCTTAGTGGAAAGCTGCATGTTTCCCTGTATGGGCAGATGGAAGGTTTGGGTTATTAATGCACAGAAGCTTCCAGATAATTTTCTCTGGAACTTTTCTTGAAGACTGTGATACATAGAGCTGGAAGAGTTTGCCAGAGGATGGGAAGTGGACTTAAACAAAACTGTCAGGTAACTCAGTACTTCCTCAAGTACAAGCTGTATGAACTAGAACAACTAGAACTGAGCCTAAGAACAAGTAAAGCTGTGCTCTCCTCACTTGCAAATAAAGGATGGTTTTGATGGGATGCTGATAGCAGAAATCCAATCAGCCCCATCTTTAGACAGTAGCCTTTGTCCAATTTCCAAACATAAAATCTTCCAAATATTAAAACAGAGAATTTGGGGATCAGAAGGAAACTTAATAAATATAATTTTATAGATTCCCTCACTTTATAGGCTAGGAAACTAAGGCACAGAGATGTTAATGTTGCTGATGTCATACAAGATGATGATGGAAAAGCTGAGACTAGAACCCAGGAATCCTGTCTTCTATTCAGCGTCCTTGCATTACTCTGTGCTGAACCACCTGAGACCTGCCAGGACACAAATCTACTCGTGCTGAGAGATGTTCTTATTAACTAATGACAACTGTTCTTGACGGGCATCCTATGTGTCATGATTGAAATTAAGACAAAAGTTATATCTCCTACATTTCCTGATTGGCTTGACCATCTTGATAAGAGTGGGGGTAACAGACCAAACACTGAGCCAATTGGTCCTTAGTAATTTCACTTCCGGAAGTAGAGCCTGAGAAAATTATCCAAAATATAAACAGTGGTTTATACTTTTTAAAATTGTAAAGAGCATAATTGTTAGACAACAGAGGAACTGTTGCACAAATTTTGCAATTTCTGTATGATGGAATGCTATGAAAGTATTAAAATTATATTATAAAGAATTGTTCATGATATGACTTAAACATGTTTAAGCATAATGACAAGTGAAGAAAAGCAGGATATAAAAGACTAACATAATACAATTTCAACTACATTTTAAATTATATAAATTTCTGTTGTATATTTAGAAAAATCCTGGAAAGATATATATCAAAATATTAATAGCACTAATCACAGTTGTTTAGGAAAATAAAGATTTTATTTTCTTCTTACTACATGTATGTATACTCTATATTTTATAATCTGAACCTGTATTACATTCAGAATAAGAAATTTGGAGGGAGAAAATGTGAGCAATTACTCTTATATCGGTGTCTTGCTAAATTTCCTTACTCACAGGAAAATAAAGCAAATGTACTGTCAACTTTCATGTCTCCATATCCACCATAAAAGCAGGTTCCTTTGAAAAAATAAATTTAAATTACCCTCAAGAATGTCTTTTATAAGTCCACTGAAGAATTTAGTTAAAGTTTAGCTTTTGAGATAATTCAAATTCCCAAACTCAGATGGACGAGTAACTATGATAAGGTGAACACAGACTGCAGGAGCTTCTGATTAACCTTAGGAATCAACATTCCTCTAAAGATATATGTAAAAGTTTAGAAGCTATACCTGCAATTATCTATACTATTGAACATGACTTTTTAATTTACTTATTACACACCTGGTATTTTAGCAACTATTTCAATATCAAAGTGCTTCTGATAAATTTGTCTGGTGTATATGTGTGAGTTTGTGTGTCCATAATCTAAAACCCTCATACAATATTCTGGCCAGTCACTAAATAACTTTAATATAGTCACAGTTAAGTGCCTAGAATCTCCTCTGAAATGAACTAGAGTATAAATAAATAACAATTTTTTAAAAAATGGCCTCATGTTGTAACTGAGAAGGGATGAGTTCCTGAGAGGGGTGATTCTAGGGAAATATTCAAGATAGAAAAATCTCCATATTCTGAAATCTGTTACCACCCAGGAGTAGGGGGAAGTGGGATCAGATCCATTAGCCTGTTGAGAAAGGGAGCTCACAGAGAAGCTGGACTCAGAAAGAGGCAAGATTGAGAGCAGGAAAAGATAAGATTATTGTAAGGTCATCCAGGCTTTCAAATAAGGGGCAGCTCAAGGAAGGAAAGGTGAGTCTTTACTTCATGGACCCTCTGAGTGAAATGAAAGAAACTTCACTGTTGCACTCAACATTTATGGAATCCCTGCTCCAAGAAAGGTCAAATGTTGAAGCTTTGTATATTGTGGTGGAAGGCAATTTGGACAAGAAATGGGGAGGTGAACCAGAAAGACTGGGCTTCTTCAGAGGCTAAAAGAACTGAATGTGAGAGATCATGCTGGAACCAAAAAAACTAGGAGACTTAGCCTGATGTAGCCACCCATACCACACATCTATGAAACGTAATGAGGAAGACCTGTAAACACTGCAGAGGAATGAGTGAGCCCAGGGATGCATCCTTAGGTGGAATAAGCAAGAGACACAAGGATATGTGTATTACAGGCTATCTTTATGTAAGATGGAGAAAGGGGCATTCTGTGTTGTGTGTGTGTTGTGTGCGTGTGTGTTTGCACACATATGTATGTGTGTATTTACTAAAGAAATGGTGAAAGGATAACCCAAAATACAAATTTAAAAGTTACCTACATGGGAAGTGAAAGAAGGGAACAAAGACAGGAGTTAAATCTCTCTGAATTATCGTATGGTTTTGATTCAGGAACTGTGTAACTGTTTTACGTAATTAAAATAAAATTTTTTAAAAAGGGAATCCTTTAAAATTGAAAACAAACTGAAAGTGAATCTAGCCATTTATTAATATGGTGGAATAGCCATATTAATTACTTAAGATCACTTTAGGACTTCCCTGGCAGTCCAGTGGTTAAGACTTCGCCTTCCAGGGGAGAGGGGGAAGATGGCGGAAGAGTAAGACGTGGAGATCACGTTCCTCCCCACAGATACATCAGAAATACATCTACACGTGGAACAACTCCTACAGAACACCTACTGAACGCTGGCAGAAGACCTCAGACCTCCCAAAAGGCAAGAACTCCCCACGTACCTGGGTAGGGCAAAAGAAAAAACAGAGACAAAAGAATAGGGACGGGACCTGCACCAGTGGGAGGGAGCTGTGAAGGAGGAAAGGTTTCCACACACTAGGAAGCCCCTTCGCGGGTGGAGACTGCGGGTGGCGGAGGGCGGGGAGCTTTGAAGCTGCAGAGGAGAGCACAGAAACAGGGGTGTGGAGAGCAAAGCGGAGAGATTCCGCACAGAGGATCGGTGCCAACTGGCACTCACCAGTCCGAGAGGCTTAACTGCTTACCCGCCGGAACGGGCGGGGGCTGGGAGCTGAGGCTCGGGCTTCTGTCAGAGCACAGGCAGAGGACTGGGGTTGGCAGCGTGAACACAGCCTGAGGGGGTTAGTGCACCACGGCAAGCCGGGAAGGAGTGGGAGGACATACTTAAAGTGATGAAGGAGAAAAACCTACAACCAAGATTACTCTACCCAGCAAGGATCTCATTCAGATTTGATGGAGAAATTAAAACCTTTACAGACAAGCAAAAGCTGAGAGACTTCAGCACCACCAAACCAGCTTTACAACAAATGCTAAAGGAACTTCTCTAGGCAAGAAACACAAGAAGGAAAAGACCTACAATAACAAACCCAAAACAATTAAGAAAGTGGTAATAGGAACATACATATTGATAATTACCTTAAATGTAAATGGATTAAATGCTCCAACCATAAGACACACATTGGCTGAATGGATACAAAAACAAGACCCATATATATGCTGTCTACAAGAGACCCACTTCAGACCTAGGGACACATACAGACTGAAAGTGAGGGGATGGAAAAAGATATTCCATGCAAATGGAAACGAAAAGAAAGCTGGAATAGCAAGTCTCATATCCGACAAAATAGACTTTAAAATAAAGACTGTTAGAAGAGACAAAGAAGGACACTACATAATGATCAAGGGATCGATCCAAGAAGATATAACAATTGTAAATATTTATGCACCCAACATAGGAGCCCCTCAATACATAAGGCAAATACTAACAGCCATAAAAGAGGAAATCGACAGTAACACAACCATAGTAGGGGACTTTAACACCCCACTTTCACCAATGGACAGATCATCCAAAATGAAAATAAATAAAGAAACACAAGCTTTAAATGACACATTTAACAAGATGGACTTAATTGATATTTATAGGACATTCCATCCCAAAACAACAGAATACACATTTTGCTCAAGTGCTCATGGCACATTCTCCAGGATAGATCATATCTTGGGTCACAAATCAAGCCTTGGTAAATTTAAGAAAATTGAAATTGTATCAAGTACCTTTTCCGACCACCACGCTATAAGACTACATATCAATTACAGGAAAAGACCTGTAAAAAATAGAAACACATGGAGGCTAAACAATACACTACTTAATAACAAAGTGATCACCGAAGAAATCAAAGAGGAAATCAAAAAGTACCTAGAAACAAATGACAATGGAGACATGACGACCCAATATCTATGGGATGCAGCAAAAGCAGTTCTAAGAGGGAAGTTTATAGCAATACAATCCCACCTTAAGAAACAGGAAACATCTCGAATAAACAACCTAACCTTGCACCTAAAGCACTTAGAGAAAGAAGAACAAAAAATCCCCAAAGTTAGCAAAAGGAAAGAAATCATAAATATCAGATCAGAAATAAATGAAAAAGAAATGAAGGAAACGATAGCAAAGATCAATAAAACTAAAAGCTGGGGTTCTTTGAGAAGATAAACAAAATTGATAAACCATTAGCCAGACTCATCAAGAAAAAAAGGGAGGGCTTTCCTGGTGATGCAGTGGTTGAGAGTCTGCCTGCTGATGCAGCAGACACAGGTTCATGCCCCGGTCTGGGAGCATCCCACATGCCGCGGAGCAGCTGGGCCCATGAGCCATGGCCACTGAGCCCGCGCGTCCGGAGCCTGTGCTACGCGATGGGAGAGGCCACAATGGTGAGAGGGCCACGTACCAAAAAACAAAAAAGAAAAAAGAAAAAAAGGGAGAAGACTCAAATCAACAGAATGAGAAATGGAAAAGGAGAAGTAACAACTGACACTGCAGAAATACAAAAGATCATGAGAGATTACTACAAGCAACTCTATGCCAATAAAATGGACAACCTGGAAGAAATGGACAAATTCTGAGAAATGCACAACCTGCCAAGACTGAAATCAGGAAGAAGTAGAAAATACGAACAGACCAATCACAAGCACTGAAATGGAAACTGTGATTAAAAATCTTCCAACAAACAAAAGCCCAGGACCAGATGGCTTCACAGGCAAATTCTATCAAACATTTAGAGAAGAGCTAACACCTATTCTTCTCAAACTCTTCCGAAATATACCAGAGGGAGGAACACTCCCAAACTCATTCTACGAGGCCACCATCACCCTGATACCAAAACCAGACAATGATGTCACAAAGAAAGAAAACTACAGGCCAATATCACTGATGAACATAGATGCAAAAATCCTCAACAAAATACTAGCAAACAGAATCCAGCAGCACATTAAAAGGATCATAAACCATGATCCAGTGGGGTTTATTCCAGGAATGCAAGGATTCTTCAGTATTTGCAAATCAATCAACGTGATACACCATATTAACAAATTGAAGGAGAAAAACCATATGATCATCTCAATAGATGCAGAGAAAGCTGTCAACAAAACTCAACACCCATTTATGATAAAAACTCTGCAGAAAGTAGGCATAGAGGGAACTTTCCTCAACATAATAAAGGCCATATATGACAAACCCACAGCCAACATCGTCCTCAATGGTGAAAAACTGAAACCATTTCCACTAAGATGAGGAACAATACGAGGTTGCCCACTCTCACCACTCTTATTCAACATAGTTTTGGAAGTTTTAGCCACAGCCATCAGAGAAGAAAAGGAAATAAAAGGAATCCAAATCGGAAGAGAAGAAGTAAAGCTGTCACTGTTTGCAGATAACATGATACTATACATAGAGAATCCTAAAGATGCTACCAGAAAACTACCAGAGCTAATCAATGAATTTGGTAAAGTAGCAGGATGCAAAATTAATGCACAGAAATCTCTGGCATTCCTATACACTAATGATGAAAAATCTGAAGGTGAAATTAAGAAAACACTCCCATTAACCATTGCAACAAAAAGAATAAAATATCTAGGAATAAACCTACCTAAAGAGACAAAAGACCTGTATGCAGAAAATTATAAGACACTGATGAAAGAAATTAAAGATGATACAAATAGATGGAGAGATATACCATGTTCTTGGATTGGAAGAATCAACACTGTGAAAATGACTCTACTACACAAAGCAATCTACAGATTCAACGCAATCCCTATCAAACTACCACTGGCATTTTTCACAGAACTAGAACAAAAAATTTCACAATTTGTATGGAAACACAAAAGACCCCAAATAGCCAAAGCAATCTTGAGAACGAAAAATGGAGCTGGAGGAATCAGGCTCCCTGACTTCAGACTATACTACAAACCTACAGTAATCAAGACAGTATGGTACTGGCACAAAAACAGAAAGATAGATCAATGGAATAGGATAGAAAGCCCAGAGATAAACCCACGCACATATGGTCACCTTATCTTTGATAAAGGAGGCAGGAATGTACAGTGGAGAAAGGACAGCCTCTTCAATAAGTGGTGCTGGGAAAACTGGACAGCTACATGTAAAAGAATGAAATTAGAACACTGCCTAACACTGTACACAAAAATAAACTCAAAATGGATTAAAGACCTAAATGTAAGGCCAGACACTATCAAACTCTTAGAGGAAAACATAGGCGGAACACTCTATGACATAAATCACAGCAAGATCCCTTTTGACCCACCACCTAGAGAAGTGGAAATATAAACAAATGGGACCTAATGAAACTTAAAAACTTTTGCACGGCAAAGGAAACCATAAACAAGACCAAAAGACAACCCTCAGAATGGGAGAACAGATTTGCAAATGAAGCAACTGACAAAGGATTAATCTCCAAAATTTACAAGCAGCTCATGCAGCTCAATAACAAAAAAACAAACAACCCAATCCAAGAATGGGCAGAAGACCTAAATAGACATTTCTCCAAAGAAGATATACAGATGGCCAACAAATACATGAAAGAATGCTCAACATCATTAATCATGAGAGAAATGCAAATCAAAACTACAATGAGATATCATCTCACACCAGTCAGAATGGCCATCATCAAAAAATCTAGAAACAATAAATGCTGGAGAGGGTGTGGAGAAAAGGGAACACTCTTGCACTGGTGGTGGGAATGTGAATTGGTACAGCCACTATGGAGAACAGTATGGAGGTTCCTTAAAAAACTACAAATAGAACTACCATATGACCCAGCAATCCCACTACTGGGCATATACCCTGAGAAAACCACAATTCAAAAAGAGACGTGTACCAAAATGTTCACTGCAGCTCTATTTACAATAGCCAGGACATGGAAGCAACCTAAGTGTTCATCAACAGATGAATGGATAAAGAAGATGTGGCACTTATATACAATAGAATATTACTCAGCCATAAAAAGAAACGAAATTGAGTTATTTGTAGTGAGGTGCATGGACCTAGAGTCTGTCATACAGAGTGAAGTAAGTCAGAAAAAGAAAGACAAATACCGTATGCTAATATATATATATGGAATCTAAGAAAAAAAAATGTTATGAAGAACTTAGGGGTAAGATGGGAATAAAGACACAGACCTACTAGAGAATGGACTTGAGGATATGGGGAGGGGGAAGGGTAAGCTGTGATAAAGTGATAGAGTGGCATGGACATATATACACTACCAAATGTAAAACAGATAGCTAGTGGGAAGCAGTCGCATAGCACAGCGAGATCAGCTCAGTGCTTTGTGACCACCTAGAGGGGTGGGATAGGGAGGGTGGGAGGGAGGGAGACACAAGAGGGAAGAGATATGGGAACATATGTATATGTATAACTGATTCACTTTGTTATAAAGCAGAAACTAACACACCATTGTAAAGCAATTATACTCCAATAAAGATGTTAAAAAAAAGACTTCGCCTTCCAATGCAGGGAGTGCAGGTTCAATCCCTGGTCAGGGAGCTAAGAGGCCACATGCCTCGGGGCCAAAAACCCAAAACATAAAACAGAAGCAATATTGTAATAAATAAAGACTTTAAAAATGGTCCACATCAAAAAAAAAAAAAACTTCATTACAAAAAAATCACTTTAAAACGAAGTATTTGTACAGTCTGGTAATAGAGATCAAAAAGGCAAAAAGAACCACAATGAAATATTAAACTGCATTCAGTTTAAGAGTTCCTTACTAAGAGCTGTTAGTAACATTACTATATATGTAGATATATATGTATATATGTGTGTGTGTGTGTGTGTGTGTATACACACACACACATATAAATACACATACAGGTGGAGAGAGAAGGATAAAGCAAATAAAATGATTATAGATTATGTTAATGTTAATTAGAAAACCAGATACTCAGTTAAGAGAAAAGAGAAGCAAATATAGAGTCAAAAGGATTAAGTAAAATAAGCTGCAATTTTATATTTGAATTGGAAATATCAGTACACCTTCATAATTTATTTCTCTTTCTTAAAAACATATCATAACTGCCAAATAAAAAAATTTAAAACCATTGACAACCCAGTAGCAACGAGCACTCCTAGGGCCCAGAATATGACCTTTAATACCATTTCTCACTAAAAAGAAACCATTGCTAATTCCAGAGGTACAGGAGAAACTAAACAGAATGTACCTAGGATACCTAATAGCAAGTATGCTATCAAAGTTTACTAGAGTCACATCAAATGGGCATAACAATCAACTTCAAGTGGTTCTTCCATTCGGAAATGGGATAATGTAAGTACCAAGAAGAATATGACTGCAATGCATTGAAAGCTGTTAAGTTTATAAGGGCGCCAAAAAACAAAACAAAACAAAGCCCTGAGTTTCTTTTAAAAGTTGCCAGGACACCAAATTCACTAATCTGAAAACTGATGGGCAAAAAAATCAAAAATTTTACTGCATATTTTGTACAAATTGATTTCAGATTAATTAAAGAGCTGATGAGCAAAAGTTCTCCTTTACATAAAGAAGAAACGTGGCTAATAAATGAAGAAGGAATGGTTTAACTGGAATATCGCCATTTTCAACCCCTGATGAAATAACTGATATTGCAACCACCTTCAGTGGCTAAAAGCCATTAGGCAAAAGGTTGATGGGGAACTTTATAATGGAGGTTTCAGACTGGCAACATTTGAACTCACTGATCAATCTCATCATCCACTAAAAGCAGGACAACCAGGTATTATGCGCATCCTGCTGTGCTGCAGTAGGAAATAAACATATTTATGAAGTATGCTTGCAAAAAATCAGAATCCACATGCAATCAAGGGTCTAGATCTTATCAACAATTTACAGGAAGCACAGTGAATAGAAAGCATGCTAAACGACAGCAGAATACAATCAGCCAAGTTTAAATCATAGGTTATTCTATAGGAGAAATGGCCCCCAAGGTTTTCAACAGATAAATAGCCTGATAAGGGGGAGAAGGCTACTATATATCAGAGTCACTTAGACCAAATGTAATGCAAAGACCTTATTTGGAACCTGATTCTAGCAAACTAGCTCTAAAAAGACATTTTTGATACAATTTGATAATCATATTAATAAGGAATCTTTAAAATTATGTTGGTTGTGATAATAACTTGTGGTTTTGTTTTTTAAAGAGTCCTCTAAAATTAATAAATCGAGTTATGAGGGTTTATTTAAATTTACCCACCTGGAAAGGTCTTGCCCTAAGGTTTCTTCATAGACATGTGCAAAGTATATTGAATGGTTGGGATATATTGGAGAATGACTGCGTATGAAAGGGAGTAGGGCCCAGGGATCCCAGGGTCACTAGGTTGTTAAAATTACACCAGTGGTGAATCAGGCTGGACATCCAGGAAGCCTTCTGTCTGGGTCTGTCCTAGGCCAACTGTTACCACAATTTTGATCTATTCACAAATACAGAGACCTGGGGTCTGTAGAGTTCGACTCATGGACACTGAGAATCGGCACCTGAGGCACTGCTTCCTGCCAGAGGATTAGTGACACGCTTTTACAACCTTTAGAAACTGTGGGTGATGGGCACAGACAGGAGGCAGGTGGAGAACAGCTCCCACCCCAGGGCCTGGAGCAGGACTTCTTAACCTTGGCTGCACATTAGAATCACTGAGGGCGGGTAGCGGGGTGGGAGAGGTGGGGACACTTTGAAAAGTGTCCTTGCCTGGACCCCACCCCTCAGACATTAATGTTTTCTTTTAAAATCCAACCTCTGTCCCCCTCCCATATCAAGTGATTCTAATGAAAATCCAGGATTGAGAACCATACTGACCAAAGACATGGGCATAAAAATATCAGCCAGTCCTCTTCAGACACCACGGTTAAGAGCTCAGCTTTGGGGCCAGACCACTTCAGCTTGAATTCCAGCTCTGCTGTTGAACAGTTATATGATCTTGTACAAGTTATATAACCTCAGTGCCTCAGCTTTCTTATCTGTAAGATGAGGATAACTAAATACATAAAGTTGTGTTCCTCGTATGACTGTTGGGAAGATTAATTGATTTAGGCATGTAAAGCATTTAGAAGAGAGCCCAGCATTAAATAAGGATGACTATTATATCTCACAGTATCTTCTAAAAGAGAACTGCCTTTAAAGTCTCTTTGGCTTAGTGAGGTACTTAACTCAGGGATGGATTTCAGTCATGCTTACTGAATTCTCTGATGTAACCAATGAGACTAACTACTCTTTCTAGGATGCTTTAACTGATCCCCAGGTTGGGTAAACGTCCTCATACTTTGAACTTTGCAATCTGACATTTACATTTCTTACAATATCCCAGAATATGTCTTTTCACATCTAAATCCTCCCACTACACTAAGTTCTCCAGGGCACTCTTCGGTGAACAAAATATTGATAAAATCCAGAACAGGCAATGATGTGGGGAAATGAGCACTTTAAAAGTGATCATGGACTCCTTAGCTGACTGTCACTCTGGAAAACAAAGAATGAGAGACTGAGGGATAAGTTACAGAACATGTAACTTTTAATGGCAGAGAAAGAAAATAAAGGGGGAGAACAGAATGATCTGGCAAAGAGAATAGTACAGACTAGCTTAGGACATCACCAGAAAGGTGAGAAGGGAGATACACAGGATGAAGTGGGTGACAGGGATCCAAAGATAAACCTATTATTCTTCACAGTACTACAAAGGTGTTAGAGATTCCATTTTTCCTAATTTTTTAGCCAGAAGGTTACTTAGAACCTGAATCTTATACAAAATACAACAGCCTTGTAATGTTAAGGGTTAAGAAGTGAATGAATCAAAATATGCAACCAGTAAATTAATCCCCATCCTTGATTATCTTAACTATGAACACTGTCATCAAACACTGATATTCAGAGGAGGGAGCAATCCATAAGCAGAAACCACAGAGACACTAGTACCATAAAACACAACTCACATTGTATGCTTTTTAGTCGCTACTGTAGGCATCCAGTTTTCATTTACCCATCAGCATAGATCCTGCATAAAATGTGGCATGTTTGCAGATGATTTGTTACCTAAGTTTCACTATACGCTCAACTGGAACATTTCTTTTTACTTAAACAGCTATATAAACTTTGTTTTTCTTTTCAATCACACCACAGTCCTCACCTCATCTTACACATTAAAAAACTTGTGTGGAAACTATGAGTTCATTGCTTATACCTATTTTGAAATTTTAAATGATTTAAACTTAAACCTGAGTGAAAACTGGATCAGTCTTATATGAGAAAAAGGTAACAGCCATCCATACAAGTGATTGCCTGGTATGTATTTTTGCATTGATGATTTGTTGATTTCTTCTGTGATTTGTTTTATATAATACTCTGTAGCACGTTAGGAAATGATCTAAGCATTATCGATTTCCTACACGGGAGGCTACACTGAATGCAGGCATAGCGCACCTTGATATTTCCCTGTGCATCATTAGCAGAAAGCAGTGACTCTGCAGAAGAATAACTAGGAAGAAGAAAACCAGATTAAATAATTAGTGTCAATTAGCTCTAGCAAAATCATTCGATAAACAATTGGTCTCCAGTGCCCTGCTTAATTATGTGAGACTTCCATGTTCCTTACCAAGCCTGCTTTGATTCATGTTGACTCTTGAGCTTCCCAGAGGTATAATTAATTATTGTCTTGTAAATAAACCCTTGGTAATTAATGGTGGCAGAAAACACTACAGTACCTTTTTTTAAAAAAGTATTCAAGGAGAAGACCTTGAGTATGTGAATGACTTTTGCAGCATTTTTCAAGAGGAACCCATCATATAGTTACAATAAATGGCTGGGAGTTGTGACTGAGAGCTGACAAGTGAAATCATCCTCCCCACTTTACATATCAGGAAAGAAAACACTTTATGTTCTGTTGCCTTTGAAAATGTTTGGTATTCACTAGTCACCATTCTAATTTGGTCTTGGACCTAATTAAAATACATTTTCAAACACCCAATTATAAATAATCAAATAGTTTATTTTGAGGATATTATAGATAGTGCATTCACAGCCCAACAGGGAAAAAAAAAAAAAAGAGACAGAGAGAAAGAAAGAGAGACTGAAATGGAAATAGCATTCCATTATTCAGGTGTGCCTTTAAAAGCTGGCCTCTGGTCTCATCAGCTCTTAAATGGCATTCTAATCTCCTTCCAAGAATGGTAGATGTCAGCAAGGTTATCACCCCGCACAAACATAGCTCAATATTTTGCACATCAGTGATGACAGTTTCTTTCATATGTATATTTAGATCTTATAAATAATTTACCTGTTTTTTGTTTGTTTGTTTTTGGATCCTTAAAAGCATTACAATATCATATGGGAGATCATTTTTTAAAGAACCCATAAAGCTTCCAATTTATAAGATATTAGACATACAAATCGAAATATAGGGAAATTCCAAACCATGGTCATCAGTATACAACTGTCATACTGGGATATTTTAGGAAGTTTTAGGTCTCTGTCCAGATTACTAATTTGCATGTGCACTCACAGGATTCTAAAAGAAGTACAACGTGGAACCCATTCACTAAATTCCAGTAGCCAAAAATTTTAATATTAAGATTGCTTCCAACCATGGTCATATTTCCCTTGCCATGTCCTTCCCTGCAACAGACACTTATGGCTGAGATCTTGGCCTCTAATTCACTATATCCCATAAATCTTTGGTGACCAGGAGAGTCTACTTTGAAGTGAGAGTGATGAAGCATGATTGTATTGAATTCTACGTATTAGATAACAAATAAATAACGTGAAATGATAAATCACAGGGTTTTTAGTCTTTTACATGGAAATACTTTACTCCTTTTATAAGCTATCAAATTATATTCAGTACTAATAAAATTAGCAAATTTAATTTTGAAAAAAATTAAATATAACCAGAAGGCAAAATTATAGCTCATACTTTTAAATAAAGGACTCATTATGCCTAGAAAAATTAAGATCATTGAAAAAATCTCTGAAACATATAAACTTTACAAAGCATTCTATCATTTACCATGCTTGGTATATTTCCTAAAATGACATGGAAATATGTGCAATGACAATTATGGTTTTTGTTTTTAAATTTATTTATTTTTGACTGCATTGGGTCTTCATTGTTGAGCAGGGACTACTCTTCGTTGTGGTGTGCGGGCTTCTCATTGAGGTGGCCTCTCCTGTTGTGAGCACGGGCTCTAGGTGCACAGGCTTCAATAGTTGTGGCACGTGAGCTCAAATAGTTGTGGCTCGCTGGCTCCAGAGTGCAGGCTTGGCAGTTGTGGCGCACGTGCTTAGTTGCTCAGCAGCATGTGGGATCTTCCCGGACCAGGGCTCGAACCCATGTCCCCTGCATTGGCAGGCGGATTCTTAACCACTGAGCCACCAGGGAACTCCGACAATTATGTTTTAAATAACATTCTAATACATAACAAAATTACTAATAATGTACCTCATGTCATAGTTTGGCAGTAATATTTGCCCAAACCTAATCAAATTTTAAAAATGGGTGCTATATAATAAGCAAAGAATAATGAGAAAACCACTGAGAAGAGAATGATGAGAAAACATTTCTTGTAAATTTGTACTGTGAAAGTGGTATTAACTCTAGCACACAAAGAAGAGTACTAAAAATTAACATGGATTGAGTTAATAATTTCAATAGCTTTTTCCAAGTCACATCAGATTTTAAGACATATATATGATTAAGGGAAAAGAAAAACTCAAAAGGTGAAGAATTTCCTAATAAGTTTTACCACATATAGTGTGAGGGGAGCCCATTACAAAAACAAAATATATTTTTGTCCCAAAACATATTAAATAATTTATATGAAATGTTTAACATGTCTAAAAAATTAAGTATGCATAATAGAAAATGTGCAGCAAAAGAAGTATGAGGGATGCTTCTGTGTAGAACTCAGTGAGCCAGAGATACAACTTTGAAACTCAGGGCTGTGCATCGTCAAAGCAGACAGCCGGCACAATGACATGTTAAATTACCCACATGATGTATGGCTTAATGAACCCCCTTGTGTTGATCACGCTTGGCATTAATCAAGAGCCATGAACAGATTCCCTTATTTTCTCAATGCTGTTCTGATAAACTGCAATTTCATTTAACCTTGGACAGCAACTTTAATAGCTTCAACGGGACAACTGTCGATACCTTCCTGGGTATACAGTGATTAAACCGCAACACAAGGTGCATGTCATGAATTTTCTTCATTTGAAATTAGAATTTTTATTCTTAACAACTATTTGCATAAAATATGCTAAACATGCTGAGATGTGTAAAGACTTGCACTAATCTGAAGTTTAGACTTGCCATGCTATACTATATAATATTAATTAATAACATATTCATGTGCATGTTTATTGGTGTATTTGCTTTACTTCTTTCAAATAACCCTTGCCCTGGACAGAAACAACAAAAGAAAGAAATTCAAAGTTGAAGTTAACTTTCAAGCAAATCTCCCCAACTGTCTATTGTATGTCCCAAGATACACCCTCCAGGTACTTGGGTACAAATGGGAAGATCTTCCCACCAGGTCCAATTAGGAAGTGAGTGATGCCTTCCCTTCTTTAAAACTTCACACGTAGTGGTGAGGGGCAAGATAGGGGTATGGTATTAAGAGATACAAACTACTATGCATAAAATAGATAAGCAACAAGGATATATTGTATAGCACAGGGAAATATAACCATTATTTTATAATAACTTTATATGGAATATAATCTATAAAAATACTGAATCACTATATTGTACACCTGAAACTAATATTGTAAATCAACTATACTTTAATTTAAATAAATAAATATTCAAGCAATGAAAAAAACTGCACATGTAATAGTCACATACTATGACTAAATTCAACTAAGAATGCATTGCTAAATGAAACAAAACCATCATTTTAATTTCCTTCCTATAACTTAAATGTATTTGTTTGCTAAATATATCTGATGGCTGGTCAATTTCCTAAATTTTAAAGACAAGAGCTGGATGAAGAATATTATGAGGTGATGTTCTTTACACATGATGATCCATACATAATGCTAAGACACTTCCACCAAGTCAATTCACTTGACGTTAGATTATGTGGAGTTTTCAGATGTGAGATTTTATTTTGAGAGTTCATAACATCTCTGATGCCAGTAGAGGGTGAGATTAAGAGTAAGGGGTCAAGATTCATCATAGCAGAATTTCTTTCCCTCTGAACAAAAGGAGAAAATTAATGAGCCAAGAGGTATAAGAGTGAACAGAATGGGGAGCAGGGAGGCACAGTAAAGGTACAGATGGGGTCACACACATATACAATCCTCTATTTTATGAGAAAATACTCCTGACCATCAGTGTGATGTGAATACTATTTTCAAAAATCTGAAAACTGGCATCAGTGTCTACAAATTACACTGCATGTGTTCAAGAGACATTTTCAATAAGGTACCCCAGATTAGACATAACCTTAGGAATCACGTTGGCTTTGTGTTTAACAAGTTTTTTCCTTTTGTAATGTTGATATAAGAATTTGGTTTTTTGGGGATCAGTAAGCCACAGTGGAAAAGGTTTGGATTAAAAATTAGGGCACTTCAGGCACATGGAATGGTCTCCAGCACAGATCATACGCTAGGCCACAAAATGAGACTCAATAAATTTAAGAAGATTGAAATCATATCAAGCATCTTTCCTGACCACAATGCTATGAGACCAGAAATCAACTGGAAAAAAAAAAAAAAAAAAACCTGCAAAATCCCAAACAACTGGAGTCTAAACAATATGTTACTAAACAACCAATGGGTCACTGAAGAAATTAAAAAGAAATTTTTAAAAAGTGGGAAACAAATGAAAATGGAAACACAGCAATCCAAAATCTATGGGATGCAATAAAAGCAGTTCTAAGAGGGAATTTAATAGCAATACAAGCCTATCTCAGGAAACAAGAAAAATTTCAAATAAACAACCTAAACTTACACCTAAACTAGGAAAAGAAGAATAAACAAAATGCAAAGTTAGTAGAAGTAAACAATAATAAAGATTATAAAAAAATAATAAATGGGACTTCCCTGGTGGTACAGTGGTTAAGAATCTGCCTGCCAATGCAGGGGACACGGGTTCAAGCCCTGGTCTGGGAAGATCCCACATGCCACAGAGCAACTAAGCCTGTGAGCCACAGCTACTGAGCCTGTGCTCTAGAGCCTGTGAGCCACAACTATCGAGCCCACATGCCTAGAGCCTGTGCTCCGCAACAAGAGAAGCCACCACAATGAGAAACCCATGCACCACAACGAAGAGTAGCCCCCTCTCGCTGCAACTAGAGAAAGCCTGTGCACAGCAACAAAGACCCAACACAGCCAAAAATAAATAATAAATAAATAAATAAATTTTCAAAAAAATGAAATAGAGACTAAAAGAATAATAGAATAAATCAATGAAACTAAGAGCTGGTTCTTTGAAAAGATAAACAAAATTGATAAAGCTTTAGCCAGAGTCATCAAGACAAAAAGAGAGAGGGCCCAAATAAATGAAATCTGATGTGAAAAGGGAGAAGTTACAGTCAACACAATACAAATACAAAAAATCACAAGAGATTACTATGAAACATTACACGCCAACAATTTGGGCAATGTAGAAGAAAGGGGTAAATTCCTAGAAGCATAAAATCTCCCAAGACTGAATCAGAAAGAAATAGAAAATATAAACAGACCAATTACTAGTAATGAAATTGAATCAGTAATTTTTTTTAAAAAATTCCCAACAAAAAAAGTCCAGGACTAGATAGCTTTGGTAGGTGAATTCTACAAACATTTAAAGAAGAGTGAACACCTATCCTTCTCAAACCATCCAAAAATTGAAGAGGAAATAATGCTTCTGAACTCATTCTATGAGGCCAGCAACATCTTGATACCAAAACCAGCAAAGACATCACACACAAAAAAAGAAAAGAATATTACAGGTCAATATCACTGATGAGCATAGATGGCAAAATCCTCAACAAAATGTTAGCAAATCAAGTTCAACAATATATTAAAAGGATCATGTACCATGATCAAGTGGGATTTACCTCAGGGATGCAAAGACAGTTCAGTATCCACAAATCAATCAGTGTGATACATCGCATTAAGAAACTGAAGAATAAAAACCATATGCTCATCTCAATAGATGCAGAAAAAGCTTTTGACAAAATTCAACATTCATTTATAATTAAAAATTCTCAATAAAGTAGGTATAGAGGGACCATACCTCAACATAATAAGGGCCATATATGACAAACCCACAGCCAACATTCATACTCAATGGTGAAAAGCTTAAAGCATTTCCTCTATGAACAAGACAAAAATGCCTATTCTTGCCACTTTTATTCAATGTAGTACTGGAAGTCCTAGCCACAGCAATCAGACAAGGAAAAGAAATAAAAGGAATCCAAGTTGGAAAGGAAGAAGTAAAACTGCCATTATTTGCAGATGACATGATACTATATATAGAAAATCCTAAAGATGCTACCAAAAAATGATTAGAACTAATAAATGAATTCATTAAAGTTGCAGGATACAAAATTAATATATAGAAATCTGATTCATTTCTATACACTAATAACAAATTGTCAGAAAGAAAAATTAAGAAAACAATCCTATTTACACTTGGATCAAAAAGAATAAAATACCTAGGAATAAATCTAACCAAAGAAGTAAAAGCCTTGTACTCTGAAAACTATAAGACATTGATGAAAGATTGAAGGTGACACAAATATACCATGCTCATGAACTGGAGGAAATAATATTGTTTAAATGGCCATATTATTGAAGGCAATCTACAGATTCAAAGCAATCCCTATCAAACTACCAAATGCATTTTTCACATAAATATAACATATAATTTTAAAATTTGTATGGAAACACAAAGACCCTGAATAGTCCAAATAATCTTGAGAAAGAAGAACAAAGCTAGAGATATCATGTGCCCTGATTTCCAACTATACTACAAAGCTACAGTAATCAAAACAGTATGGGACTGGCACAAAAACAGACACATAGATCAATGGAACAGAATAGAGAGCCCAGAAATTAACCCCACTTATATGGTCATTTAATCTATGACAAAGAAAGCAATAATATACAATGGGGAAAAGACAGCCTCTTTAATAAGTGGCTTTGGGAAAACTGGATAGCTACATGCAAAACAATCAAACTGGACTACCTTCTCACACTATATACAAAAATAAACTCAAAATGGATTAAAAGACTTACACATAAGACCTGAAAACATAAAACTCCTAGAAAAAAAACATGGGCAGTATGCTCTTTCACAATATTGCCTTAGCAATATTTTTTTACATCTGTCTCCTCAGGGAAGGGAAACAGAAGCAAACATAAACAAATGGGACTACATCAAACTAAAAAGCTTTGCCTGATGAAGAAAACTATCAACAAAATGAAAAGGCTGCCTACAGAATGGCAGAAGATATTCACAAACAATATATCTGATAAGGGGTTAATATCCAAAAAATACAAATAACTCATACAACTCAACATCAATAAAACAAACAACACGATTAAAAAAAATGGGCAGAGAACCTGAATAGACTTTTTTCAAAGAAGACATACACATGGCCAATAGACACATGAAAAGATGCTCAACATCACTACTCATCCTGGAAATGCAAATCAAAACCACAAAGAGATATCACCTCACACCTGTCAGAATGGCTATCATCAAAAAGACAACAAATAACAAGTGTTGGAAAGGATGTGGAGAAAAAAGAACCTTTGTGCACTGTTGGTGGGATTGTAAATTGGTACAGCCACTATGGGAAACAGTATGGAGGTTCCTCAAAAAATTAAAAATAGAACTGCCATATAATCCAGCAATTTCACTTCTAAATATTTACCCAAAGAAAACAAAAGCACTAATTCAAAAAGATATATGCATGCCAATATTCATAGCAGCATTATTTAAAATAGCCAGGATATGGAAGCAATGTAAGTGTCCACTGACAGGTGAATGGATAGAGATGTGGTGTGTATATATATATGTATAAATAATGGAATATTACTCAGCCTTAAGAAAAGTGAAATCTTGTCATTTGTGACATCATGGATGCATCTAGGGACATTATGCTAAGTGAAATAAGCATAAACAAATAAGCTGTTTTTAAAGGAACAAAGAGTGAAGGGTCTTCTTAGAGCCCATACAATGATTTGAACAAGGAAGTAAAGACTAATATCCATAAAATAAGGTCATCCATTTACAAAAGAATGGTATTAAACCAACTCAACAAATATTCACTGAGTTTGTAGTAAATGATAGTCAGTGGAAGGTGTGAATAAATCCTGACTTTAGGTTAATATATTATAAGTAGGACATAAACATGTTTGGGGGCACAGAGATGGATGTGCTTTTTCTCCCAACAATAAAAAAAATCCCACCAATATGGTGTTAAAATTAATGTGTTCATTTTATCACTTAGATGAGGGCTTTCTGCTTGACTCCAATATTTAAAAAAAATAAAGGTACTTCCCTGGTGGCGCAGTGGTTAAGAATCCTCCTGCCAATGCAGGGGACACGGGTTCGAACCCTAGTCTGGGAAGATCCCACATGCCGCAGAGCGACTAAGCCTGTGCACCACAACTACTGAGCCTGTGCTCTAGAGCCCCTGTGCCACAACTACTGAGCCCACATGCCACAACTACTGAAGCCCGCGTGACTAGAGCCTGTGTTCTACAACAAGAGAAGCCACTTCAATGAGAAGCCCACGCACCACAACAAACAGTAGCCCCCACTGGCCACTAGAGAAAGCCAGTGTGCAGCAATGAACACCCAACAAAGCCATAAATAAATAAGTAAATAAATAAATTTAAAATAATATAAGTTGCAGCCCATGTTTCTTGAATCATAATTTTGATTTTTATTTGAGGCCAAATAAGCATCAAGTCATAACATATAATGTTCTAAAATTTGGATGTTTAGGGGATTTCCCTGGTGGTGAAGTGGTTAAGAATCATCCCGCCAATGCAGGGGCACAGGTTCAAGCCCTGGTCCAGGAAGATTCCCACATGTTGCAGAGCAACTAAATTCGTGCACCACAGCTACTGAACCTGCACTGTAGAGCCTGTGAGCCACAGCTACTGAATTCGTGTGCCGCAATTACTGAAGCCCGCGTGCCTAGAGCCGGTGCTCCCAAGAAGAGAAGCCACCACAATGAGAAGCCCACGCACCACAATGAAGAGCAGCCCCCATTCACCACAACTAGAGAAAGCCTGCACGCAGCAACGAAGACCCAATGCAGCTAAAAATAAATAAACAAATGAATTTATTTTAAAAAATTTTAATGTTTATACAAATACTTAATAGTTAAAATGTTAATTGTACCATGATAGTGAGAAAACAAAGACACTTTTCCCAATACAAAAGCTTAGATTCCTTGGATATAGTATTAGAAGCACAGAGGGGTTTGTGGAAGGGTTTTTTTCTTCTCCACAAAGATGAAACCTCACAAATCTGCGCTACAGAGAAAGCAAGATAAGGAATTTTTTTATTTGAGTCCTAAAATAACAAAACTATATTTATTTAAATAATTTAAGTTAAAATTTAAATCACTATTGCTGGAGGAACCTATGATCTATAAAATAACAACAAGAATTTTCTACCTTCTGGTTTTAATAAAAATTGATCTTCAGTGGGCATTTACAGTGTGTTAGGCACTGTACTCTACAGGTACTTTATAATCAATATTTGATTTTATCTCTGTAAGAACTCTATGATGTAGGTATTATATGATGTAGATATATCTCTCTTTCTCACTTTGTTTTTTACATCTTCAGACAGTTTAAATACTTTCCCAAGAGCACACTCTTAATAAGTTTCAGAGCCATGATTTCAGCCTGAGCTCCTGTCTCTAAAATCAGACCTCTCCATCATAAGCAGTAATATACTGAATCACCTCCATTCCACCACTGGGGAGCAGTGCTAGTAGAAAGAAAACCAAATAGAATTTAAAAGGCTTCCTAGGTTGTCATATGTTTGATTTAGTGAAATACAAATCATGCCAATTTGCCACATAACATCAACAAGGCAAAGTTTAGAAGGCAAAACACCAGATCCCAAGAATCAAAACATAGAATTTCTTGGATATATGTATAACTAAGTCACTTTGCTGTACAGCAGAAACTAACACAACATTGTAAATCAACTATACTCCAATAAAAATTTTAAAAACACACACAGAAAACACAGAATTTCTGTTCTCACTTATCCCGACTGATTTATAAATTAATCTCGAAGAGCTTGACTCTCAGCTTGTGCATATGCTTTTCAATTCATCCAATAGGAATTGTGATAAATATCTCCCACCTACCATATAGAAAGGTTCTGAAAATTAGTAATGTTTGAAAAGATTTAATTTCTCTTGAGAAAGAAGCTGTGAGATATTGTATATTTTTATCCCAAACAACTAAATTGAGTACCAATGAAAATTCATTTAAAAGGGTGAGAATTGTCCCTTTAGAGCATGTGAAACTAAGAATTAAAAATTAAAGGATGAAAGTCATAACCCATTAGTAAGAGATGTTCAATGCTAGGCTAGCAAAGCTTAAATATCAACCACACTCAAACAATCTGAAAGAAAATTTGCTTGAAAGGCTGGCTATCTGCTGGTCCAATTAAATATCTTTAAGATACAGATTTTGTTCTACTATGATATTTACCCATGACCTACATTTACATTATTAGATGCCTTAATTTTTATTTTTCCCTATTGACTCTATTGAGATTTTAGCATTAAAATCTCAACTTTGTTAACAAAGGGAAGACATCCTACAAAACAATACTTATATTTATGTTCTTGCATGCTTAATTATAAGAATCCATCTATGTTTTCATGCTTTGTTGTAAAATAATTTTTAAATATAATTATAACTTATTTTTCCTTCTCTGAATTTTTCTTTTTTTTTGGCAGTATGTGGGCCTCTCACTGTTGTGGCCTCTCCCGTTGTGGAGCACAGGCTCTGGACGCTCAGGCTCAACGGCCATGGCTCACGGGCCCAGCTGCTCCACGGCATGTGGGATCTTCCTGGACCAGGGCACGAACCCATGTCCCCTGCATCGGCAGGCAGACTCTCAACCACTGTGCCACCAGGGAAGCCCTGATTTAAAATTTTCTCATTCAAAATCTCTGTTAACTTTAGCGCTCTAAAAAAGGAATCTTACACCAAGACAATGGAATATAATTTAGCACTAAAAAGAAATGATCTATCAAAGCCATGAAAAGGGATGGAGGAACCTTAAATGTATATTGCTAAGTAAAAAAAGCCAATCTGAAAAGACTACCTACTGTACAATTCCAACTATATGACATTCTGGATAAAGTAAAATCATGGAGACAGTAAAAAGATCAGTAGCTGTCAAAGATTATGGAGGAGGGAGGGATGAACAGGCAGAGCGCAGAGGATTTTTAGGGCAGTGCAAGAAACTATTCAGTATATGATAATGGTGGGTACATGCCATTATACATTTGCCAAAACCCGTAGAATGTACAATACCAAGAATGAACCCTAATGTAAAGTATGGACTTAGAGTAATAATGATGTGTCAGTGTTGATTCATCAATTTCAACAAATGGACTATTCTGGAGTTGGTGGTGGGGGGTGGGTGTTCATAGTAGGAGAGGCTGGGGGGAGGTTGTGGAGGGAGTATATGGGAAATCTCTGCACCTTCTTCTCAATTTTGCCATGAACCTAAAACTGCTCTATACAATAGTCTGGGGGACTTCCCTGGTGGCACAGTGGTTGGGAGTCCGCCTGCCAACACAGGGGACATGGGTTCAAGCCCTGGTCCAGGAAGATCCCATATGCCAGGGAGCAACTAAGCCAATGTGCCACAACTACTGAGCCTGTGTGAAACAACTACTGAGCCTGTGCTCTAGAGCCTGCGAGCCACAACTACTGAGCCCATGTGCCGCAACTACTGAAGCCCGCACACCTACAGCCCGTGCTCCACAACAAGAGAAGCCATTACAATAAGTCTGTGCACCGCAATGAAGAGTGGTCCCCGCTCGCTGCAACTAGACAAAGCCTGTGTGTAGCAACGAAGACCCAACGCAGCCAAAAATAAATAAATAAATAAATAAATTTATTTAAAAAAAATAAAGTCTGTTGAAGAATTTTTTTAAAGGAATCTAAAACAAGTCTTGTGTTCCTCATTTAGAAGATTTGTCTTACTTTTCATTTCTATATCATATTATTTTATTAACAGTGAATCAAAAATGCTCTGGCCCTAAGCTATTTTCAACAGAGGTGAAAAGAAACTGGATTCCTCCATTATTTATATATTTAGTGAAAAAAAATGAATAAATGGAAGGAGAGTAAAGAAAACCTACTATCCATCAAAGTGAATGTGTTGCTCACCTTTTCAGGTGCTATAATTTGGCCTGGTCACTAGGGATCCACTTAGTGTCCTGGAAGAAGTAATTAAATAAATGGGCCCTTGTGGCCCAAAGAAACTAATAGAGCTGCCTTTTCAATAATAAAACATACCATTTCATCCTGACAGCATAGCAGTTAATTTCTAATCTGAAAAATAGGAGCTGCCAGGCTTGGCTGTGTTGTTCCTTTCAGATATGCTGCTGATGACTCAGAATTATAGTTTTTTAGCCAACTTACCTATATTCAATTTTAAACTCTTCACTGAGTTTAGATGAAATGGAAAATGTGAAGATGCAAGAGATCTGCTTTTTCTCAGCTTCCGACTCCATTCCCTTAATACCGCACATGATAATTTTCTGCCTTCATGTCTTTATGTATTTAATTGACTGTTTTACAGAGCAGCAGCCACCTCTGCATTCCAGTCTTGGCTAGTGCAACTTTGGGTAAGTAACTTGAACTTCTGGGGCCTCAGGAGGACTACATGAGTTATCTGGTTATTTACAAACTTAAAAATCATAAAACTATCATAAAATCATATTAAATCCTAAAGATTGCCTCTGGAACAACATTCCACACCCTTTTACGTGACTGACTTCTTCTCATTCTTCAGGGCTATATGATGCCCTCCAGAGAGGACTTCTCTGACTACACGATCCACAGTATCACATACATAAATACAGATGACCCCTGAACAACACAGGTTTGAATTTCACGAATCTACTTACACACAAATTTTTTTAATAAATATATTAGAAAAATGTTTGAAGATTTGTGACAATTTGAAAAAACTCACAGACAAAGCACATGGCCTAGAAATATCAAAAAATTAAGAAAAAGGTATGTCATGAATGTATAAAATATATAGATACTAGTCTATCATTTACTAACATAACATATAAAAATCTATTATAAAAAGTTAAAATTTATCAAACTTACGCACACAAACACTTACAGACCGTACATGGCGCCATTTGCAGTTGAGAGAAATGTAAACAAACATAGTCATTATTAAAATCATTATTAAAAATCCGCTTAAAATGCCATGTGTCACTAATCCTCTCCACATGAGCAGTTTGTCTCTCCAGTAAATTGCCTATCACAGTAAAAAGTAAAAAGTGATCACAGTAAAAAGTGATCTCTCATGGTTCTTGCTTGTTTTTTATTTAGTCCAATACCATAAGCCCTGGATAACACCATGGGACCCATATGACACACCACTAGTGATGCTGGAAGTACTCCCAAGAAGCAGAGAAAAGTCATGATGTTACAAGAAAGAGTTGAATTGCTTGATATGTACTGTAGAGTGAGCGCTGCAGCTGCCGTTGCCTGCCATTTCAAGATAAATGAATCCAGTGTAAGGACCACTGGTTTTTTTGGTGTTTTTAAAAAATTTATTTATTTTATTATTTTTGGCTTCATTGGGTCTTTGTTGCTGTGCACGGGCTTTCTCTAGTTGTGGTGAGCAGGCTTCTCACTGCAGTGGCTTCTCTTGTTACAGAGCACAGGCTCTAGGCACCCGGGCTTCAGGAGCTGTGGCTCATGGGCTCTGGAGCACAGGCTCAGGAGTTGTGGCACACAGGTTTAGTTGCTCCGTGGCATGTGGGATCTTCCCGGACCAGGGCTCAAACCCGCGTCCCCTGCATTGGCAGGTGGATTCTTAACCACTGAGAGACCAGGGAAGCCCTTTTTTATTTTCTTTTTTAAAAAAAAGGAAACTTGTGAAGCCATCACCACAGCTATGCCAGCAGCCATGAAAACCTTGCCCTTTTGGCAAAAATACCTTTTAATCTTGCATTGAAAATGCAGACATGCAGGTGCAGGATTGCTATAAGAAAGGCATACCTATATACACACATACGATTCTAGAAAAGCAAAATCATTATATGACGACTTAAAGCAAAATGAAGGTGAAGAATCTAAAGCTGGAGAATTTAATACCAACAAAGGATGGTTTGATAATTTTATAAAGAGGTTTGGCTTAAAAAATGTCAAGATAACAGGATAAGCAGCTTCTGCAGACCAAGAGGCAGTAGACGAGTTTCCAGAGGCCATTAAGAAAATCACTGAGGAGAAAGGCTATCTGCCTGAACAGTTTTTTAATGCAGACCAAAGTGCCCTATTCTGGAAAAAAATGCCACAAAGGACATTTATTAGTAACGAAGAGAAGCAAGCGCCAGGATTTACAGCAGAAGGGATAGGCTAACTCTACTATTTTGTGTAAATGCAGTCACGTTTGTGATCAGGTCTACCCTTATCTGTAAAGCTCCTAATATCCGAGCCTTGAAGGGAAAAGATAAACACGAGCTGCCAGACTTCTGGCTGTACAACAAGAAGGCCTGGACAGTGTGAACCCTTTTTCTGGATTGGTTGCATTGATGCTTTGTCCCTAAAGACAGGAACTATCTTACCAGTAAGGGATTGCCTTTTCAAGTTCTTTTGATATTGGACAACGCCCTGGGTCACCCAGAACCCCATGAGTTCAATACCAAAGGCATCAAAGTGGTCTGCTTGACCCCAAACACATCTTTAATTCAGCCTGTAGATCAGGGGGTCATAAGTAGTTTTAAGACTCATTACATATGGTATTCTAGGGAAAGGCTTTTCAATGCTGTGGAAGAAAACCCTGACAGGGAGAACATCATAAAAGTCTGGAAGGATTACACCATTGAAGATGCCATCTTTGTTAATAGAAAGAGCTAAGAAAGCCATCAAGCCCAAAATAATAAATTCCTGCTGGAGAAAACTGTGTTCAGAGGTTATGCGTGACTGCACAGGATTTACAACAGAGCCTATCAAGGAAATCATGAAAGAGATTGTGGTTATGGCAAAACAGGTGGCCATAACCTGTTTCAAGGATTTCAAGATATGGATCTTGAAGAAATTCAACAGCTTACAGACACCACACCAGAAGAACTAACAGAAGATGACTTGATGGAGATGAGTGCTTCTGAACCAATGCCAGAGGAGGAAGAAGAAGTCATAGAAGAAGCAGTGCCAGAAAAAGACTGACATTAGACAACAACTGGAAGAGTTCCAATTATCCAAGACTGCTTTTGACTTCTTTTTATGACATGGACCCTTCCATGATACAGGCACTGAAACTAAAGCAAATGGTAGAAGAAGGACTGGTACCATATAGAAACATTTTTAGAGAAACGAAAAAGCAAAAAAGTCAGGCAGAAATTACTGTGTATCTCCATAAAGTTACACCAAGTGTACCTGCCTCTCCTTCCTCCCCTTCGACCTCCTCCACCTCTTCTGACTCTGCCACCCCTGAGACAGTAAGACCAGCCCCTCCTCCCCCTCCTCCCCCTCCGCCAACTCAACATGAAGATGATGAGGACGAAAACATTTAAAATGATCCACTTCCACTTCATAAAGAGTAAATAATTATCATGCCATACAGTTAATAAATGTATCTGTTGGGTACGTGTGTGTCTTCATGTGAAAATCTAGTAACTCTACAGCAAGAATTGTATGAGACATTGTTGTGCCATCATCATCACTGCCTAAGTATTCATCATGTAAAACATCATGTGCAAGACCTGTATTGAAGTGGATAGCCTATCCTGCCATAGGCATAAGGTGAGTGACGTTTAATATAAAATTAACATGTTAGTTTCCTAACACTGTTTCATAACTTTCAAAGAATTACATTACCATACAGTATGCCTCTCTGTCTTATAATTAGAGAAACCACATGTCAGCCTATCATCACAGGTAAGTGGTTTTTTGAAAAATGTAACAATGTTTCCAAAAATGTACTATGAACATGGTAATCATGTATCCCATAAAAACTTATTCAATTCATTCATTAATGTATAGGCTAGGCTACTGTGAAGAAGTTGTATCGATTATACTAGCGATCATACTGCTGCTTCTTCGTTATCAATGCGTGAATAACGTTATACCTGTAAATAAGTATGAATTTCTTTTTTACATTATCATTTTTTGATGTCTAGTATTAGTAATATGTATAACATCTACAGTGTTTTTTATCTTATAAGACAGCATTGACATAGGTAATGACAGAACACTCATCTTCTTAAACAGATGATGTAAACTTATAGTATCAATAAATACAGTACAGTACTATAAATGCATTTTTTTATGATTTTTGTAATAACATTTTATTTTCTCTAGCATACTTTATTATAAGAATACAGTATATAATACATGTAACATACAAAATGTGTGTTAACAGTTTGTGTTACAGGTAAGGCTTCTGGTCAACAGTAGGCCATTAGTAGTTAAGATCTGGGGGAGTCAAAAGTTATATGCAGATTTCTGACTGTGGCAGAGGTCAGTGCCCCTAACCTCCTCATTGTTCAGGGGTCAACTGTACGTACACATGCAGACACAGAACACATCCATACATATACATACACACAAACACACAGGGGTATGCACACATACACAGGCACACACTTAATTGCCAAGACCAGTTACTCTGGGCAGTTTTCCTTCATGGTTCATGAAAATATTTAATTATGTTGTTTACCTGTGTACTTATTTCTTTTCTGTCTTTCTTACAAAAATATAAGCTCCCTGAAGGCTGAGGGTCCATATATCTTACCCAGAGATGTATTTCTGGAGACTAGTACAGTGCCTGGCTGATGGACGGCCCTCAAATATTTATTAAATGTATGAAATAAACATAAAACCATATTGAAATTTAAAGTTTGTTTTTATAATATGCAATCTGTGAGGAAGCCATGTCAGCAAAATGCACATGTGGATGTGTGCGATGTGTATAATGCATTAAAAGCATTATAATGACTGTTTATTAAACAATTTCTATGTGTCAGCACTAAATAAATGTTCAAGATGAATAAATGAATGAATCCTAGAATTTCAGTGCACCACCATAATCAGGTGAACCAAAACAGAATTCTAAAGACTAAGCTGTAATCAAACCACATTGCCTTAATTTCGGCTTAAGTTTCTTAACATGAAGTCATCACTTTTAACTTTTGTTTCCTTTCATGTACATTATGGTATACATATGGACAAAAAATTACAGGATAGTTAATCAGATAGCTAACCAACTCTAGGGTAAATGGGCCATTCTCTTTGGTTACATATTTTTAAGGCTAAAAATCCATACTCATAACATTTTTAATTTATCTAATAGAATTTTTAAAATTTAACATGTACAAATAAATGAGCAAAACAAAAATGTCAAGAAGCCAAAAATGATCTCTGAAATTATATGAAAACAATAATTATAAAACCATCAAGGTTATATAACTTTATATTCTGGGTTTATTCTCACAGAAGTGCAATCAGAAAGGAAAAAATATAGTGAAATAATGAATAAAGCAGAGGACACTCATTAATTCACTAATCTTTCAGCCCATCACTAAACTGATCAACAGCTGAATACACAGATTCACTGGTTATTTTATGTGTACTTTAAAAAAATCATGAAAAATATTTTTATTGCCTTCTATATCAGCACCATTTTATAAAGAGAAGACACTTGGTTTCTAATACTTTTCATATCCTCCTTCACAGAAACAAATCTCGTACTATCTTATTGTTGCTTCCAATGAAACACAGCTGTCTTTTATTAGAGATGTTTAGCTTACTGACTGTATATAGGTGGAATTTTACATGCTTAACAGAAGATTTTAATACAGTTTTAGCTCCTGCTTGAGATAAATCAAACTCAAACTGACAAATAAGCAACTGTGTCTGCGAGAAGTGGGGGCTGTCTAATTTAAAACTCCAAGAAGCTGAGAAAGCCTTCAATCTCAGGTTGCACAAAATACACATTTTATTCAGCAAGACATGATAGATACTTTATTGCAGAGTCATTCTTTTTTGAATTCACTAGATGCAACTGAGACTAATCTAAAGCTACAGTTTATTAATAAAATTAGCCAGAAATAGAGAAAGAATAACTAGTAATATAAGTAGTATCATTTATCAATTGCTTTAGAAATTTTATGTAAACATCTTCCAATCTTAAATGCCTTACTTGGTTCCCTTGTTTTCATATTTCTGTTCTATTATACTTGGTGCCAAGCTCTTTTTTTTGTACAGTCCAAACATTTTCCTGATTATTACTGTGCATGATTGTGAATAAATGCAAAGCAGTTTAAGATTATGCAGGGGGAAATGGCTGATGCACGCATTACACTTCATAGACCTAACTTATTACCATTCTGCTGCTTGATGAAAAATTCAGAGCATTTGTTGCAATAGCTTCGTTCTTCAATGGAGTTATTCTTTTTTTTTGCCTTTCCAGATTAATTACCTGTAGTAATACTGTGCCCTTCTTGTTGTCTACAGATGTATTAATCCCTATGATAACCTGTTTTACACTCTTTTTTAAAAAAAAAAAACCACTGGTAAAAATTTCTGCTTGATCAAAATTGGTAAAAATAAAATATTTGGTAACCAACATAGTAATAACTGATTTAGGCAAAAATTATCAGTAAATGTTACAGCCTCTGGGCAAAAGTTAGTTGGGGAATAGGACCTAAGTATGTCCTCTTGGTTTACATATTAGTTAGCAAAGGGAATGGCATCTTTAAGTAGAGACAGTTGCAGACACCTCCTTAGGAAAGTAGTAAAGTTAGCCTCACCAATAATGAGATAAACTGGCATTGTGTTACATGGGGTCATATGTTTGAGAAGGACAACACCATGTAGACAGTACTCCTGACAGAAATGCACAACCTGAATCTAATCATGAGGAAACAATCAAACACAAATTCAGGGATGTTATACAAAACAACTGGCCTGTTATTTTCAAAATGTCATGAAAAAAACAAAAGGATTGATGGGCTGGTCCTGATTAAAAGAGACTAAAGAGACGCAATAACTAAGCACAATATGTAATTCTGGATTGATGCTGAGATAGGAAAAAGGGTATTTTGTTCTAGTTTTTTGTTTTTCTCTAAAGAACATTATTAGAACTATTGGAAAAATCTGAATATGGACTGTATATTAGGTAATTTGTGTTGTATTAATATTAAATTTCCTGAATTTTATAATTAAGCTGTATTAAATGAAATTAATACATGAGGCTGTAAGGACATATATGCTTCAAGTATTTAGGGGTGAAGAGTCATGACATCTTCAACTTACTCTCAAATAATTCAGCATGATTAGGTAGATAGAGATAGATAGATGATAATTATGCATATTCATAAAGAGATAAAAATGTGAGAAAACACTGATAAATCTAGGTGAAATGTACACGGGTGTTCTAGAATTCAGTAAAGTTTCTATAATTTTTCTGAATGTTTGAAATTTTTCAAAATTAAAAAGTAAAATAAGAATTTCTGCAAGTCATATCACAATGACAAAAGCATCAATATTCTTGGGGAAAAAAAAGGAGGAAATCAAGGTTTAAAAAATTAAGCATTCCACAATCTAGTGGACTTATTACCTTCCTTCAACATTGAACTATATTGTCAATGTGCTTGTTTTTCTGTAAGCATTTAAGAATTTTCCATTTGTTCAGTCTGGTATATATGTCTATCAGTCTAAAGTAAGGTACCTTCTTAACTGCTGAAGTTTCTCATTTACTGTTGCCATAGTTAGCCAGTTAAAAATTGTACTTTAGAGTCACAAACTTGAACACCAGAGACACTTTTCAAATTTTCTTTCTTGCTTACAACTCAGCTTAACTTTTTTAAAAAAACCTTTTTCTCTCATGGAGAAAGTACTGCTGCTTAAATACAAAACTAAAGTTTGGTTATCAGTTTTATGTCTTTACAGAATCTTCTTTTACCCCCACCCATGCATCTCTCAATTCCAACTGCGTGTGTGTATGTCAGTTTCTATCTATTTAAAGGGAAGCCGTTGATATATTGCTATATTCTTGATCCGTTGATATATTCCTGGTCTGCTTCCTCCATCCTAATCTTCACTTTGACCTAAGTTTCTGAAGAAAAACACCTTTAATAATTCTACTTCTTTACTCTTCTACTCAAGTCTAACTCCTTGTCACTTCTTTGCTAACTTTTCTGTGAATCCTTATAAATTACGTTAATCATGAAAAGCAAATATTTCATTCCGGAAAAATCTCTGTTATTTTCTTCTTTTGCATTTTGGGGTCAATAAAGAATGGATGAGAAATATGCAAAGAGAATCGCAATATGCTCTCTTCCCAAGAGCCAATTATTATACTAGAATGTTTTACTTGATAAAGGCAAAAGGAAAGGACTTCAGTTTCAGCTGGATTCATTATAAAGATGGAAACTGCCCCAAACAGTAATACTCATGCAGTTAGGAAATGGAACAAATGACCAGTAGACACCAAAGTAAAGTGTAGTCCCCTACACTTTTCTATAAACTCCAACCTCCAACCAGTGATGTTTGAAAAGAGATCCCCTAATCCTTAGCACCATAATGTAAAAGCTTTCTCATTATACTGAGAGGAGGTCATGCTCCCTAGATCTAAAAAAAAAAAAAAAAAAGTGCTTTTCAAATTCTCAATGTTAATTTTTCTGTTGTTAAAAGAGATAATGACATAATCCATGAAAGCTACTAGCACGGTATCTGGCACATGACCAACACCCTGTAAATGTTAGATAGTATTAATTTTTGTTATTTTTCACGCTGTCTACCCTCAGAAGCATTTTTCTTTCTATCCCCTTGCATTTTTGATAGCTCAAGCTCCAAAAGCAGAGAAATCTATATAGTCCTGATATTCAGCAAGTATCATTTACCAAACTTGGAGCCATAACTTGAATTTTCCACGGCTGTATCAACGAGCTGCGTAACCAGTCACCCAAAACTTGCAATTTCAGCAAACTTAGTGACCTTTTAGCACGTTGGCAGCTCTTTTGCTAGCATAGAAACTTGGCAGGCTTTCTATGCGTCAGATTGTAGTCTGTTCTACTTAGCATAAGACTAGCAAGCAGATTGTTGCCATAATAGCCCCGAATTTGTTCACACCTTTCTGTACTCATCCCTTCCTTCAGTGTAAGCCCTCGGGTAATTCCACACTCACTTTGGTCTGGACTTGGCCATGTGATTTGCTTTAACCAATGTGACAACAGTAAATGTGACACAGCAGAGACTTAAAAAGTGCTTGCACATTGGGGCTGGCCCTCTCTGGCTGATCTTGGAATCCCTGCCATCACCACTGCTTGAACAAGCCCAGGCTAGCCAGCTTGATAATGAGAGACACGTGGCCCAGTCTCCCTGTTGCCCCTCCGCAGCCAGCCAACACTTGCAGTCAAGCCTCTTCTCTAACTGTCAAAGACTGCGGATGTATGAGTGAGTCCAGCCAAGACCAGCCAAGTTCTGCCCTGCTGAGCCCAGCTCAGATTTTCCAGTACACATGTGTCACAAATGATGGTTTTAAGCCACTAAGTGAGTGAGCACATGAGTGACACAAATGATTGTTTTAAGCCACTAAGTTTTGGAATGCTTTGTTTTGCTGCAACAAGAACTGATAAAGAAATTAGTACAAAGAAGTACGGTGCTTCTGTAACAAAAGCCCAAAACTGTGGCATTAGCTTTGGAATAGGTGGCTAGTGGAGGCTAGAAAAGCTGCAAAGAAACTATGCCAACTGGAAAAGTGGTGAGCACAGTTAGCAGAGGCTATGAAAGTGGTAAGGAAACCGCTATAGCAGGCTAGAAAAATAGTGACCTAAATTACGTAGTTGTGAAATAATTAATAAAAACTTTGCCCGTAGTAGCTCATAAACTTCTGGATTTGGCTAGGGAGATCACCTCACAAAAAGCTAAACTTGTCAACTGGCTTCTTTTAGCTGCCTATGGTAAGGTACTGGAAAGGAGGGATGAGCTCAAGAAAATTCTTTTTGGAAGCAGAACTTAGGGGGAATATAGAGGGGCCAAGACATGCTGGGCAGAGTTAACTGTTCTTTATCTTCAATCTCCCCAGTCAGTAAAAAATTGTCAGAGTAATAAATAGCTTCAGGATAAAGATCAAATCAAATTGTGACTGTAAGTCCTTTGTTAAGAACTCTAAAATTTTTAAGGACATTTATAGTAGATACTCTCAGACCAAAAAAAAAAAACAATGACTTTCAAAATTCTTCAGGGTGCTTCCCCAGCAGCCTGACACACCCAAGTAAAAAAGAAAACTGTCTCTGTAAGAATTGTGAATGTGGCTTCTAGACCTGAATCAGATTCATAGGAAACTCTCAAAATGTTGAAGTCAATTACACTGATCAAAGCACAGCAATCCTGGGTTGAAAGAGACCACGTCAGCTCAAACTAAAAAGAGCCTCTGGGCCCCTAAAACTCCATAAGAATGAAGAAGGCTGAGGACGATATTCAGCTGCATACACAATCCTTTTTTTTTTTTTAATAAATTTATTTATTTTTGGCTGTGTTGGGTCTTCGTTGTTGTGCACGAGCTTTCTCTAGTTGTGGCGAGCGGGGGCTACTCTTCATTGCAGTGTGCGTGCTTCTCATCGCGGTGGCTTCTCTTGTTGCGGAGCACGGGCTCTAGGTGCGCGGGCTTCAGTAGTTGTGGCACGTGGGCTCAGTAGTTGTGGCTCGCGGGCTCTAGAGTGCAGGCTCAGTAGTTGTGGTGCATGGGCTTAGTTGCTCCACAGCATGTGGGATCTTCCTGGACCAGAGTTCGAACCCGTGTCCCCTGCATTGATAGGTGGATTCCTAACCACTGCGCCACCAGGGAAGTCCCACACAATCCAATTTTTATAAATAAGGTATGACATCTCAGAGGTCAGAGTAAAGAACTGTGAAGAACAATGGACTAGGGTACCACTCCCCGAGAGCTGTAAACAAAACAACAGACTGGAGAAACACTCCCAGGAAGCTGAGTCTCAGCCTAATCAAGGAAAATCTCCTGATCCTGGAGTACAGGGGATCTGGTAGCACACGCCTGGCAGGATTTCAGAATTTCTATGGACCAGTGACTGCTATATGTCCACCATTCTTCCCCTTTCAAATGGTTCTCTCTAGTGTAGTTATCATATTCTTGTCCTAACACTGTATGTTGTAACTTATCTTTTTAGTGTAACGAGATAAAGAAGAGCTGCATCCAAAAACTTACTTCAGACATCATTATATATCAAGAGATCCTGGACTTTGAGCCTGATGTTGTGACTAGATGAAATTTAGGGGGTTTTAGGAGGGAGGAAATGTATTTTGCCTATGGAAGGGATATAAATCATCATGACAGGGGCCTCCTATGGTAGGTTATGGCAGTAAGACTCTAACTGTTCACACTTGCCTGTATCCATACCTTAGTTAGTTAGTCCTCTCCCACACACTGGACTTGGCCAAGTGACTTGTATCAGCCAATGAGACAGTAGCAAAATGGACAGCACAGAGCCTCGAAAAGTACTCAGACATAGGGGCTTGCCTATTTTGGCTTCTCTTAGAACCACCATGTGAACAAGCATAGACTAGCCTGCTAGCTGATGAAAGATACATGACCTTCAATTGCCTTGATTACCCCAGCCAATAGCCAGTAACCCCTAGAAACAGAGCCAACTATATGACCAACAGCTGACCACAGACACATACATGAAACTAGACAAGAACCGCGCAGTGGAGCCCATCCAAATTGCCGGCCAACAAATGGCAAGCTAAATAAATAAACAGTTTTTGTTTTAAACCACTAAACTTGTGGTGCAGAATAACATGGCAAAGAATAATGTTCTAGTTCACATCCAGCAAATTACAGTCTGCAGGCCAAGTCTAGCCTGCTCCCTGTTTTGGTACAGCCTACAAATTACGAATGGTTTTTACATTTGTAAATGGTTGATAAAATCAAAAGAAGAATATATTTCAAGACATGTAACAGTTTGGGAAACTCACACTTTAGTGTCCATAATTAAATTTTATTGGAATGCAGCCACACCCATTTGTTTATCATTATCTCTGGCTTCTTTTGCACTGCAACAGCAAAGTTAAATAGACAGAGACTATATTGCCCGTGTTGAGGAAGAATGTCACCTGCCATATCAGTAAACAAAGGATGTTGCAGCCATCAAGCCCTCAGCCACTGCAGCCACCCCCAACGGTGCACCCTGAGAGGATTCAGGGTAAATAAAAGGAGGATACCCGGTCCTAAATAGTTAACGTGCATATCAAAGGAAGGATTTCAATGAGCCCAGACTCTTGCATCTTCCCAGGCATAAAAAAATGCTAAATTCACTATCTTGTGGTATCTGTTTTTCTTCAAATCTTCTTCAAAAGATTAACAGTAATCTTTTGCTGTTCTGACTACCTGTTTTGTCTTGTTTTGTTTTGTTTTTGCAAAAACTCCTGTATATCCTGGCTCCTCCCTTACCTCTTGGGAACAGTCCCTCAGAGCTAGCTGAGAGGCTGTCTCCCAGGCTTAAGTCCTCAGTATGTCCACTGAATAAAACATAATTCTCAACTTTTAGGTTGCACTTCTTTTTTTCCACTAGATAACTGCAAGCCTAAAATATTCACTATCTGGCCCTCTACAGAAAAAGTTTGATGACCCCTGTTTTAGCTATAGTTCAGTTGTTTACACATGGTCAAAAATAGCGCCGACAAAGTTTGGCATTAAGAAGGAAGGTGACTGTTCCATGTCTTGGCAGCCCAGGCACAAGCTTCAGGCTACCATCCACACCCACAGGACACCACCCATAGGTGGAGTTCAGTGAGATCCTATTAGAAGAGCAAGGGTACACCACAAATGACCAGGACCCTTCAGCAGTAAGTGAAATTAGAAGGAGAAAAGGAAACAAGGCACAAGTGACCTAAGAGACCCTGAGAGGAATCTGTGTTTGCTGTCACAGCTTTTTTCACCTCCTTACAATATAGCTGAAGCAACACAACTAGCAACAAAACTCCAACTTTAGCAATTCAACACAGTTATTTACTGTGAGAGAAAATCTAAGTTTACATCAAAAAAAAGCAAGCAACTAAGATTTCTAAATATTATAATAGATTATAAATTTATAATAAATAAATACATTTATAAATTATAATTTATAATAAATTATAAATATTCTACAAGTACAGACATGGTGAAAGAGAGGACAGTGCTTTGGAAACAAATGCCTAATATAACTTTTATGGCCTTACCCTCATTATTTCCATGGTAGTATCTTTGCTTACTCATTTTCCCTCATGTTCTTTTTCCCTGGCTCTTCCTTTTGATTGCCCCAACAAAAGAAAACTGGTAATTGAAACTCATTAAACTTGAGTTTGACCACTGATGAAGAAACCAGAAAAGTTACCAGTGGGTGCTCTAACTATATCCCTTCATAACTTCACTAGTAACTGATGATCCACTATTTTACGTATGGAAAACAGAGCCAGAAAGAAAGAACAGGTAGAATAAAATAAGAGAAAGAAAAACAGGAGGGAAATGAGAAAGAAAGTACAAAAACTAAAAAACAAACCCAGGAACCTATTCTGACCTCTTTACATGTGCTAAGAAATCGACATAGAAAGGAATTCCAGCTATCAGGAGGACAAGAACATTGTTCTCCACATTCCCTATTTTGGGAACTGCCTCCAATCTACAAGTACAATAGAATGGCTACAAATTAGGACCAAACTCACCAGGGACTTTGAAGCATATTGGTCACTTAGGTTCCTGAGACATCCTGTGAGTTGGTACAGAACATCTGAAAAAAAAAAAGAGTGATAAGCTTCTGACTGAAATTCCTACAACATTTGCCTTATTTTTTTTTTTTTTTTTTTTTTTTTTTTGCGGTACGCAGGCCTCTCACTCTTGTGGCCTCTCCCGTTGCAGAGCACAGGCTCTGGACGTGCAGGCTCAGCGGCCATGGCTCACGAGCCCAGCTGCTCCGCGGTATGTGGGATCTTCCCGGACCGGGGCGCGAACCTGTGTCCCCTGCACTGGCAGGCGGACTCTCAACCACTGCGCCACCAGGAAAGCCCTACCTTACTTTAGAGTTTTTGCTTATTTCTAATGACAGACCACGGTAGGAGGGTGGGAGGAGCAGTGTGCCTGGATGCCTGTAATCAGGAGACACATTCGTAGCAAATTCAAAAAAAAAATAAAAGTGAAAAAAAAATCTGCTTTTTATTATCACCCGGCACAGAAAATTCTAAATGATTCTAAATAAATGATAAAATATTCCTTCCTACCCAAGCAAACTGTATTCTACTTCTTAGTATACCACTGCTTATTTTACCCAAAACTCTAAAAGGTTCCCACTCTTTTCATAGCCACTGACACTTTAAAGCCAGCCTCACACATACATCCAAAATCGTAAACAAACATAAACACTCCAAAAGCATGGACCAACAACTGAATTTTACTAGAGGTTTTCTGGGGTGGCTGAGAAAGGAGTTACATAATAGATGACACAACAAATGTTTAAAACTCTTTCCCTCCTACCCCTGATCCCTTTTATCTTTCTTTGAAATCCCTCAGATTATCCTCCCTTTTCCTATCACCTGAAACTCCTTCCTTTTTCTCCTCAAACTCCAATCTCCCTTTAGTGTCTCTGTCCTTTTCTTATTTAAAGACATTTATCCAATTTATATCTTCACCCATTAGCCCCTCCACAAAACAAATAATAAACATGTTCCTGGGATACTCTTTCCTTCTTAGCCTAAAAAAGCACGAGGTAGGAAGTGGTTGTAAATAACTAATACTAATCTAAACCATCTAGTTGATAAAATAACAATGTGTGACTACATTTTAAAAAATGTATAGGGTAAACTGCAACAGCTGTTTAAATACATCACAGGACTTCCCTGGTGGCGCAGTGATTAAGAATCCGCCTGCCAATGCAGGGGAAATGGGTTCGAGTCCAGGTCCCAGAAGATCCCACATGCCGCGGAACAGCTAAGACCGTGCACCACAACTACTGAGCCTGTGTTCTAGAGCCCATGAGCCACAACTACTGAGCCCACGTGCCACAACTACTGAAGCCCACACACCTAGACCCCGTGCTCCACAACAAAGAGAGGCCACTGAAATGAGAAGCCCGTGCACTGCAACAGAGAGTAGCCCCACTTGCCGCAACTAGAGAAAGCCCGCACACAGCAACGAAGACCCAACGCAGACAAAAATAAATAAATAAATAAATAAATTTATAAAAAATAATAAATAACTAAATAAATACATACATTACAGAAAAACATAGAAGTAATAAAGTATGAATGGGAAGTATTTTCTAAGGGTATTTTTAAAATTTATATTACACCTTCTGCTACGAAGATAACATATATTTTACCCAAATTAGTTTGGCATTTGTGGTTTTCAATTTAATAACATCTATAATATCAAGGGAAAACTCCTGATAAATTGAAAGAAGACTTGCATTTTGACATTATATAAACCATCTAAAATGCGTGCCACAGACTGTGTTTTTCTATATTCTCCCTCTTTGTAAAGTTGCTTATAGTGAAATTCTTCAATAGTGAAGTGGAGTAAATGGTCTAAATTGCTTCAGCACAGTTCAGCAAGGTTTCATTATAATTACTGAAGTATACTTTTACCTACAAGCATGTGCAGTATTAAGTGATATACTTGTCATGCACCGCATGGGTGAAAAGTACTTATACTGAAATGCTCCCTTTCTCCTCTCCCAGAGTACAAGAATGGGAAATAAAACTGGGTTCCCTTCCCAAGGGTTAAAATGACCAGAAAACTCTTCAGGATGAAGTTTAGCTTCTCCCTGATAATGCTTCCTTCCCCCCGCAAACCCCTACTCAGCATCAGGCTAAAAGAAAAGAGAAAAAAAAAAAAGAATTAAAAAGTCCATTTTGTCAGGTTTTCATCATCACGTGGTCTATTTTCAAGATAGAAAAGAAAACATCAATTCTAGACTATAGAGGTAGTAGCTGACCCATTTGGAAATGTGTTATCCCTTGTAGTATATGCTTAATACAATTCTCCTAAGGTGCCATACATGCATATCTATGTTATCTTAGAATAGATGCTAAAATTATCAAATCCAAGTGATCTGCCAAAAGATAAATCTAACCCAGAACCCCAGTCTTTTATATATGAAAGGCCTAAAAATATGTTCCTGCTCTGTAGATTTTTCGTCAACCGACAATCAGAAATACATTACTGGGAGACCTTCAGGATGGCGGAGGAGTAACACGTGGAGATCACCTTCCTCCCCACAAATACATCAGAAATACATCTACATGTGGAAAAGCTCCTACAGAACACCTACTGAATGCTGGCAGAAGAACTCAGACTTCGCAAAACACAAGAAACTCACCACGTACCTGGGTAGGGCAAAAGAAAAAGCAGAGTAAAAAGAATAGGGACGGGACCTGCATCTTGGAGAGGGAGCTGTGAAGGAAGAAAAGTTTCCACACACTACAGGGCCCCTTCTGGGCAGAGACTGCAGGTGGCAGAGGGGGGAAGCTTCGGAGACACAGAGGAGAACGCAGCCACAGGGGTGTGGAGGGCAAAGAGGAAAGATTCCCAAACAGACGATCAATACTGACCAGCACTCACCAGCCTGAAAGGCTTGTCTGCTCACCCGCCAGGGTGAGTGGGGTCTGGGAGCTGAGGCTCGGGCTTCGGAGGTCAGATCCCAGGGAGAGAACTGGGGTTGGCTGCGTGAACACACCCTGAAGGGGGCTAGTGTGCCACAGCTAGCCAGGAGGGAGTCCAGGAAAAAGTCTGGAACTGTCAAAGAGGCAAGAGACCATTGTTATGGGGTGCACAAGAAGAGGGGATTCAGACCACCGCCTAAACGAGCTCCAGAGACGGGTGTGAGCCGCGGCTATCAGCGTGGACCCCAGAGACTGATATGAGACGCTAAGGCTGCGACTGCAGCCACCAAGAAGGCTGTGTACAAGTGCAGGTCACTATCCACACGTCCCTTCCTGGGAGCCTGTGCAACCCGCCACTGCCAGGGACCCGTGATCCAGGGACAGCTTCCCCAGGAGAACGCATGGCATGCCTCAGGGTGGTGCAACGTCACACTGGCCTCTGCAGCCGCAGGCTCACCCAGCATTCCGTACCCCTCCCTCCCCCCAGCCTGAGTGAGCCAGAGCTACCTAATCAGCTGCTCCTTTAACCCCGTCCTGTCTAGCGGGGGGAAGAGGCGCCCTCAGGTGACCTACACGCAGAGACAGGGCCAAATCCAAAGCTGAACCACGGGAGCTGTGCAAACAAAGTAAAGGAAAGCTCGCCCAGCAGCCTCAGGAGCAGCAGATTAAATCTCCACATTCAACTTGATGTACACTGTATCTCTGGAATACCTAAATAGACAACAAATCATCCCAAAATTGAGGCAATACACTTTGGGAGCAACTGTGCACTTGCGGTTTGCTTTCTGCATCTAATTTGTTTCTGGTTTTATGTTTCTCTTAGTTTCATATTTAGAGTTTATTACCATTGGTAGATTTGTTTATTGATTTGGTTGCTCTCTTCCATTTTTCTTTTTTTAATATATAGTTTTTTTTCCTTTTTCTCTTTTTGTGAGTGTGTATGCATATGCTTCTTTGTGAGATTTTGCCTGTATAGCTTCGCTTTTACCATTTGTCCAAGGATTCTGTCTGTCCGTTTTTTTTTTTTTAGTATAGTTTTTAGTGCTTGTTATCATTGGTGAATTTGTTTTTTCTGGTTTGGTTGCTCTCTTCTTCCTTTCTTTCTTTCTTTTTCTTTTTTTCATTACTTTTCAACTTTTTTAACTTCTTAATAATTTTTTTTTATTTTAATGATTTTATTTTTTCTTTCCGTCCTTCTTTTTTTCTCTCTTTTCTTCTGAGCCTTCGGGCTGACAGAATCTTGGTGCTCCAGCCAGGTGTAAGGCCTGTGCCTCTGAACTGGGAGAGCCCAGTTCAGGACATTCATCCACCACAGACCTCCCGATTCCACGTAATATCAAACGGCAAAAGCTCTCCCAGAGATCTCCAACTCAACGCTAACATCCAGCTCCACTCAATGAGCAAAAAGCTATAGTGCTGGATACCCTGTGCCAAACAACTAGCAAGACAGGAACACAACCCCACCCATTAGCAGAGATGCTGCCTAACATCATAATAAGGTCCCAGACACCCCAAAACACACCACCAGACGCATTTCTGCCCACCAGAAAGACAAGATCCAGCCTCATCCACCAGAACACAGGCACCAGTCCTATCCACAAGGAAGCCTGCACAACCCATTCAACCAACCTTATCCACTGGGACTAGACACCAAAAATAAAGGAAACTACGAACTTGCAGCCTGCGAAAAGGAGACCCACAAACACAGTAAGTTAAGCAAAATGAGAAGACAGAGAAACAAACAGAAGATGAAGGAGCAAGGTAAAAATACACCAGACCAAGCAAATGAAGAGGATATAGGCAATCTACGTGAAAAAGAATTCAGGGTAATGATAGTAAAGATGATCTAAAATGTTGGAAATGGAATAGAGAAAACACAAGAAATGTGTAACAAGGACCTACAAGAACTAAAGAGCAAACAAAGAATGATGAACAACACAATAAATGAAATTTAAAATTCTCTAAAGGAATCAATAGCACAATTACTGAGGCAGAAAAACCAATAAGTTACCTAGAGGATAAAACAGTGGAAGTAACTACCCCAGAGCAGAATAAAGAAAAAAGAATGAAAAGAATTGAGGATAGTCTCAGAGACCTCTGAGACAACATTAAACAAACGAATATTCAAATTATAGGGGTCCCAGAAGAAGAACAGAGAAAGAAAGGGACTGAGAAAATATTTGAAGACATTATAGTTAAAAACTTCCCTAATATGGGAAAGGAAATAATCAAGTCCAGGAAGCGCAGAGACTCTCATACAGGATAAATCCAAGGAGAAACACGCCAAGACACATATTAATCAAACTTTCAAAAATTAAATACAAAGAAAAAATATTAAAAGAGGCAAGGGAAAAACAACAAAAAACATACCAGGGAATCCCCATAAGGTTAACAGCTGATCTTTCGACAGAAACTCTGCAAGCCAGAAGGGAGTGGTGGGACATATTTAAAGTAATGAAAGGGAAAAACCTACAACCAAGATTACTCTAGCCAGCAAGGATCTCATTCAGATTCATGGAAAAATTAAAAACTTTACAGACAAGCAAAAGCTAAGAGAATTCAGCACCACCAAACCAGCTTTACAACAAATGCTAAAGGAACTTCTCTAGGCAGGAAACACAAGAGAAGGAAAAGACCTACAATAACAAACCCAAAACACTGAAGAAAATGGTAATAGGAACATACATATCAATAACTACTTAAATGTAAATGGATTAAATGCTCCCACCAAAAAACATAGACTGGCTGAATGGATACAAAAACAAGACATGTATATATGCTGTCTACAAGAGATCCACTTCAGACCTAGGGACACATACAAACTGAAAGTGAGAGGATGGAAAAAGATATTCCATGCAAATGGAGATCACAAGAAAGCTGGAGTAGCAATTCTCATATCAGACAAAATAGACTTTAAAATAAAGACTATTACAAAAAACAAAGAAGGACACTACATAATGATCAAGGGATCAATCCAAGAAGAAGATGTAACCATTGTAAATATTTATGCACCCAACATAGGAGCACCTCAATACATGAGGCAAATGCTAACAGCCATAAAAGGGGAAATCGACAGTAACACAACCATAGCAGGGGACTTTAACACCCCACTTTCACCAATGGACAGATCATCCAAAATGAAAATAAATAAGGAAACAAAAGCTTTAAATGATACATTAAACAAGATGGACTTAATTGATATTTATAGCACATTCTGGGCTTCCCTGGTGGCACAGTGGTTGAGAGTCCGCCTGCCGATGCAGGGGACACGGGTTCGTGCCCTGGTCCGGGAAGATCCCACATGCCGTGGAGCGGCTGGGCCCGTGAGCCATGGCCGCTGAGCCTGCGCTGCGCAATGGGAGAGGCCACAACAGTGAGAGGCCCGCATACCGCAAAAAAAAAAAAAAAAAAATATAGGACATTTCATCCAAAAACAACAGAATACACTTTCTTCTCAAGTACTCATGGCACATTCTCCAGGATAGATCATATCTTGGGTCACATATCAAGCCGTGGTAAATTTAAGAAAATTGAAATCATATCCAGTATCTTTTCCAACCACAATGCTATGAGACTAGATATCAATTACAGGAAAAAATCTGTAAAAAATAAAAATACATGGAGGTTAAACAATACACTACTTAATAACCAAGAGATCATTGAAGAAATCAAAAAAAATACCTAGAAAGAAATGAAAGTGAAAACACGACGACCCAAAACCTATGGGATGCAGCAAAAGCCATTCGAAGAGGGAAATTTATAGCAATACAATCCTACCTCAAGAAACAAGAAATATCTCAAATAAAAAACCTAAACTTACACCAAAAGCAATTAGAGAAAGAAGATCAAAAAACTGCCAAAGTTAGAAGAAGGAAAGAAATCATAAAGATCAAATCAGAAATAAATGAAAAAGTAATGAAGGAAACGATAGCAAATATCAATAAAACTAAAAGGTGGTTCTTTGAGAAGATAAATGAAATTGATAAACAATTAACTAGACTCATCAAAAAAAAAAAGGGAGAGGGCTTCCCTGGTGGCACAGTGGTTGAGAGTCCACCTGCCGATGCAGGGGACATGGGTTCCTGCCCCGGTCCGGGAGGATCCCACATGCCACGGAGTGGCTGGGCCCGTGAGCCATGGCCGCTGAGCCTGCGCGTCCAGAGCCTGTGCTCCACAACGGGAGGGGCCACAGCAGTGAGAGGCCAGCATACTGCAAAAAAAAAAAAAAAAAAGGGAGAAGGCTCAAATCAATAGAATTAGACACAAAAAAGGAGAAGCAACAACTGACACTGCAGAAATACAAAGCATCATGAGAGATTACTACAAGCAACATTATGCCAATAAAATGGACAACCTGAAGAAATGGACAAATTCTTAGAAAAGCACAACATTCCAACACTGAAACAGGAAGAAATAGAAAATATAAACAGACCAATCACAAGCACTGGAATTCAAACTGTGATTAAAAATCTTCCAACAAACAAAAGCCCAGGACCAGATGGCTTCACAGATGAATTCTATCATATATTTAGAGAAGAGCTAACACCTGTCCTTCTCAAACTCTTCCAAAATATAGCAGAGGGAGGAACACTCCCAAACTCATTCTATGAGGCCACCATCACCCTGATACCAAAACCAAACAAAGATGTCAAAACGACAGAAAACCACAGGCCAATATCACTGATGAACACAGATGCAAAAACCCTCAACAGAGTCCAACAGCACATTAAAAGGATCACACAGCATGATCAAGTGGGGTTTATCCCAAGAATGCAAAGATTCTTCAATATACACAAATCAATCAATGTTACACACCATATTAACAAAGAGAAGGAGAAAAATCATATGATCAGCTCAATAGATGCAGAAAAGCTTTTGACAGAATTCAACACCCATTTATGATAAAAACCCTATAGATAATAGGCATAGAGGGAACTTACCTCAACATAATAAAGGCCATATATGACAAACCCACAGCCAACATTCTTCTCTATGATGAAAAAACAAACCATTTCCTCTAAGATCAGGAACAAGACAAGGTTGTCCACTCTCACCACTATTATTCAACATAGTTTTAGAAGTTTTAGCCACAGAAATCAGAGAAGAAAAACAAATAAAAGGAATCCAAATCAGAAAAGAAGAAGTAAAGCTGTCACTGTTTGCAAATAAGATGATATTATACATAGAGAATCTAAAGATACTACCATAAAACTACCAGAGCTAATCAATAAATTTGGTAAAGTAGCAGGATACAAAGTTAATGCACAGAAACCTCTGGCATTCCTATACACAAATGATGAAAAACCTGAAAGAGAAATTAAGGAAACACTCCCATTTACCACTGCAATAAAAAGAATAAAATATCTACGAATAAACCTACCTAAGGAGACAAAAGACCTGTATGCAGAAAATTATAAGACACCGATGAAAGAAATTAAAGATGATACAAATAGATGGAGAGATATACCATGTTCTTGGATTGGAAGAATCAACACTGTGAAAATGACCCTACTACACAAAGCAATCTACAGATTCAACGCAATCCCTATCAAACTACCACTGGCACTTTTCACAGAACTTGAACAAAAAATTTCACAATTTGTATGGAACCACAAAAGACCCCGAATAGTCAAAGCAATCTTGAGAAAGAAAAATGGAGCTACAGGAATCAGGCTTCCAAACTTCAGAGTATTCTACAAAGCTACAGTAATCAAGTCAGTATGGTACTAGCACAATAACAGAAATATGGATCAATGGAACAGGATAGAAAGCCCAGAGATAAATCCACACACATATGGTCACCTTATCTTTGATAAAGGAGGCAAGACTATACAATGGAGAAAAGACAGCCTCTTCAATAAGTGGTGCTGGGAAAACTGGACAGCTACATATAAAGGAATGAAATTAGAACACTCCCTAACACCGTACACAAAAATAAACTCAAATTGGATTAAAGACCTAAATGTAAGGCCAGACACTATCAAACTCTTAGAGGAAAACATAGGCAGAACACTCTATGACATAAATCACCGCAAGATCCGTTTTGACCCACCACCTAGAGAAATGGAAATAAAAACACAAATGAACAAATGGGACCTAATGAAACTTGAAAGCTTTTGCACAGCAAAGGAAACCATAAACAAGACGAAAAGACAACCCTCAGAATGGGAGAAAAGATTTGCAAATGAAGCAACTGACAAAGGATTAATCTCCAAAATTTACATGCAGCTCAATATCAAAGAAACAAACAACCCAATCCAAAAATGGGCAGAAGACCTAAATAGACATTTCTCCAAAGAAGATATACAGACTGCCAACAAACACATGAAAAGATGCTCAACATCACTAATCATCAGAGACATGCAAATGAAAACTACAATGAGGTATCACTTCACACTGGTCAGAATGGCCATCATCAAAAAATCTGCAAACAATAAATGCTAGAGAGAGTGTGGCGAAAAGTCAACCCTCTTGCACTGTTGGTGGGAATGTAAATTGATACAGCCCCTATGGAGAACAGTATGGAGGTTCCTTAAAAAACTAAAGATTGAACTACCATATGACTCAGCAATCCCACTACCGGGCATATACCCTGAGAAAACTATAATTCAAAAAGAGTCATGTCCCACAATGTTCACTGCAGCTCTATTTACAAGAGCCAAGACAAGGAAGCAACCTAACTGTCCATCAACAGATGAATGGATAAAGAAGATGTGGCACATATATACAATGGACTATTATTCAGCCATAAAAAGAAACGAAATTCAGTTATTTGTAGTGAGGTGGATGGACCTAGAGCCTATCATACAGAGTGAAGTAAATCAGAAAGAAAAAAACAAATACCATATGCTAACACATATATATGGAATCTACAGGAAAAAAAATGGTTCTGAAGAACCTAGGGGCAGGACAGGAATAAAGATGCAGACATCGAGAATGGACTTGAGGACATGAGGAGGGGAAAGGGTAAGCTGGCACAAAGTGAGAGAGTGGCATGGACATATATACACTACCAAATGTAAAACAGATAGCTAGTGGGAAACAGCCACATAGTACAGGGAGATCAGCTCGGTGCTTTGTGACCACCTAGAGGGGTGGGATAGGGAGGGTGGGAGGGAGAGAGACGCAAGAGGGAAGAGATATGGGAACATATGTATATGTATAACTGATTCACTTTGTTATAAAGCAGAAACTAACACACAATTGTAAAGCAATTATACTCTAATAAAGGTGTTAAAAAAAATGAAATACATTATTTTCCACACAATAATATGCATGGAAGATACTACAGAATATCCTTAAGGTTCTAGAATGTTGGTTCTCAAACTATTTGGATAGCACAGTGCAACAGTAAGAAATGTTCAAGCATGAAACTCAAATAGTCAATATTTACTTGTTTTTAAATTATATACATGTTCTATATTATCTAAATATACATCTAAAACACAAAAATTGAAAAATTTTTGTAAAAAGATAATGAAGCACACAGTATTTTAAAGTATTTTATTGGTCATTTGTATTTCTATAAAATATGATTCTCACTAAAAACATAATATTAAGTTATTAATATAATAATACACTTCAATTGTTTCACAAATTTTAGTTTAACACCTGATGACAGGATGTTAAAGCCTGCTTCTAAGTTGTTTCTTTTATTTATTTATTTTTAATTCTTATAAATATTTATTATAGATAACACTGTTAACATTTGATGCATTTCCTTCCGGTCTTTTCTCTCTGTAATTTTTTTTTTTAAACATCTTTATTGGAGTATAATTGCTTTACAATGATGTGTTAGTTTCTGCTTTGTAACAAAGTGAATCAGTTATACATATACATATGGCCCCATTTCTCTTCCCTCTTGCGTCTCCCTCCCTCCCACTGTCCCCATCCCACCCCTCTAGGTGGTCACAAAGCACTGAGCTGACCTCCCTGTGCTACGCGGCTGCTTCCCACTAGCTATCTATTTTACGTTTGGTAGTGTATATATGTCCATGCCACTCTCTCACTTTGTCCCAGCTTACCCTTCCCCCTCCCCATATCCTCAAGTCCATTCTCTAGTACGTCTGTGACTTTATTCCCATCTCACCCCTAGGTTCTTCATGACCTTTTTTTCCCTTAGATTCCATATATATGTGTTAGCATACGGTATTTGTTTTTCTCTTTCTGACTTACTTCATACTGTATGACAGGCTCTAGGTCCATCCACCTCACTACAAATAACTGAATTTCGTTTCTTTTTATGGCTGAATAATAGTCCATTGTATATATGTGCCACATCTTCTTTATCCATTCATCTGTTGATGGACAGTTAGGTTGCTTCTATGTCCTGGCTATTGTAAATAGAGCTGCAATGAACATTTTGGTACATGTCTCTTTTTGAATTATAGTTTTCTCAGGGTATATGCCCAGTAGTGGGATTGCTGGGTCGTATGGTAGTTCCATTTTTAGTTTTTTAAGGAACTTCCATACTGTTCTCCATAGGGGCTGTATCAATTTACTTTCCCACCAGCAGTGCAAGAGGGTTCCCTTTTCCCCACACTTTCTCCAGCATTTATTGTTTGTAGATTTTTTGATGACGGCCATTCTGACCAGTGTGAAGTGATACCTCACTGTAGTTTTCATTTCCATGTCTCTGATGATTAATGATGTTGAGTATTCTTTCATGTGTTTGTTGGCAGTCTGTATATCTTCTTTGGAGAAATGTCTATTTAGGTCTTCTGCCCATTTTTGGATTGGGTTGTTTGGTTTTTTTGATACTGGGCTGCATGAGCTGCTTGCAAATTTTGGAGATTAATCCTTTGTCAGTTGCTTCATTTGCAAATCTGTTCTCCCATTCTGAGGGTTGTCTTTTCATCTTGTTTATGGTTTCCTTTGCTGTGCAAAAGCTTTCAAGTTTCATTAGGTCCCATTTGTTCATTTGTGTTTTTATTTCCATTTCTCTAGGTGGTGGGTCAAAACGGATCTTGCGGTGATTTATGTCATAGAGTGTTCTGCCTATGTTTTCCTCTAAGAGTTTGATAGTGTCTGGCCTTACATTTAGGTCTTTAATCCAATTTGAGTTTATTTTTGTGTACGGTGTTAGGGAGTGTTCTAATTTCATTCCTTTACATGTAGCTGTCCAGTTTTCCCAGCACCACTTATTGAAGAGGCTGTCTTTTCTCCATTGTATAGTCTTGCCTCCTTTACAATGATAAGGTGACCATATGTGCATGGGTGTTTCTCTGGGCTTTCTATCCTGTTCCATTGACCTATATTTCTGTTTTTGTGCCAGTACCATACTGTCTTGATTACTGTAGGTTTGTAGTATAGTCTGAAGTCAGGGAGCCTGATTCCTCCAGATCTGTTTTTCTTTCTCAAGATTGCTTTGGCTATTTGGGGTCTTCTGTGTTTCCATACAAATTGTGAATTTTTTTGTTCTAGTTCTGTGAAAAATGCCAGTGGTAGTTTGATAGGGATTACATTGAATCTGTAGATTGCTTTGGGTAGTGGAGTCATTTTCACAGTGTTGATTCTTCCAATCCAAGAACATGGTATATCTCTCCATCTATTTGTATCATCTTTAATTTCTTTCATCAGTGTCTTATAATTTTCTGCATACAGGTCTTTTGTCTCCTTAGGTAGGTTTATCAGCTGTTTCCTTTAAAACGTGGTTTTTATAAGTGAAAAAGATTTCTCATAAATATATGTATTTCCCAAATGGATGAAGTGCCAACATTTGGTTGCTCTTACTAAATCATGATGCTCATTTTGCAATGCCACCCAAAAATTTTACGGTTTTTGGTGAAATTCAGCTAATAAATTTCCAGTTGTTGCAAACTAATCACAAATGTATTCAAACACACAAAACCTAAGTTGGAAGATTTTTAAATGGATTTTTAAAAATTTTCTAAGTTCTTACATGCCAAAATAATCATTTTTTAGGTACCGAACACATCATTTTATGCAATACCATATGACAGTAGAAACATTTCCCACTATTTTGTTTTAAAATACTCCTTTTTGAGGCCTTCCCTGGCAGTCCAGTGGTTAAGGCTCCACATTTCCACTGCAGGGGGTTCGGGTTGAATCCCTGGTCAGGCAACTAAGAGCCCACGTGCCTCACAGCATGGCCAAAAAAAAACCCAACTCCTTTTTAAGAAAAGAAAGGAATTTTCTCACTAATTATGAAAACTGTCTCTGTTTTGTTGGTACAGAGTAAATGTGTTAAGTGGGTATATGTTAATTTTCTATTAGGTCGGAGTCTACTCATAGTTACTTATCACAGAAAGGTTAGCAAACTTGGAACCTTGTATTTTGTAAAAGAAATATGCACTATTCATCTTTAAATTTGACAGCTCCTCCACGTGTTTTATCTCAAAATAACCACTGAACTTCTGTAAGGCATAAGAGATGCCCATGGTCACTTCCCACCTCAGTACTAAACATTATGAGGATTCTATTATTTAGGATAGTACACTATAATCCATATATCTGCTTAGGAGGGACACACAAACGGCAATATTCCGAGAAAACTGAAAGACAACAGCAACTTCTCCCTGCATTAGAAGTTCCCCTGTATTCGAAGAAAAGCATGCCCTCTGAATCACGACTACCCAATATACAGGGTATAGTTAAGCTTAATTTCTTTATAATTTTGTAGACTAGGGAAATATATAAAGAAAAATTCTAAAATTTTCTGCATACTTAGAAATAAGTAACTTTCTTGAGCAACCCCTGGGTGTTCTTCAGAGTAATGGTTCCAAGCAGTGACTCTGAAAGTACTACCTGCAATTTGAATTATTGCAGGATCTTGTCAAAATAGCAAATCTCTAGGCCTCATCCAAACCTACTAGGTCAGAAACTCTGTGGAAAATGCCACATAATACATACATAATGCTATGTATTAGCATTAGTAACAAGCAGGTTGTTTTAGTTACTTGTTGCTGTATAACCAGTCATCCCAAAACATAGTGGCTTAAAATAATTATTTTTTTCTTACAATTCTGTGGATTGGCAGGACTTGTGATCCACATGGTATCAGATTTCATTTATACAACTGCATTCATCTGGGAACTGTACCAGCCTGAATTATCCTCAGAGGTCTCATGCAGTATGGTGCTGACCAAGGATGGGGCACCCCAGTCCTCCTCTTTCCCATGGTCCCTCATGGTATCTCTCTTTCCCATGGTCCCTCATCATTCACTAGGCTAGCCTGAGCTTCCTGACATGGTAGCTGGTTTCTAAGACCATGGAAGCACAAATCTCTTAAGGGCTTGCTCCAGAACTTAGACTCTTCTGCTGCATTCTATTAGTCAATGCAAGTCACATGGCCTGCCCAGATTCAGGTGGAAGGGCAAGAAGATTCCACCTTTTTTTTTTTTTTTTGCGGTACGCGGGCCTGTCACTGCTGTGGCCTCTCCCATTGTGAAGCACAGGCTCCAGACACGCAGGCTCAGCAGCCATGGCTCACGGGCCCAGCTGCTCCACGGCATGTGGGATCTTCCCGGAGCAGGGCACGAACCCATGTCCCCTGCATCGGCCGGCGGACTCTCAACCACTGTGCCACCAGGGAAGCCCCAAGACTCCACCTTTTGATGGAAGGAGCAGTATGCATGTATAGAGATAGGAAGAACTGTTGGTGGCCACCACTGGAGACAAGCTCTTACACAGATGATCTCACAGTTAAAATTTGAGAGCAGCTCTTATAAGGTGATAAATCTAGCCGAGACTGTTAGATTTAAAGTAAGAGCAGTTTTCAGCATTCATAATAAGTTGTTACATAACTTTTGCATCAAACTAACCGTTACTGATAAGAGTAAAAACCCTATATCAAAAAATATATACACGTATATATATATCAAAATATATATCAAAAATATATATACGTAATATAAAATATTCTTCTTTTCCATGATGCTAAATTATATGGTAATAATTAGTTTTTTAACCATTCTTTCCTAAGACATTGGTCTTATCCTTGCAAACAAATAAATTGTAAATAAATAGACTAAAATTTATTAATGAAAGAAAAAACAAACTATTTCAATGCCATTGTTTTACCTTAACCAAACCAGCCATATGTATTGGTAAATCTGTCAGCTGTCCTCAGTGCAAAACCCTACCATTTATGGCCAAATAGCAGCTGAAATTCTACCATGAGAGGGTTAAACTCACTGGTGGTTTTTTCAGAGGGAGGCCATGCTGGCACTGGATAAGAACAGAAAGCAACAGAGATGGTCCTCCAAATCACCAAGGGTTAACCCAGTTTCCAAGTACAGGAGATACTTGGTTTCAAAGATTTCATTCAAAGTTTCCATTAGAGATCTTGAGACCCATGGCTTGTAGAGATGTGTCGTTTTCCTAAATCGTGAATTTGAATCACATAATTATATAAAGGAGTATTAAAGATTGAGCCTGTATTATCAAAAAGACAAGAAATAACAAGAATTGGAGAGAATGTGGAGAAAAAGGGGACCGTCATACACTGTTGGTAGAAACGTAAATTGGTACAACTACGATGGAAAACAATATGGAGATTCCTCAAAAAATTAAGAATAGAACTACCATACGATCCAGCTATTCCACTTCTGTGTATTTATCCGAAGAATATAAAAACACTAATTAAAAAAGATTTATGCACCCCTATGTTCACTGCAGCATTATTTACAATAGCCAAGTTATGGAAACAACCTAAGTGAAGACATGATATACAATACAATGGAATATTACTCAGCCATAAAAAGATGAAATATTGCCATTTGCAATGATATGGATAGAACTTGGGGGTACTATGCTAAGTGAAATAAGTCAGAGAAAGAAAGACAAATACCCATGATTTCACTCATATGTGGAATGTTTAAAAATAATAAATGAACAAACAAAACAAAATAAAAACAAACACAAATATACAGAGAACAGATTGGTAGTCATCAAAGGAAAGAGGGGCTGACAGAGGGCGAAATAGATAAAGGAGGTCAACTGTTGTGACGGATGGAAACTAGACTTCGGTGGTGAGCACGCTGTAGTACATACAGAAGTTGAACTATAATGTTGTATACATAAAACTTATACAGCAACGTTACCTCAACTTAAAAAAAAAAAAAAGACTGAGCCTGGCTGATTGTCCAGAATCTGCTCTCAGTTAGGATTTGTTGTCCTCTACTTGTCATGAATGAATTTTCTAGGAAGAAATTATATGCTTCAAGTCAGATGTCAAAAACTAAAGACCCATAGGCCAGATACAACGACATGTATTTAGTTTGGTCTAAACTTTTTTTTAGAACTAGAATTAGTGGCAACTTTACATTAAAAAATAAAAACATAGCACTTCAAAAATTTTTTAAAACATCATGAGAACTTGCAATACTGGACTCACATTTCTGCATGGCAACACAAGACTGGAGCTGATTATAGCCCACCCCCTACAGATAGGGCATGTGCATTCCAGCTTGCCATTGTCCCTACTGCTCCCTATGAACTTACTCTAGAATGCTTCCTTCATTTACATTATCTACCTGACCTTTGGAAGTAATTTAGTTTTTTACCCCCATAGTGGTTTTTAAAAATTCAGGGATTTTAAAGTGACTAGAAGATGTCATTTGTAAAGACTTTTGAATATAAAAGATCTACTCTATTTAAGACCAGACTTTTCTGATATACATCCTAATACATATTTAATATACAATACATGTAGTACAAATTGAAACTTTTTCTTTGTTCTTGTCACAAAAGAAAATAGCTAATTTCACTTATTTAGAGTAATAGACTTTTTAGGGAAAAAATCAAGCTAATAACCCCTTTTTATGTAGTATCATTTTTTTCCAGTTGAAGAGATGAAAGGGGAAAAAAATACCCTGAAATTATGCAAAGGGCAAAAAGAGAGAAATGCAACATATGTGGAGTTTTTTCTATAAAACAACCAACCTACTTACAGGTCATTATCGTTATAAAATCTAAAAAAATAACCCAGGAATTTGTCCACTTCTGTGATAGTTAACTTAAATATCTGGGTGCCCAAATATTTGGTTAAACATTATTTGGAGGTGTCTGTGAGAGCGTCTTTGGATGAGATAAGAATTTAATTTGGTAGACTGAGTAAAGCAGATTGCCCTTCCAATCCATTTAAGTCCTGAACAGAACAAAAGGTGGATTAAGAGAGAATTTGCTCTCTCTGCCTGATTATCTTCAAATTGGGACATTGGAGTTTTCTCCCCATGCCTTCAGACTCAGACTTGGACTAGAACTTACACCACTGGCTCTCCTGGTTCTCAGGCCTTTGGACTCAGACTGGAATTATACCATCCGCTCTCCTGGGCCTCCAGCTTGCTGACTACAGATCCTGGGGCAGATCCTGGAACTTCTCAGCCTCCATAACTGTGTGAGCCTATTCCTTATAATTTTAGGTGTGTGTGTGTATATACATACATATATATACATACAAACATATATGCATATGATCTCCTTTGGTTCTCTTTCTCTGGAAAACCCTAATACAACTTAATATTTAATATCACCCCTACTGGCATTAATATGACTTCTGTGCTTACCAGAATTGTCTTTCTAACATAAATTTAACTTTTTAATCTAAAGGATAGTAATAGCAGAAAAAGCACTCAAATTGGAGTAATCAGAAGACCCGGATTCAAATCTCAGCTCTACCAGTTACTGTCGGCAAGACCTGGCAAATCAATTTACCTCCACGGATCTTCTTTATTAGTGGCAGGGCACAGCTAGGGACTCAATATTTAACGTCCAACTAATTCTTATGTTTTAAGATTTTATAATTTATTGTTCTAAATAGAAACTTTCTCCCAGTCTGACTTGTGTGTGAATCTCCAAACCACAGGTTTCACTGACACCTTTGAGGAACTGAATGCAGTTACTGATCTCTTCTGATGTCCTCAAAGAGAGCTCTCTCTGTAAGTTAGTGTTTGTATTAGAAAGAGGCATTGTATTTTAAAGATACAGCACAAAGCACTGGCATTAGCATAGAATAACATTAAACTCTAGTACAAGATTTGAAAAGCCTAGTCGGGGTAGAGGTTCCAGTGACTCTTAGCTAGAATAACCAGCTTGATAGGACTGAAGAGTCATTTGGCTACACGTGATTTTTACACATCTGTCAACTAAATAAGAGCTCCAGATGAAAAATCTGGCACCTAGAAACATTATGAGAATTTGTGAGTCCCCCTGGAGAATTCTGGGTCCATAAACCAATGAATAGATTACTATGACACATAGAGTATTTTCATCTGTGACAGATATAATCTTGCTCTGGTATTCTCTGTGTCATGTTGTAGAAAACTATACTCACTGTCCTCAGACCAGCTTTAGAAAATGTTGAAAGATGAGCGACAACATTAAACATGGAAGCCCATTTGTGAAGACCTAAATCCCCAATCTTTTAATACCGCTAACTTCGATCTTTGAGTTACTCCACTGACTCCAGCCCTAATGTAAGTACTTTACATTTCAAATCATTTCAACAGTTAAGATCTCATTCATCCTTCCAAAAAATCTGTGACATAGTAAGTGTTACTAGGAAGAAAACCAAGATTCACTGATTTTGTGACTTACCTAAAGGCCCACAGATGATAAAGATGCTTCTATCCAAATCCAGGTATTCTTTCACCAAGTAATAAAATGTTTTTAATCCATAAAATGAGAATATAGCAACTCAAGTTTTGGATTTCATTTATCCATTCAGAAAATATGTTATTTATAAGTTGGATGGACCAAAACATGGGTATATAAAAAGAGGATTTATGTGTCTCTAGAAGACAAAGATTACAAGGGAAATATGTAATGTTCTTTGGAAATTACATTAGTATCAAGTGCTGCAGAAGCACCCCTAAATGTGGCAGTACCAGCAAAACTGCACCACGGGCTTTGGGAACACTTCTTAGGGAATTTTTTGAGGTCTCTCTAAAAATTGTCAAGGAATTACTTACAAGATAACAATAACATATACAAGTGCCTGAAATGCTATCACATATTTTCTTATCTATTTTTGGACACAGATCTATATGGATATTATTATGTTAGCCTTTTGGAAAGCACGGTGTATAAGTCTAAGGTTTAATGAAAACAGACTGATGCCTCTCCTTTTTATCGATATTTGAATTAACGAGGTGTTTGAAATGTTGTCTACCTTCTACCGTGTCCAAACCCTGGGTCAGTGACCTGCCTTGAAAGCCAAGCTCCCTGGGTCTGTGACCAAAGAGAGAAACCTGTCTCCCTGGATGAGATCAAACTGCCACCAGATACAGCCTCTCTCAAACCCCACACTGCTCAGTAGCTCTATCTACCACTCCTGTGTTCTCTTCACAGCATTTTGTAGCTGTGGTTTTGATCATCATAGAGAAATATTAGAGCTGGCAACTACAACGTTCATGACCTAGGAGAAGGTTAGAGCTGGGTGGAGAGAGTTAGCTTCTCAGTGTCTAGAGAACCCTGATTTCATTGTGCAGGGGAGTGTTTAACTGAACGGTGACATCTTTTTAGAAAGTCTCTGGAAGTGTGCTTAGTGCTCCTTGAAGATGGGTAAAAACTCTGTAAAAGTTTGAATATTCTGTAGGAGCAAATTACTAGCATTTTAGAGTAGAAAATTTACATTTTTCAAGAGGAATTTTCTATGGATTTTATATTCTTTCTTGGAAATGCTTCCACAAAGAGATAATGTACGGAAGACCCATTTTTTCAAGTTTAAGTTTTTAAGTTAAATAACAATTGAAAATAAAATCTTCCCATTGGGAATATTGGGATCTTGATTTTAGTCCTTTTGCCAACTTAACAATTATTGATACAGCTTAGCAATGACATACAGCTAAGAGCGAAGTGCTTATGGTGTTACCCTCATCTCCTCGCCTCCCTCCCACTAAAGAGCAAGATAACATGTTTCCCAAGCTAATGGTCCCAATATGGGACTGATTTTTTTTCACTTTTTATTTTTCAATAATTATAGAACCACAGGAAGTTACAAATATAATATAGCCAGGTTCCATGTACTGTTGACCCATTTTCCCTCAAAGGTAACATCCTACATAACTATGATAAATATCAAAACCAGAAAACTGACACTGGTACAATAAACAACCTTGTTCAGATTTTACCAGTTTTGATATGCAGTCTCACGTGTGTGAGATTTTATACCATTGTACCACATGCAGATTTACATAACTACCACACAGTCAAGGTACAGAACTGTTTCATCACCACAAGGATCCCAAGTGGTACCTTTTATAATCACACCCATGTTTCTCCCTCCCAGGCACTGTCCCTAACCCCTAACAACAACTAAATCTATTTTCCATCTCTATAATTTTGTTATTTTGATAATATTATATAAATAATTACTTCAGTACATAACCTTTTGTTTGTAAATTTTTTCATTCAACATAATTATCATGAAGCCCCCCCCCAAGTTATGCATGTATTTCAATAGTTGATTTCTTTTTGTTACTGAGTAATTTTCCATGGTATGGATGCAACACAGTTTTGTTTTGTTTTGTTTAACATCTTTACTGGAGTATAATTGCTTTACACTGTTCTGTTGGTTTCAGCTGCATAACAAAGTGAATCAACTATATGTGTATATATATCCCCATACCCCTCCCTCTTGTGTCCCCCTCCCACCCTCCCTATCCCACCCCTCACAGTTTGTTTAATCAGTCATTCATCCATAGAAAGATATATGGGTCATTTCCAGTTTTTGGCTATTACTGTTGCTAGGAACAGTCACATAGATATTTTAATACGGACATAAGTTTTCTTTTCTCTGGGATAAATGCCCAGGAGTGTCATTTCTGGGTTGCATGGTAAGAGAATGTTTACATTTCTAAGTAACTGCCAAAACATATCCCAGGGTGACTGAACTGCGTTTCATTCCCACTGGCAATGCATGAGTGATTCAGTTTATCAGCATCCTTCCCAGTATTTGGTGTTATCAATTTTTTTTTATTTTAGCCATTATGATTCCGACTGGATTGTTTCCTTTTTTTTACTGTTGAGTTTTGAGAGTTCTTTATGAGATATATGGTTTACAAATGTTTCCTTTCAGCCTGTAGCTTGCCTGTTCATCCTCTTAAAAGGATCATTCCTTGAGCAAAAGATTTTGAGGAAGCCCAATTTATTAATTTTTTTCTTATATGAGTTGTGCTTTTGATGCCGTGTCTAAGAACACTTCATCTAGTGCTAGGTCCTAAAGATTTTCTCCTACGTTTTCTTCTAAATGCTTACACATATACCATACCCTACGTACTAACACTTATCCAAATTCATATCCCATGTACTTAGGGTCTCAGCAGAAACAAATGATACACTTGAACAGATAATTGGAAAAAAGTTTAATAAAGTGATCATTTATGGGTATAGAAGGAGAAAAGAAAAATCAACAAGGGTGAAGCACCCAGAAAGTAGCAACAGTGGGACACTGTTACCACCCCTAGTCCTAATGAGGCAAGAGGGAAAGCAGGTACTAGGACCCAGAAGGAGCAGCTGTAGCTCAGAAAGTCCCCACAGCAGGAGCTGCGGCCTGCCTGTCAACCCAGCAGGGCGGGAGTTAGGAGAATACATACCTTAACTTCACTTTCTTCCCTCCTACCTGCTGTCACTAGAGGCCAAAGAAGCTAGTTCATGTAGTCCATAAAGGGCATGGTATCAAGACAAGTTGGATTTTAGAAAAGGTATCAGAATTCCTACATTTAGGTTCTTAAGGTACAAACATAAATAAAAGCAAGCAAGAGGCAGAAAGAAAGGAGAAATCAGAAATTCCAATCAATTTGTTAGACTCTTCGGATTACATCAATGCTGCATGTATTCACTGCATTTAAAATAAAGTATAAGTGACATAAGAAATGCTTACTCCAAAAGCAAAGCAACTGCAAGCTTCACTGAAGCTATTTACTATCAACTGTTTTTCTTTTCTCCAAAAGCAAGCAACTCTCAGCAAGGTTGAGTAATGGCATTGCTTTCCCCAGCCTACAGGCACTTTCTGGACTGTCAGGCAGTAATTAACTTGAGTGGGGGTGGGGGAATAGGCAGAGGTTGCTAGGAAGGAAAGTGAGCCAGTGGATGGCAGATGGTTATCATCTAGGCATTTTGTCCATGTGGAGGGAGATCCTTGCCAAGAGACAAGGGGGTGTTAGAAAACAAGCAGCAGGATAGTCCTGAAAATTACAACCAATGGAGGAGGGCGTAACTGTGCCCACTGCAAGGTCTTAAGGTCATTTGGGGACACAGAGTTCCAGATCTAAGAGCAGCCTATAAGACTCTCCGTCCTGATCAGGAGAGGGGTCTGCAGAACCCTGTGCTGGGCTGGTGACCACTGCACCACCAACACTACACATCCACACCCTGGGCCCCACCTTGACCTGAAGGGGGATCTGAGGCTGTTTACTTTATACCTCTTTTAGTTTACATTGGTCTGGAAAATGGAGAGCTTGAGCAAATCAAATGTGACAGCTGAGAAAAGCAAGAATGGGGCACTGGATAAGAATTTGTTTTATTCATTTATTAAATACTTATTTATCAGGTTCCTACTAAGTGCCACGTACTGGTTTGGGTACTAGGGATACAGTGTTAAGTAAGTAAGGTCCAGCTTCCATGGAGCTTACATTCTAGTAGGGAATGCCATCAAAGAAAAAAAAAAAGATAACAGAGAAAATTTCCAGAGTGACAAATGCTATGAAGAAAATAAAACAGAGTAACTTGATCATAACTGGGGGTGAGAGATGGGAGGACTGCCATGCAAAAGACCTTTCTGAGAAGATGATTCGAGTTGAGATGGGATGAGCTACTGATGGGATGAGTTACTGATGGGATGGAGTGAGTTCCGCAGGGGAAAATCTGGGAGAAATGCAAACAGCTGATGCAAAGTAGCTGCAGCAGGCACAATCTTGCTCCATTTAAGAAATAGAAAGAAGGTGGTTAGGCTGGAGCAGAGTGAGCCGAGACGAAATCATACAAGATGAAATGAGAAAGGTAGGAGGCTGATACCAGATCTTACCAGCAGAAGGGCTGGAAGTGCTCCTAGCTCCATCTCAAACCTCAGCTGCAACACTCAGCCTAGCTGCTGATCAAGTGCAACCCACTGATAATAATGTCCTGTAGCTTCTGACAATTATCACAACCAAGTTGATTAATTTGTAGTCAAGAGCCACCTGAACCAAGACCCTCATGCCCTATTACCCTTAAGCTACTCAGTATAAAAAGATAGTGCAGACCATTGAGGGTGAGTCGACACAGGTTTGCTACAAGACCGCTCGAGATTTGCCAGGCACTGGTGTCGATCATGTTCCCTCTATGTTCACCCACTGGAGCCTGTCCCATTTCATAATTACAGGGGCTCTACTTCAAAATTTGCCTCCATCCTAACCATCTATCCAGAACCGGGATTCAATAAGAATATACTCTGAATGCTGCTCTTAAGAAACTTTACCTTAAGACTTAGCTTTTGCTGGGAACTTCTCCCACTGTGATTGAAGGGTATGAAACTCACCAGCTGTGGACAGCAGATGTGCTGGCATCATGTTGTCACGTTAATCCCCTCTCAAGGTATTCATTCCAGGGAGACACAGGGACACAGAACTACCTGATGCACCACTTCGAGAGTTCTCTGGTGGTGGTTTTTTGACCAGTCTTCCCGAGGACAGCACAAAAGCAGACTAGAAAGGAAGAACTATGTCTTCCTTGACCGCCTTCACTGCTTAATGTAGTCACAAGACTATCACAACCATAGAGGTGTTTCTCAAATACCTACTCTTCTAATTGGCTAAAAAATCGCGGAGAGTTCTGGTTCCACATAAAAGGAATTTGGAAGTTACCACTTGGTGCTAACAACATGTAAAAAGCTGAAGAGACTGAAAATTCAACAATTCTTCTTGGATCCATAAGAGAGAGGAGGACACAGGTCAAACTGCCACCCCCAAGATTGGAGACACAGACTGGCAAATACAGTCACGGCGTCCTGGAGCGGAGACTCACAAGCAGAAACCGCGGTGGGAAGCAGTGCTGGGGGAGGAAAGCCTGAACTGTTAATTAATGAACTGCTGGAAGCTCAGTATGGAAAAGTCTGAGATTTTAAAACTTCAGGGGGCACTCAGAAGCAGAATTCCCACAACATTGTGACTTACCTTCACGAGCTCCACCAGGTTTCCAAAGTAAATAACGGAGAAAAGTCCCCTCATGCTTCTGACAGGAGAAGGGGAAAAGCAACCATTTTTAAATGCGTGCCTGCGCTCAGGAAAAACTAGTTAACCAGCCCCTAAAGTGTTGGAGTATTATCAGAGCCTTACTGACCTGGGGGAAGAAAAATACACAACTCCAGCCCGCTCTAGCTATACTGTCCCACTTAAGGGGACAGAAAAAAAAAAAAAAAAAACAACTGAGAAACTCTTGTAAAGTTCATAGTACAGAGGCACAAGCTCACTAAAAGACTAAGACCTAAAAAAAAACCAAAAAGACTAAGACCTAATCACAGGATTATAGAATCCTTCCTCTCCCCCAATACCTCATCACCACATTACTAAATACTTATTTATTGCAGTTCCTTTTACCTGATACATATGTCTGGCTATCAAGAAAAAATTACATGGCATACCAAAAGGCAAAAAACACAATTTGAAGAGACACAGCAAGCACCCTAACCAGACACGGCAGGGATATCAGACTGGGAATTTAAAACAACTGTGATTAATAAACTAAGGACTCTAATGGGTAAAGAAGACAGCATGCAAGGACAGGCAAAGGAAGCAGAAAAAGGGAAATCTTAAGAAAGATCCTATCTTTCTTAATCTTAAGAAAGATCCTAGAGAAAAAAACAAACAAACTGTGTAACAGAAGTGAAGAATACCTTTGATGGGCTTATTAGTAGACTGGATATGGCTGAATGGCTGAGGAAGAAATCTCTGAGCTAGAGGATATATCAATAGAGTCCTCAAAAACTGAAGCAAAGAGAACAAAAACTGAAAGAAAAAAAGAACAGAATATCCAAGGACTGTGGGACAACTACAAAAGGTGTAACGTATGTGAAATGGGATTATCAGAAGAGAGAAAAAGAACAAAGAAATATTTGAGAATATAACTGAGAATTTCCCCAAATTAACGTCAGATACCATACCACAGCTCCAAGAAGCTCAGAGAACACCAAGCAGGATAAGTTCCCAAAAAAACTACACCTAGTCATATCATTTTCAAACTACAGAAAATCAAAGATAAAGTCATAAAAGAAGCCAGACTCTTATCAGTAGAGGAACAAAGATAAGAATTACATCCAACTTCTCAGAAACCATGTAAGGAAGAAGAAAGTGGAGTGAAATACTTGATGTGTTAAAAGAAAAAATCACCAACCCAGAATTCTGCACCCTGTAAAATTACCTTCAAAAGTGAAACGAAATAAAGATTTTCTCAGACAAAAAAAAAATTGAAGTAATTTGTTGCCAACAGACCTGCCTTTCAAGAAATGTTAAAAGAAGTTCTTTAGAGAGAAGGAAAATAATATATCAAAAACTTGCATCTACATAAAGAAAGGGAGAGCATCAAAGAAAGAACAAGTAAAGGTAAAATTAAAACTTTTCTTATTCTTTATTGATCTAACAGATAACAATATGTTCACAAAAACAATACCAACAACGTACTTGATTATGTGTGCTTATGTATATATCCACATGCAAAATATTTAATCTGGACAGACCTTATACCCTTCACAATAATTAACTCAACATGGATCACAGACCTAAAAATATAAACTCCTATACTACAAATAGATATAAAACTATAAAACTCTTAGAAGGTAACACAGGAGAAAACCTAGATGACTGTTTGGATACAATACCAAAAGTATGATCCATGAAAGAAACAATTAATAAGCTGACCTCATTAAAATTAAAAACTTCTCCTGTGGAAGTTAATGTCCAGAGAATGAAAAGATAAGTCACAGAGTGGGAGAAAACTTTTGCAAAAAACAACTGATAAAGGACAGTTACCCAAATATATATAGAACTTTTAAAACTCCACAATAAGAAAACAAACAACCCAGTTAAAAAATGGCCAAAGACCTTGGCAAACACCTAACCAAAGAAGATATACAGGTGGCAAATAAGCATATGAAAAAATGTTCCACATGATATGTCATCAGGGAAATACAAATTAAAACAACAGTAAGATACTACTACATTCTTATTAAAATGGCCAAATCCAGAAAACTAACAACACCAAATGTTGGTGAGGATGTGGAGCAACAGGAACTCTCATTCATTGCTGGTGGAAATACAAAATGGTATAGCTACTTTGGAAGACTGTTTGGTACTTGTTTATAAGACTAGACGTACTCTTATGATATAATCCAGCAATTGTGCTCCTTGGTATTTACCCAAATAAATTGAAAACTCATGTCCTCACAAAAACCTACACATGAATGTTTATAGCATCTTTATTCATAATTGCCAAAACTTGGAAGCAACCCAGATATCCTTTAATAGGTGAACGGATGCATAAACTATGGTACATCTAGATAATGGAATATTATTCAGCACTGAAAAAAATGAGCTATCAAGCCATGAAAAGTCATGGAAAAATCTTAAATGCATATTACGAAGTGAAAGAAACCAGTCTGAAAAGGCTACATACTGTCTGATTCCAACTATATGACATTCTTGAAAAGGCAAAACTATGGAGACAGTAAAAAGTTCAGTGATTTCCAGGAGTTGGAAGGGAGAGGGAGATGAATAGTTGGAACACAGAGGATTTTTAAGCAGTGAAAATATTCCATATGATACCATAATGATGTATACATATCATTAAAATTTGTCCAAACCCATAGATTGTACAATGCCAAGAGTGGATTGTAACATAAACTATGGACTTTGGGTAATTACAATGTGTTAATGTAAGTTCATCAGTTGTAACAAACATGCCACTTTGGTGGGGGATATTGATAATGAAGGAGGCTATGAATGTGGTGAGCAGGAGGTATACGAGAAGTCTCTGTACCTTCCTCTCAATTTTGCTGTGAACCTTAAAAAAAAGTTCTAAAAAATAAAGTCTTAATTCTTTAAAAAATCTAGGAAAAACAGTAATGTTATATAGACACACATGTCCATTGGTATTATGGTCCCAAATAAAGAAATTTTCTGTGGACTCCTACAGTTGTCAGCTATTAGTGGAATTCCTCCCATCTCTGCCCCAAAGCTCCACTGTTACTGAAGGATTGTGTTTAAGAGTTACCTCTTTGCTGCTGTCTCAATGCTTTTGTAGGACATTAAAATATCATAAGTATTTATGAATTGGCTTCCATTAAAGTATTTGGCACTATTCTTTAAGCAAATTTCTCCTGTTGTTTAAAAAAAAAATAGCGTTCTCACCTCTACAATCAGCAATTATACATATTTATAATTTTGAATATTTCTGCCAATCTGCGATCTAAATTATAAGCACTAGAAATAGGCTCATGAGAGAAAATTACGTGATTAGTAACGAGTCTAATAATATTTTTTAAAATTCAAAACTACAGTAATCTCTAGCACTGAATATTTGCTACATGTTCATGGAAATAAAAAGACCTATACAATCTAATATAATCAAAATACACTTCAAGATTAAAATCTTCATTTAAATGATCCATGTTGCCTGACCTTCCTTCATGAAAGTTCAAGGCTTTTTGTGGAAAAGCCTTTCTTAGAACGCCCCAAATTGAATAGCCACAATTGAATGGCAATTTTCTACCTTCCACTAGGAGTCAGGTTGGCCTGCCTTTTTCAGATGTCATCAGTTTATCTGGCTAAAACTCATGCCTCTCCTGATTGCCCCTTCCTACACCATGAAAATGTCAAATCAAAGCCACTTTTCAAGGAAATGTCCTTCTTGGGAGAGGTTGGCCCGGTCCCTTCCCTCCTGATGTGCAGGACCATCACTTCTCAGGAAGAAAGATAGAAAGGGATATGAGAGGGAAAAAGAAATTCCTTGACCAAGGCCTATAAGTAGACAGGAAAATTTTCTCTTTTCTTAGTAATTCAGAGATCCTGACTGGCATCACCTCCCAGGACTCCAAATGCTTCCTTTCTTGTTATAATCCTCTTAAGTTCTTTTTTTCCATTCCCCCTGTTATTCTGTCAGTGTTTCTCACTCATTCTCTGCTGGGCTTGGTGCCCCTCCTCCACCCTGCAAGCCTCACCCAGGGACAGGGAAAGAGGCCTGGGAGGCTTTCAAGTTTATGACCCATTATAGGTGAATGCTGGGAGGTGTTGGCAGGGCTGCGGAACTAATCAGTTTTCTTAACACTAAGGACAGTACGGGTAGGGTTTGTAGATGGCTAAATGTCACAGCTTATTTTAATTGTAAGAAATAAAGAAAATCAGTTTTATGAATCATTGATCGGTGCTTTGAATGACAACAAAAACAAATCCCCAAAATCACCCACCAGAGCAGACCAATTAAGAAATGGGAAAAAAAAAACTCAAAAGAAAATTCTTCGCTTAGTGAACAAAACTAAAGGTAAGGTAAATCAGTGCTACTGCAGAAAGTTTAAATGAAACAAAGAGACATGCTCCATGTTCAGATGAGCCTCATGAAACCTACACCAAGATTCCATATTCAGAGTTAATCACAAAACCACAGAATTTGGATTAAGCTACTGTGAAAGGTAAAATACAAAGAAACAGGATAGAGAAATTTTAATCAGGAACAAAGATTACCATAATCCCCAAATGGGCTTACTTTTGAAAGAAGAGACATTTGTAGAGGACAAACATTCTTAAAACAATAGGAGTGGTGTATAAAATTAACCCAAGTAAGATCTAGGCTACTGTTTCCGTGACTAAGGAGAGGTACTTTCTAAAAGCAACACATTTTTCCATAACTTTATCTACTCATCTGTTCAGCTTGGTCCAACTTTTCTAAGATTAGAATGTGAGTTTTTGGAAGCAAGTGTTTCTTCATGCTTCAAGTCTTCTAATATGCAGGGATTACCTAATTAACAAAAACTTAAGTTATTCACTCTCTTAATACTCTCTTATATTCTTGGACACTCTAAAGGTATGATTGTTACTGTAAAGTTCCTCTTCCATTCGTTTTTCCTAGAGATTGAGAGAAAATTCCACATAAAGAGTGCAAAAATGAAAATCACAGGCAATTATAAGAAGTAATTATTGTTCGACAACAATCACATCATTCAACAATGATAATAGAGCATATTATAAGAAAAAAATGAATTGGTTATTTTAAAAATAAATGGCTTTTTTTTCCTTTTCCCAAGAAGAGGCAAAATGTTTACAGGTTTCTTCTCACTCACTAGAACAGGCACACAGCCACAGGACAAACAAGCTCCTTTTGTTGGGAGATCTGTCTATGGAATTGTTTCTTCTCCAAAGGGTTTCTTCTCCAAAGAACATTCTAAACAATTATGAGAATCTTGGATGAAAAAGACAGTACCACAGTAAACAAAAGTAAATTTTAAAGAAGATTTTTCTGAAAGAGTAAGACCAAATTGTAAGAAATAAACATAATTTTGGGAAACTAGTGTATTAACAATATAGGAAATTTTATGAGTTCAGTACAGGAAGGTAAAACTGCATAAATATATAGATTATGATAATGAAAGCAAAGGGTTTAGCTATATTATTCATTTCTGTGACAAAGTCTGTTATATTTATCATCATATTTTAGTCACCTTTGCAGAGCACATGGAACTCTCCAGGATAGACTGGAAAAGTGAACTGGAAAGGTCAAGAACAAAATGTCTGTATATGGAGTTCAACTCTTTCTTAAGCCAATTCACATAATATCCTATAAAGAATATAACACTTTCACTTGTGTGATAATAATACTATAATAATAACAATCTTGCATTGGTACTAGGCTTCACACTTTCCAAAGTGCTTTTATATTCATTATAGTTTATTGATATCCCCAAGTAGTAAGTATTTATCTTTGGCCCCTGAGGAAAAATGTATTCTTCATCCAGAACATTCCTGGGCAGGCTTCCCTGGTGGCGCAGTGGTTGGGAGTCCGCCTGCCGATGCAGGGGACGCGGGTTCGTGCCCCGGTCCGGGAGGATCCCACATGCCGCGGAGCAGCTGGGCCTGTAGGCCATGGCCGCTGAGCCTGTGCGTCCGGAGCCTGTGCTCCGCAGTGGGAAAGGCCACAACAGTGAGAGGCCCACGTACCACAAAAAAAAAAAAAAAAAGATTCCTGGGCTATCTGGCTTTGCTTGAGAAAACTCGGCCCACATCAGTGAGTACTTTACTCCCAAGCATGAGTTTTGTTCTCCACATAGCATGATAAAATAGCAAACCAATGGACTATGAAAGCAGGTTTGAGTTGCTATGAATGAGTGAAAGAAAAAGTTTATTGAAATAACAAATTATTTATCTTGGAGATATAATTCTGCAAATCAACAAAATAATATATTTGGGGAAACTGCTAGCAATCTACCAAAATCTGTTTTCCTTCTATTTCTGGGCATATGACTATGGAGCTAGACATTTCCCAGCATCCCTTGTGGTTAGGTGTAGCCTCACAATGTGAGGAGAAAGATAAATGCCACTTGGCCTGAGCCTTAGGACACTGGGCATGTTTCCTCATGTCTTCTTTTCCCTTTCCAGTTGAAGGGAACTGGTTAGGAGGCAATCCCACTTTGATCAAGCAGATGGCAATAATGCCCTAAGGGATGCTTGTGCAAGCTGAAGAAAGGTACTTGGGTCCCTGAATGATCTTATGGAGCCAAGCTGCCCTGAACTGTTCTCCTTGTTATATACAAGAGAGAAAAATAAACTTCTATGTTCTTTAAGCCATTGTATTTAGCATCTGTTTGTTATAACAGCTTGACTTTAGCTAATATATTTCCCTTGAAGACTCAGATTTTTCTCATGATAATGAATGTCATATATTTGTGAGGACACAGGTAATGGATAGAGGATACAGGCCATAACTGTTAAATGGGGCAAAGTTCACACATCCACACTGGTATCCAATTATGATCAATGCTAACCAATTAAGTTAACCATCCAAGAATCCTTACAAATATTAGTAATATTAATAAATGAATTTTGGTCTTAAGCAATTAAACACACAGTTTATTAAAGGAAACTAGGAAGCAAAGGGAATAAAAAGCCATCAGCGTTTCACACACAAAAAGATTTGGACCTTGTCTGAAACTTAACATCTGATAAGTGTTGCCAGAGTTAAATATTCAATCTTGGGATGTTTACAACGAGCTCCTTGTTTATCCAGAAAGTAGTCTGGGAAAATGTAAAGCATACTTTATATCTTACGTCTGACATTCATGTACTTATTGAGGTAATTTTCAGCCTCATTCATATATTGCTGGCTCTGCAACCCTGCAAATGACAACCCTGATTTTGTGACATAGCAAGTCTTTGAGACCACTCATCCCCTAGAAATGTTTACATTTACTCGTGAAATGTTTACTTGCTTGTGAAATCTGCTTCTAGTTACTGGGGAAAGGGAAATGCTATGAATTTTTTAAGCAGAGAGGGGCTTTTGCATTAAAAAATTAATAGAAATTTAAAAGCAAAAGATTCTACCATGTCAGTCTACCTCATAAATAATAACTAATATTTACTGAGTGCTTATTATGTGTGAGGCACTATTCTAAATATTTTACATGTATTAACTCATTTTTCCTCACAACAATCTTGCAAGTAAGTGGCAGAGCTAAGATCCAGCTGAGACAGTCTGGCCCCTCTGACTACAACCCTCCTCTGTCTCGTTGGGGCTAGAAGACTAAAAAGAACAGTAATTAGTAACATGTTGTTATATACTACAGAATGTATATTATTAAACTGAATCCTCACAGCTCCATGAGGTAGAAGATATTATATCTGTTTCACAGATTAGGAAACATTAAAGAATTCCATCACTTGCCCAACATTACAGAACAAGAAATTAGCAGACTAAGGGCATAGGATTTGAACCTAAATTTTCTAATCCTAGTCCATCCTCTTTCATTTCAACAAGTTGTCAGAATTTTATTTGTCCAAAATATAAATAAGGTCTGATAATAACTTTGGTTTTGTTGTTTCCTATTGCATTCCCAGCACACAGCACAGTTCCTGGCACACAGTAGGGATTAAATAAATATTGAATGCATAAATGCATGAAGTAGGCCTTGAAGGTTGAGTAAATTTTGGTTTACCCTGTCAGGTTTGGAGTCAGGGGCTCAGGGGTCATATTTAAACAAAACCAAACCACCACCACCCTTACAGAAGGGCCTTGGCTGTATGTGTGGAGGCTCTTTGCCTTCTGAGCATTGGGAAAAAAGCCCTAGGGATATACCCAAAAGAAATGGAAACATATGTCCTCACAAAAACTTGTACTTGAATGTTCAGAGCAGCATTATTCACATTAGCGAAAAGGTGGGAACAACCCAAATGTCCACCGACTGCTGTGTTGACAAACAAAATATCATATATCCATACAATGGAATATTATTCATTCATAAAGATGAATGAAGTACTGGTACACGCTACAATAGAGATAAACCTTGGAAACATTATGCTAAGTGAAAGAAGCCAGTCACAAAGGCTACATGTCATATGATTCCATTAATATAAAATGTCCAAAACAGGCAAATCTATAGAGACAGAAAGTAGTAACTGTGATGGGCTGGGGTGAGGAAGAGATGGGAAGTTTGGGAAGTGACAGCTAAAGGGCATGAGTTTTCTTTTGGGGGTAATAAAAATGTTCTAAAATTTACTGTGGTGATCGTTGCACAACCCTATGAATATACTAAAAAACATTGAATTGTACACTTTAAATAGGTGAATATTATGGTATGTGAGCTACAGCTCAGTAAAGCTGTTATATATATTTTTAAAAAAAAGAGTTGATTAGGAAAGTCCTGGAAAATAGTAGAAACAATCCATTTCTCCCTTCCTTTCTTCCTTCCTTCCATCCTTCCTTCCTTTCTTGCTTGCTTGCTTTTCTACCATCCTGTAAGAGAGCTCTTTTCTGAAGAAATGCCCGATTTGTTTTCCTTTATTTTACAAACTCTTGTAAATCTGGTTTTCTTTGACCTCTCTCTGACAGCTTCTAAATCCCAGGGAGTTAGTTTCTTTGGTGGAATGATTTTTAATTGCAAGTTCTCTGTTGACTTTCAGTGGGTTCTTTGGTATTTGACAGTGGAGTCTGATGGTTTTGGCATTGGCCAATTCTTTCTCCCAGGTATCAACCAAACAAGTCTATGTATATCACAAAAGAATATAGTTCATGTTTACATGCAGCTTTTTAGGAAAAAACTTACTGCAATCCAGTCCTTTCTGTTTTCTCTGGAGTCATTTAAACAGCTATTTTGAGTATCAATTCACTATAAGAACATTGATCATGTATAGATTATATGTCACCCACTGTGTTATGCTCTAAGATTATAAACGTAAGGTCTCTTCCATAAAGATATCTCAATTTAGAAAAGAAAGTAATCATGAACTAACTCTACATGCCATAAGAGAAATTCAGTGCAAGAACCCAGGAGATAGGGCTGGCAGTCTTCAGACAATGAAGGGGCAGGATGGGAGAAGGAAGAAGCAAGGTGAGGAGGGTGTCAACAAGTAGGGCCTTAAGGGATACGCAGGATTCCACTAAGCAAGAGAGGAAGTGAAGCATTCCAACAAGTGAAGAGCATAGGCCAAGGGCTTGGGGTTGTTGGTATGTTCCAATACAAGGCAACATAGGTTACCAATGGTCCAGTGACCTCAACCACCCTCTTCTGTGCGTATATACCCTGTCCATATTCTACCCCTCTCAGTCTCATCCAGGTTGCCAAGGCCTTTCCTTCTACCCCATATCCAACAGTTCAAAAAGAGAACACAATAAGTGGATCCATGCTCTGCTTCATATACTCCTCATTTTCATGTACCCATAATTCCATTTAAAAGGAATTCCATTTCTGCCATCTGTCTAGCTCCAGAGTAGAGGAATCAGAGATGGAAAAACTTAACTCCAATACTTTGCCATTCAGATCATAGGCTTTATAAGGGTCCCATAAAAGCTCATTACCAGAGAGACATTTGGCATGGGGCACAAATTGGCATAGAAAGGATGCTGGAAACCTATAAAGGCAAGCTGAGGCAGCTCTAATATCACGCTGGAGCAGTGGTCTAGGATCACCGCCTCTGCTTACGCCCCATTGTACTGTTCAGATAGTGATGGCATATACTGACCTCAATTCTGCAGCAGCCATGTTTTCCAAGAGCGTTCTTCAACATCATCAGGGCAATGAAATTGAGTTACCTAAGGTTCTGAGGCCTTCATCTCTGATTCTTTGGTAAACTTGTTGGTACTAATTCCACTTGCACTCCCCAAAAGATCCTACCCTCGCTTAAGCAAAACCATTTCCCTATTTATTTTGGTAAAGTTGGGGATGCCTAGTTTAGACCCTATATCTGAGCACCTTCTTAGCAGCTACACCACTGGATCAGATGGTAGATGTTTAACCAATAACTAACCTCATATAGTTTAGATTCTTAAAATGTAACAGTGATTGAATATTAATACAAAACCAATAATTACAAGTATTAATATTAAATGGATAATCTAGGAAGATTCTTTAATTCAACTTATTAATTTTTCTTATACTCTGTAAAAATGAACTTAATTCAAATATGCAAAATAATTATTTTTCCAGTCATACCCCAATCACATTATTTATCATTCCTTCTATAGAAATCATCATGTATTGAAGTCAAAGATTTATGGAATCTCTTTAAAAAATAAATAATTCATTGAATGCAGGAGCTGAAGTACTGTAAACTTTATGAAAATCACCTGTACCGATCTTTCTTCTTGCTCATTCTAGTTGAGATACTTTTAGTCCTTTAACAGTTTTATGGAATCATGCTGCATCAATGGGGGGATAAAGAGTCAAAAATGGAAGGTACAAAAATGCATTTAAGAGGAGAGAAATGATTTATAAGATCATGCTAAATTGGTAGTGAGAGTGATAGATAAATGATATTTATTCCAAGATTAAATAACAAATTAATAAATGGACTATTTTAAATTTAAAAATTAAAAATTGCAGAATAAATTGGGCTCAGTTTTTTGTGTCCTGATTTGTTTTTTAAAGATATTTCAAGTTCAGTGATAAGAGCATGACCCAAAATATGTAAGTCAAAGTCAACTGACCACATAAACTGGCTTCCTGCTGCCTTGCAGACATAAAAGGGTTAAGATGGACTGTGATGAACTAGTACATTACATTTGAAATAACAATATTGTGGTTAATGTGAAACCACAATGTTCACTGACTTCTATAGGTCACTTTATAAATTCAAAATATTGGTCTCTCAGCAAGAGGTAGATGGTATAGTGAAAATAAATCAACACTCCCTCTGTGTCACTGCATGAGGCAGGAAGCTGCGATATTCTCCTCCAAAGGTCTTATGAATTATTTGGCTGGGATTGCAAAATCATACCCAGGGATCTGGCAGTAATTTAAGAAGGACTATACAGTGGGACCAGGCTGAATTTTCTGAAAGATGGTTTTTTGATCCTGAGATATGCTCAGTCACTTTAATTTAGTATCTATGTCTTGGAATTTGATTGTTGTGGTTGTTGTCACTTCATTATAAATGAGAAAGGTATTCAGTCATGCTGAATGAGGATATTTATATGTAAATAGAAGATGTTTTGCTTTGAAAATATCACTATTTCTGGGACTGAAGTGTATATGATTTTCCAAGTGCTACGGTAGCCATTTAAGAAAAAAAGGAAGAAAAAAAGAAGTCAAGATTTTAAAAGAACCAAAGACACTATGTATTTTGAATATTAATTTCATTCCATTTTATGTCTAATATTTAGTGTTCAAAAAAAACAGACTTAGAAGCAGTCTACCTTACACAAATGATTCCATATGTTCATCTAAACCATTATTTTACAATGATAATGTTGAAGAGATATATGTTCATCAAAATATTTCACTGAGCATATCTTGTCCACAAACCCAGTGTTTTAATTGTTTTTTTTCCAAAACAACATGATGAACCCTGTCTAATGTTGCTTGATCTTCTACAACCTAACCAAAAGTGATAGAGGTTAAAAATAATATGAATAAGAATTATTAGACCCAGATAAAAAATTACATTAGAGTTCATTCCAAAAATTTCAGACCTCAATTTCATCATGTTTGATGTTCATTTAATTCATTTGAGTATTCATTTAGGATTTTCTACGTGCAAGGCAAGATAACATATGCTGGGAGGGAAATAAAGAAGCCTAAGATACTGTCATTGCTCTCAAAGAACTTTCAAACCAATGAGGGAGACATACATACAAAGTTCTAGGAGATGACTAATTTTAGCCTCTTAGTAACTCAGCAAACACCATCTTTGACTCTCGTACTTATATGTGTCATTTAGACCTCAAGTTGATTCCAGATCTACTTTCAAGGGGAACAAGTATTTCAAATTTTGCATCAAATATTCTTTCTTTAAGAGTTGTCTCATGAAGGGACTTCCCTGGCAGTCTAGTGGTTAAGACTCGGTGCGTCCACTGCAGGGGGCATAGGTTCAATCCCTGGTCTGGGAAGTAAGGTCCCGTGTGCCACAAGGTATGGCCAAAAAAAATAAAGGTCAAAGAGTTGTCCATGAAAAATTCTGTTTTCAAAAATTTGTAAAGCTTAAAACCACAATGAGATATTAACTCATGCCTGTTAGAATGGCCATCATTAAAAAGGCAAGAGATAACAAATGCTGGCATGGATATGCAGGAAAGGAAACCCTTGTGCACTATTGTGGGATTATTAACTTATACATCCACTATGGAAAACAGTATGGAGGTTCCTCAAAAAATTAAAAATAGAACTACCATATGATCCAGCAATTCCACTTCTGGGAATATATCCAAAGGAAATAAAAGCACTAACTCAAAAAGATAACTGTGTCCCCATGTTCATAAAAGCATTATTTACAATAACCAAGACACAGAAACAACCTATGGATTCATCAATGGATGAATGGATAAAGAAGTTGTGATATTGATATTACTCAGCCATAAAAAACAAGGAAGTTCTACCATTTGCAACAACATAGATGAATCTTGAAGGCATTATGCAAAATGAAATAAGTCAGACAGAGAAAGACAAATACTGTGTGATCTCATTTATATGTGGAACCTATAAAACAAAAAACCAAACACCAAACTCATAGGAAAAGAGATTAGATTTGTGGTTACCAAAAGTGGGGGTGGAGGGATGGAGAATTGGAGAAAGGTCGTCAAAAGGTATAAACGTCCACTTACAAGATAAATAAATACTAGGGATATAATGTGCAACATGGTGACGGCAGTTAACAAAGGGGTATGATATATGGGAAAGTTGTTAAGAGTAGGTCCTAAGCATTGTCATCACAGGGAGATTTTTTTTTTTAATCTATGTGAGATGATGGATGTTAACTAGACCTATTGTGGTAATCATTTCACAATATATGTAAATCAAACCATCATGTTGTACACCTTAAACTTATACAGTGATATACTCAATTATTTCTCAATAAAACTGGAAAAAACACTAAGCAGTATTTAGAAAATTATGCTTGCTGATTAAAGCTTTAAAAAAATTATATAATTAGTAAAAACTGTTAAAGAGAAAAAATTCTTAAAGAGATGTAAAATATCTATTATCAAAATATAAGTAAGCAAATGATCATTTTTGTAGCTGAAATTTTAGCATTAAAATGTTGGGATTTGGGGGGCTTCCCTGGTGGCACAGTGGTTGAGAGTCCGCCTGCCAATGCAGGGGACACGGGTTCGTGCCCCAGTCCGGGAAGATCCCACATGCCGCAGAGCAGCTGGGCCTGTGAGCCATGGCCGCTGAGCCTGCGCGTCTGGAGCCTGTGCTCCGCAACAGGAGAGGCCACAACAGTGAGAAGCCCGCGTACCGCAAAAAAAAAAAAAAAAGTTGGGATTTTTATGGAATGTATGGTTAAAATATACATATGATTCAATAAAAATATTCCACACTATTCTTACTTGCAAAAAAATTACTTTTGTATTTTCAGAGTCACAACAATCCATTACTTTTGTTTATATAATAGAGAAAAAGCAATATTTGTCATACTCTTAATTATTAGGTACTCCATACTATATAAAATAACATTTAAACACACACTTTTGGGAATGATGTTACTAACCTATTCACAATTTTTGAGGCTCTGTATAAATTTTCGCTTGGTGCTATGATACACTTGTGGATGCAAGTTCAAATAAAAATATGAAAGGACTCCTGGGAAATAACCACCAGACAAGTGAAATTCAACAAGTTCCCAATATCCCAATTAATATATCCCCGAGACTTACTTATAAAATCTCACAGTAACTGCAATTTCAGGGACGGAAGGACAGTAGGAAGGTCTCCATCTGTAGATCCAGTCTCTGGAAATGAGGCAAATACCAAAGTGAGACGTGCTGGAGAAAGGGCACAATCCTCTGATCAACCACAATAGAGGGAAGATACAGAAGAAGTGCTAGCAACCTCTGCCTACTTGTATTCTCTGCAAAAATTCATGCCCAGCAAGGACAGAGCAAACAGTAAAGCCAAACAGTCTGCTTTAGGTACTTAGAATGGTTTATTCTTCACAACTGTATGAAATTAATACTACTATGCTCTCCTTTCACAGATAAGGGAACTGCACATAGGGAGTTAAGTAATTCACCCAAGATGACCGTGAACAAGAGCCAACATTCACATCACTGTACTCTTAGCCAGTACACTCCACCTTAAATTTTTGGATGATATATCAGCCATTGTGGTCACACTACACCTATCTGTAACATTCCAATATCAGGAAGTCACAAGGACAATGGACAGACCAGGGCAACACAAACAAGCTAATGCAAGTCATTAGGGGATCATTATGGAAATCCCATATTCCTCCTATTTATAGAGACACTGAAAATGTGGAGTCAGAGGTAGTATAATGTAGCGATGGAGCATAGAATTTGTAGTCATGTTTGTCAAGTGCCTCCATGAGCTGGACCCCAGAAAACTAAACCCAGTCTGCTATTCACTTGAAAATTGGTATCCAAAGCCAACAAGCCAAGAGCCTTACAAACTAGAGGCCCATTCATTAAGATTAAGATTGAGATTAGAATATTGACCCTCATAGTAGAGGATCCGAGAGAAACTGGGGGGCTTGGGGCAGGGGGGCAGGTAGTCAAAAGGGCTATTGCCAGAAAGGAGCGGGAAATGTCATGGCCCTTTCCCTGAGAAAAGTTTTTTTAAAGGGTAATGCCAATGCAATGTGCCTGGGGTCACTTCTCAGAGAGAGGAGGACAAGTTCCAGAGGAGCGGTCCTGTGCTCCCAGAAAGTCTAGGAGGGACTGGCCTAAACCAGGTCTGACTTTCTCTGGATACACCTAGGTGCTAGTATTCTGGGAAACTTGTTCACATTTGCATTATGTCCTTGACAGCATTGTGCTGCAAATGCATACAGACAGATCTCCCTACTGGACTGCTTGAGGGTAAGAACCATACCTTTTCCACTGTGGATGCCCAGCCCCAAGCAGTGTCTATCATACAGTGAGCACTCCATAATTATTGAATGAATAAATGTACAAATAAACCAATCAAAGTAATCAATGGGGAAAAGCCTTACTGGCCCTGCAGCAACCAAGGGTAGCCCTACAGCTCTTTAGGATTCAAAAATGTTATCCAATTTGTGGCACAAAGTTATCACTAACTGCATATTCAAGTTTCGAAACATTGTTTTATTAGCTATTCAGCAGCACTTATGATAGTGCGAAAATGATGAAATCAAAATGAATTAAGGCATATAAAGTATTATACTATAACAGAACAAAGTGCCTTTTTAAAGATATAAACTATATAGCCTATAAAAATTATATACCCTCTTCAAACCTCAGTTTTCTCATCTGTCAAATGGGGATAATAAATTACTCAAAGGTTTAATTGCATTTTATACATATAGCAATTTAAGCTTGACAAATGAAAGTCATAGATAATTATAATTAATATTAAATTTACTCCCTCAGAACATCAGAAACTAGTTACCTGTTCTTGCATAACATATAATTAAGACACAGTAAGAAATTAATTCAGTTGTACATCATACAATGGTCCATAATTCATGTGCTTATAAAAATAGATGTAGAGCTTCCCTGGTGGCGCAGTGGTTGGGGGTCCTCCTGCCGGTGCAGGGGACGCGGGTTCATGCCCCGGTCCGGGAGGATCCCACAGGCTGCGGAGCGGCTGGGCCCATGGGCCATGGCCGCTGGGCCTGCGCGTCCAGAGCCTGTGCTCCACAGCGGGAGGGGCCGCAGCGGTGAGAAGCCCGCGTACAGCAAAAAAAAAAAAAGATGTAGCTAGAGATAAAGAGACAACTATCTAACAGGCCAAGTTAAAAAGCATCTAGTTACCCAGTGGTAGAAGACAATGCATATTAATAGAGCTGTTAGAGAATATTCTGTTTTTTAGGAAGAAAGAAAAAGGGAAAGGAAAGGAAGAGTAAAAGCAGTTAGGAGTAAGTAATGCCTGTGATGTTCCAAACACTTTGCTAAGTAATATACTTCCTTTCATTTAATCCTCACAACTGCCCTATGAGATAGATACTCTTATCATCCGATTTTTAGAGAAGAAACTGATGCTTAGAGAAGTAAAACTACTAGCCCGAGATCACATAATCAGATCACATAATCAACCCAGGAACGTTGACTCCATTGTACTTCATCACTAAGAAATCAAAGAGGTGCAATAAAAACTGCAAGTAAATTACCTCCTTCATTGTTATAACCTGTTTCTTTTTTTAATTGTTTGATTAGAACTCTGAGCCCATTGAACTGAGTTTCTGAGGCCTTTAACTTTGCATTCCCAAAAATAACAACCTGAAAAGAATATTTTGAGTTGGGAAGGCTTAAAAACAAAATCACACATATACATGTTAACTGCTTTGGAAGTGAAAGATTAGTTTGAGGGTGTTTCTTCAAGCCACATGTTTGGGGTTTTTTTAAAGGTATTTCTTGAAATTAATTTTAATTTTTCTCTATGTAATACATGTACATGGTGTACAAATCAAATACTATTAAAAAGCCTTCCCTATCCCATTCCCACTTCTGTCCACCATCCCCCCAACAAAATGCTACAGCCCAAAGAAACCACTTTTAGTAATTAAGTACCTATTTTCAAATTGTAAGTATATAAAATTTTTTCGTATCACCTATTGATTTTCTAACATGGATGATATGAATGATGATTGAGATCTCTTATACCACCTCACCTCCCTTCCAAAAAAATACACATTTATCTCCCCCATCCACCCAATATAATTACCTCAAAAATTTTATTTAGATCAATAATTGATATTTACTCTATTACAACTACATAAATATCGTTTACTATTGAGCCAAGTGGTATTTTCTTATTATGTTTCCTCTCTCATTAAGCTTTTTTGTTTTTCTTGTAGGTATTAATTTCATTGATTTCACATTGATTTAGTTTTCTATGTGCTTATGGCTATTTTTTCCCCAAAGGCTATAACATTTGTCAAATGTTCATCAATTTTTCTAAAGGTTTATGCACATCAAATAACCCATTACTTCTGTATTTTTTCTTGAAATCCTCCCTCCCATAGCTTCCTGTTTCAATACAGATTGGTGGCTCTCTCTAAACCTAATTACCCATTTGTCACTCTTTCCTTCACCTATTTTCTTTGGTTGGATTGTTTCCTGGATTCCATGACTATTTTTTTCTCGGTTTACTTTCTGGTTCTACTTTGCTCTCTCATGTTCTTCCATTATTATTTTGATAGGTTTCTGAAGAGAAGACAAGAAATAATACATGTTCAATGTGCTATATTTAACTAGAAGTCCCTAAATCTCATTTACTTCAGAAACTATTCACATCGAGGTAGCTTTTGATAATGGAATTAGATTTGTTGTCTTTATTCATTAAAAAGAAACCAACATGATGAGTATAGGTGCAATTTAAAATAATCATCATCACCAGTAGTTAACTGACTAGATTAAGTATATAATTTGATTGTTATGACTACCTGCTATACAGCCGTATAGCTTCCCAGTGGCCTTTAGTTAGGTGAAGGGAGGATAAAAGTATTTCATGCTACTTTTCAGAGTCTATATGAGGGATTTAAACATATTTGGATAAAGGCAAACTCTAGTCAACTTTATTCTTTTGAGTACAATTTTTCTTCTTCAATACATAAAGCTTTTGTCGCAATTGGTGGCTGTTTCCTCTGCTGAAGAAATATGGCAGAATCAACTTCACCATCATGAAAAGTAGAAAAATCAACCTCTTCATGACTAGAAAAGAACTTAGTGCCAAATGCATGCACAAAATAGTTATAATTTTAGATTAGATTTTCAATAAAAATTATTAAGTAGGGATTTAGACAGTAAATAGGAATGTAAAGAGGTAAAAAACTAAACACATCAAGGTAAAGGAATAAATACAGTCCACATTCTTTGACTCTGGGGTTAGATATATTCCAGAATTTAAAATTTTTCACATTTTAGAAAAGTTAATTTTCTACATACTACATAATAACAGAAACTGATGCAGCAGTCTGTAATCAACAATATTTCTACATTAAATTGTATAAACAGTGACACAAAGTGGAAACAAAAAACCAAAACAGCCTCACATCCATTCAAGTAAGGTTTTAGTGCCAAACTTACAAACTTTCCACTTTCAAAATTAAATGCAAATAAGAAATTGTAAACTATGATTAAAGGAGAGACAAAATTAGGATTACCAGTAGACCACCCAAAAACACCTCAGAGGATTAACTGGAAAATTATAATAAGAATTTATAAAGGAGTTTTTAAGAATTATTATAAAGAATTTATAAGAATTTTTTTAAAAGATAAAGATCAAGAGTACAAGAGTAGGTTTCTACAGATAAAGTTCTGAGAGAGGATTCCTTTCCCTGTAACTATCAATGGAGAAATATTCAACTTCGACTTTTTTCCCTAATACAATAATAACAACATTAGGCTGAATTTATTGTACATGTGTCAGGGGAGGGGTATGATGAAAGAGAGCTGAAATAACTATTATTTAAACATATCTACAACGTGCTTCCAGGTACATGGTATTATATAAGGAAAGAACAATGCCTTTTAAGAGTTTAAAATCTAAAACAACACATTAGAACAGATAAAATTAATAGATATAGAGAGAGAACATTACATCTTTTTTTTTTTTTTTGTGGTACGCGGGCTTCTCACTGTTGTGGCCTCTCCCATTGAGGGGCACAGGCTCCGGATGTGCAGGCTCAGTGGCCACGGCTCACGGGCCCAGCTGCTCCGCGGCATGTGGGATCTTCCCGGACCAAGGCACGGACCCATGTCCCCTGCATCAGCAGGCAGACTCTCAACCACTGCGCCACCAGGGAAGCCCTAGAACATTACATCTAAAAGGAGCAGAATACACATTCTTTTCAAGTGCACACAGAACATTCTCCAATATAGATCACATGATAGGCCATAAAACAACTCTCAGTAAATTTAAGAAGACCAAAATCATATCAAGCATCTTTTCTGAACACAACAGTTTGAGACTAGAAATCAACTACAAGAAAAAAACTGCAAAAAACACAACACATGGAGACTAAACAATATGCTTCTAAACAATGAATGGATCACTAAAGAAATCAAAAAAAAAAAAAAACCTGGAGACAAATGAAAATGGGAACACAATAATCCGAAATTTATGGGACAGAGCAAAAGCAGTTCTAAGAGGAAAGTTTATAAGTGATACAAGCCTACCTCTGGAAATCAGAAAAATGTCAAATAAACAACCTATGCTAATACCTAAGATGATACAAACAAATGGAAAGATACACCATATTCATAGATTGGAAGAACTAATATTGTTCAAATGGCCATACCACCAAAAGTAATCTACAGATTCAATGCTGTCCCTATCAAAATACCAATGGCATTTTTCACAGAACTAGAACAAATTCTAAAATTTGTATGGAAACAAAAAAGACCCTGAATAGCCAAAATAATCTTGAGAAAGAAGAATTTGCTCCCTGATTTCAAACTATAGTACAAAGCTACAGTAACCAAAACCATATAATACTGGCACAAAAACAGACATAGATTGAGAGAACAGAATAGAGAGCCCAGAAACAAACCCACACTTCTATGGTCATTTAATCTACAACAAAGGGAGCAAGAATATACAGTGGGGAAAAGACAGCCCCTTCAATAAATGGTGCTGGGAAACCTGGACAGCTACACACAAAAGAATCAAACTAAACTATTTTCTCATACCACACAAAAAGAACTCAAAACAGATTAAAGACTTAAATGTAAGACATGAAACCATAAAACTCCTAGCAGAAAACACAGGCAGTATGCTCTTTGACATTAGTCTTAGCAATATTTTTTTTACATCTGTCTCCTCAGGGAAGGAAAACAAATGCAAAAATAAACAAATAGGACTACATCAAACTAAAAAGCTTTGCACAGTGAAGGATACTATCAAGAAAATGAAAAGATGGCCTATTGAATGGTAGAAGATCCCTACAAATAATATATTTGATAAGGGGTTGATATCCAAAACATACAAAGAACTCATATAACTCAACATCAAAAAAGAAACAAATTTTAAAAATGGGCAAAGGACCCAAATAGACATTTTTTCAAAGAAGACATACAGATGGCCAATACACACAGGAAAAGATGCTCAACATCACTAATCATCAGGGAAATGCAAATCAAAACCACAATGAGATATCACACCTGTCAAAATGGCTATCATCAAAAAGACGACAAATAACAAGGGTTGGTGAGATAAGGGAACGCTTGTGCACTGTTGGTGGGATTATAAATTGGTGCAGCCACTATAGAAAAGAGTGTGGAATTTCCTAAAAAAAAATAAAAATAGAACTACCATAGGATCCAGAAATTCCACTTCTGGGTATTTTCCCAAAGAAAACAAAAACACTAATACGAAAAGATATGTGTACCCCTATGTTCACTGCAGTATATTTAAAATAGCCAAGATATGGAAGCAACCTAAAGTGTCCATCAATAGGTGAAGGGATGAAGAAGATGTGGTATATTTATACACAATGGAATATTACTCAGCCATAAAAAAGAATGAAATCTTGCCATTTGTGACAATATGAATGGACCTAGAGTGTATCATACTAAGCGAAATAAGACGAAGACAAATACAGTATGATTTCACTTACATGTAGAATCTGAAAAAACGAACAAACATAAGAAAACAGAAACAGATTCATAGATATAGAGAACAAACAGGTAATTGCCAGAAGGGAGAGGGATGGGAGATAAGTGAAAGAGGTGAAGGAAATTAAGAAGTACAAACTTCCAGTTGAAAACTAAATGAGTTATGGGGATGAACTGTATAGCATGGGGAATATAGTCAATAATATAGTAATAGCTTTTTGTTTGTTTTTTTTTTTTTTTGCGGTAAGCGGGCCTCTCACTGTTGCGGCCTCTCCCGTTGCGGAGCACAGGCTCCGGACAGGCAGGCTCAGCGGCCATGGCTCACGGGCCCAGCCCCTCCGCGGCATGTGGGATCTTCCAGGACCGGGGCACGAACCCGTGTCCCCTGCATCGGCAGGCAGACTCTCAATCACTGCGCCACCAGGGAAGCCCAGTAATAGCTTTTTTATGGTGACGGATGGTAATTAGACCTATCATGGTGATCATTCTGTAATGTACAGAAATAAAGAACCAACATGTTGTACACCTGCAACTAACATATTATTGTACGCCAGTCACACTTCCGTTTAAAAAAAAAAGAGTTTAAACTCTAAGGCAACAGTTTTAACACAAATGGAGTCATTTAGTGCAGGATATTAAGGTCATTAAATGAGAAAAGTGTCTAAACTACAGGGCTCTGAATCCTGTTTACTTTGGCCCCATTCTGAATTTATGTAACTTACCCTACTTGCTTCTCTCCTGTAGATATTTGGGATTGTCAGCTCTAACTGAAGACCTGCAGGAAAGACCTGGAGAGGAGCTGCCAAACTCCTCAAGTAAGCTCTTGAGCATACTCCAAACAGTCCACCCTTGAGTCCATGGTTTCCTACCTCAGCTGTAAATTAGAATCATCTGTCAAAACTCTTTGGAGGATTTTTCAAAATTCCAATCCCCAGGCCACATTCCAGACGAATTAAATCAACCTCTGAGTGTCAGGCCCAGACATCAAGATTTCTGACACCTTCTCAAGAGAGTATGACAGTACAGCCAAGGTTAAAAACAACTGAGACTCAAGGGAGAACGCAAAGGATGTGATGGCCATGCTTCAAGATTATGCATTCAAGTTCATAGCAATTGAGCAAGGACTATCAGATAGCACCCTCGCAGATGCCTTATTACAATGCTTCCTGGGGATTTGGGTAGAACATAATAGAGTAATTAAGGCAATTTTCTGATTTCTCTGCTGTTGAACATTTAACAGTTTAGAATAGAAACGAAGCTGAAAGAAAAAGAACAGGCAAACCTAAGAGTTACTCGAAGCTGAAGTCCGGATGCAGTCACAGCTAGCTTTAGGTTAAATGACTCCCATCTTGCTAAAATCTACAGTACAGTTGTAATAGCTGACAGACTGATCTTCCAAATAACAAAAAGTCTTCTCATTTTTTCTCAACAATTAAAAAGAAGTAATAAAGTTCTTTTCTTTTTCTTATTTAGTGTTTTATTTAGTTTTAATTCTAGTTACTCTGCTCAAATCTCTGGGTATGTATTCGTGTGTGTAGAAATCTCATATTCTTGGTTATTTATGTCACTAAGTCTCTGGAAGGTAAGTAGCTGGGCATGGTATTCTTTGGCAAAATACTCTTAGGTCTAGAAAATAATTTTGAATTTCTAAATGGAAAATATCTTCAGAATTCATGTATTTCTCCCACAATTTGTATTTAGAGTCTTCCTAGGAACTTGGTGTGCTGTTTGTTGGCTCTAAAGTCTGTGTCATTGGAACTGCCCCAAACCCACCTGTAGAGTGATCTAAATTTCTGGGGCAAGAAATTAGAATTACTACTTTACCATCAAAAATTTTGGGATGATTAAAAACTAATTCAAACACACAACCACACACCAGCCAAGGAAAAAGAAAGTGCAAATGAACTTTGATTTTGTCTCCACCAATTCCATTCAACTCAAAGCTGCAGAGTTTAGCCAGAACGAGCCCAGTCACCAACCGATAGAAAAATCATTTGATTCTCTATATTCAAGTTCCTCTGACAAATCCAAGCCATTAATTCCGAATTAGTAGAATTTGCTACTTCCAAACACAAAAGACTCTTTGCTTATGTCCACATGTCTTATGTGGGACGTCAACAGATTAGTCCTTATTTGGAAGGAAACCTAACCTGAACCTTGTCCTTTCCTCTTCCATTCACTAACTATTCCTGGCTATGCAAATACACGAATGTGCATGGTAGAACATAAATTATGGCTAACAGTTTGACATCATTGTTTTATTAACAAACACAACTCAAAGCAAAATAATTAAATAGGGACACATAGTAAAATAAACATTCCAATGACCTTTCAGACTGAAAAGTTCTGCTCTACAAATAAAGGGGAGAACAATACAATTACAGGATAGTACTTGTACAGAAGTACTGAATATGCGATAAACCCTTGACCAGCCAGCCAGTCATTTCATCTCTTCCGTCACAGAAAAGGTTGAAAAGAACAGGACAGCTGTAGTGTCCTGACTTTGAGACTCACTGGTGAATGGAATGACAGATGTAGAGCAGTGTCCCAAAGTGGGCAGGACCTCACCCCTGACAAACAAAACAGAATGACAGTCTCGGAGCCCCATTTACTTCAATGAAAAAAAAAATTTAAGCCAGCTGTCTTTTTTATGTATACAAGATACTGGTACAAGGTAGTATTTACAGATTAAGTCTCAGAACACCATTTTACCCGATAATCCAAGCAAAACACCAACAATTAGTTTTTCCCTAACTCATTATTACCTTTTAATTATATGTGTGTATGTATATATACACATATGTATATATTATATGCTACAGCTCCATCTATAGCTTTATCACATGTGTCAAATAATAAGGGCAGCTCTAGATGTGTCTTAGGTTTACCCAAAAAAAATCTGAAAAATGAAAATTTTAATCTTCAGAATGTTCCACATCTGTTACATGTATCTTCTTATAATCCACCAAAGACCCTTAGGTTTTGTCTTCTTGAAACTCCCTACTGACCCAAAGTAATGATTTGTACAACTCATTAAACACATATTCAATTCTCTACCATATGTTGTGCTGGTGACTTCCTGCACTTTTCCTCTCCTACTCAGTGACTGTAAATATCTTGAAATCAGGTGTCTATTGATTATTTTTTTTGTTTTGGGGGATTTTTTTCCCTACAGTAGGTGCTCCGTAAAAAGGGCTATTTCAGATACCTTATCTCATTGGAGCCTCAGAGCCATCTTGTGGAGTTGGCAGGGCAAGTAATAGCCCTATTTTAGAAATGAAAAACCTGAGGCTCAAGCAGGTTAAGTGATATGTCATCTAACCTAATACAGAGAATCAGTGGGGAAACTGGAAATAGAAACCAGTTTTCCCAATTTATAAGTCAGTATTCATTATACATATAGCTTCTCCAATGTATGGACAAGTGTATCAATTGTAAAAGTACTTTTATTCTCAATTTCTTTACGTTAACTAGTACTAAGAAATTTCCCAGGGACAGAGACAATAACCATTACTAGTTGTCAAAAAACATGTTTTATAATTTAGGTCGTACACTTCTGAAGCTTAAATTCTGATTAAAATTATTCATTCTGCAGTTCTTGGCTTAATAGGATTAACACAACCATCAGCACTTTTGCTTTGCCTTGACAAATAGCTTTAGAAGATAAAGACTTTATTGAAATATAGTAGAGAGACATGTTTAAAAATGTGAGCTATTTACATAAGAATAAAAGAAAACATTAAATTACATTTAAATAGTTAAAGTAACAGTGATTCTAACCCAAGGAGGTAATGGTATGTATAAAATTTAAAGTTCCCGCTAATTCTTACATAAAGCTGTATGAATTTCACATCTGAAAAACTGCAAAAATTCATCAACATTTATTTGTAAGATGGCTTTAAGGTCCACGCAGTTAGAAGTTGACTTTCCATAGAAGAGAGAATGATGCTAATGAGTGAATATTAAGTATAAGGCACTAACACTACAGAGGTAAATATGTAATTATATACATTTCCAAAAGTGGGATAAATCACACATTAAGTTATACCATAATTCAAGCACTTGTAAGAGGCAAGAAGATGTACTTGATAGCCTTTGGATAATTACTTTTAATTAACATGCCTATATTATAAAAGATATAAGAATATTTTAAATTAGGAATGTAAAAATATTCAATACAAGAAAAATATGGATCTTTAAAGCTAGGGGAGGGCAACCATTGGAAAGAGGAGTGGGTTTACTTCTTCTGCTTACCCATAAAGGCCAAGTCTAGACATTCATAATTACACCAATTAATTGGCCATTTTGGCTAAATTATGTAAATTGTCTGCATACACTTCTCAAAGTACATAACTGCCAATGCTATTTTCAGTTTGGTCAAGTCTACACTAGCTAGCAAAATGAAGTGGATAATTAAGACAATTATTCTGCAAATTTAGATCAAACATTAATTAAGGTAAAAGCAGATTAAATTTGCGGGGGAGAGGGGCTTGGATTGGAATATAAATGTTCGTCTCGTGTTCCATAGCACGTCAAAAAGGTCTTCTGTTTCTTGAATTGTTTTTGAAATCTGATTTCAAAATACTTAGTATATATTGTTTCTATAATAATTCTTTAATCAGGTTCTTAAATTCCCAAGACACCTAGGTAATACAATAGTATTTTAGATTGTTTATGCCAGCATTGGCTTAAATCTCATTTCCTAAGTTCACAGACAACACTGATAAAATTTATGGACATTCTGAACTCAAAAATAAAGTCAATAGAAAGCTTTTTAAAAATCAACAATAAGAATATATTCTATATAGGCATTATAGGTAGACAAAAGAATGTCCTTTACCAGAAGTGTGCTGAAGCATTTAAGAGTGAAGTGCAATGATGTTCATAATTTAAATGGGTAGAGACAGAACTATGTGCATGTACATGAATATACAAACAAGAAAACAATTTTATTCCATATCTACCTATTTAGGTACAGTATGTTGACACCTATCTATCTATCTCTCTATCTATCTATCTATCTAAAGGGAGAGAGAGAGGGAGAGAACCTAAGCAATTGTCACAAAATGTTAACAATGTTAACCTAGATGAAAGGAATATGGGTGTTCACTGAAATGTTTCATTGTACTATTATTTCAACTTTTCTGTAGGTCTGAAATTTTTCAAAATAAAAAGTTTGGGGAAATATACACTTTAAGCTTCACATTAAATAACTAATAAATATTCAGTACCCATCAAACCCCCACGAATATGATACCCTGAGATCGAACATTCGGCAGTACCTCATTTCTTAAAACCATACTGTGAAATCTATACTAAAGATTCTTTCCAATAGACCTTAAGTGAGCACTTTAAAATATTCCCAAGGTTTCCCATGCAGGGTATAGTTAAAGAGCATTCCACTTGAGATCTTTGCCTGAAAGGCCCTATAGAATTGCAAAGTATCATTATTAAGCAAATGTTCCTGGGCCCTTGGGTGGTTCACTTAAAACACATTTCACTGTATTGAATATTCAGTGCCAAAAGCACACTGTTCACTGTTAAGATTTGCAATTTAAACCCAGTTGGGAGAAGTAAAAGGTTCTTGTAATTTGCCTATACTGTATTGCACTGATGTAGTGGCTTTCATTGATAATTAAGTTCCAAAAATATGAGTTAGAGTGTGTGAACAATGGAGGAAAGCTAACCTTTCTATTATAGCTTTAGCTCTTGACTTCTTGTATTTAAGATTACAGATGCTCCATTAAATCGATTTTGTGTTTAATCTCCTCTTTAAAAACAGTGAATGCAAGTCCCCAACTTTCTTCCCTTTGAGAGAACCCAAGTATTTGACAATGAAACCTACAAGGCTCAAACCAGATGATTAACACCGCCCACTGGGGATAAGAAAACTTTAGCATGTCTCTTTTTCGGGAGTTTTCCTCAACTAACGCTCACTGGATTGGAATGTCAAAATACATTTCACACTAGATTTTCAAATAAATTTTTTGGCGGAATCAGATTTGAGAGTGCAGGGGGTGCATTTAAAATGATAAGATTAATTATGTTCCCTTTAAATACATAGATATGCTTTTAAAAAACAACAGAGAAATTTTCAACAGTAATGTGGCTTTTTAAAAAAGTTTCTTTCCAATATCTTTTCTGCTTACCTAGTTCTTGTGCCCTGTTTTAACACTTTCAGGTCCCTCAGTAAAATATAAAACAAAAATATGGAGAATATAGGACGGAAAAAAATCAAAAATTTAGAAAGAAAAGCAGACAGGAGATTGTCTTTATACCAAAAGGGAATTACTTGATTCCCTTTTGAATTTGTGCTGGAGAGGCAGGACCCATCTCTCTGGTTCAGGCTTTCAGTGTGGGGAAATGACCAGCTGAACTATGGCGTTCACATCTATGCAGCCTCACTTTCTCAAGCACCACTGGCGATAGGATTACACTGCAGCATTTGGTCAGTCTCGAATTTAGAGCTTCTGGCAAGAAAATCCCATTCATACTCGATATACAGCTTACCTTCAGGAGGTAAGACTGCCTTGGCAGTGAGAACACAAGCAGTGCATTTGGGAATCCCTGTGGAAGATCCTCTCCCCACTTCTACGGGAAGAGTGGTGAGGAAGGAATGGTGTAGCAGTGATTCTCAAGTGCGGTACCCGAATCTGCAGCTCAGCATCACGTGGGAACTACTTGGAAATGCAAATTAGCCGTCCCCACCCCAGACCTACTTAAGCAGAAGCTCTGGCGATGGGGCCCAGCAATCTGCGTTTAACTAGCCCTTTGGGTGATTCTGATGTATTATCGCTGACAGAGAAACGAGAATATAAATTTTCCAAAGGAGCTTTTACATCCAGTCGGGTCAAAACCTGGAGGGGGAGACGAGGGGAGCAGGAGGTTCAACCACCGCCCGGGTGGGATGGGTCCCAGGCCCCCTGACCTGTCCGCGACCCCCTCCCGCACCCCTGCGGCCCCAGCGGCGGGGGGTGGGCACCCCGCCCCGGCCTCACCGCCCACCTCTCTCCGCCCCTAGGCCGCGCCGGCCGCCCAGCAGGAGTCAGGTCGACGGCCAGGGCGCGGCAGGCCCCTCCCGCGGCCGCGCGTGCCGGCCGCAACCCCCTTCCGCCCGGCCTGCCCCTTTGTCCGCCCCGAGGGCGGCACCTTCCCGCCCGCGGGGTGTGCGAACCCTCGGGGGGTGGGAGAGGAGGAGGGACCGGGGAGGGAAAGAGGAGGAGCGGGGCGGGCGGCTGAGTGCCAGGGTAAGGAGCCGCCGCCTCACACCCGACTCCCGTCCCGTCCGGCCCGCGGAAAGAGGCTTCTGTGGACGGCCCGGGAGTCCCCGCGAAATGACCGCCGCGGGGCGGGATGGTGCCTCCCCCTTGGCGGGAGCCGACACAGCCTTCCAGGCCGGGAAGCCGCGGAGGCCGGCGGCGTCCGAGCCGGGCCGAGCGCGGAGCCGGCGGCGGCGCTCGGCGGGAGAGCGCGGCTAAGCGGAGGGGAGGGCCGGAGGGTGGGGCGGGGCGGGGCTGGGCCGGGCCGCGGCGGAGCCCTGCGCCCGCGCCTCCGCCTCCCGCTCCGGCTGCCGCCGCAGCCCGGACCGCGCGGGCGGGCGGGGACGCGTGTGCCCCCCGGCGGGCGGCCTGCGCCCGGGGCCAGAAGGTGCGAGGCGGCGCGGGCCTGCGCGCTAGGCCGGCAGTGGCTGGCGCGCGGGTCCCGGGACGGCCGGCAAACGCGGTGGGGGCGGGGGCGAGGGGAGAAAAGAAGGGGGAGTGCAGATTCTGTGACTGCTGGGTGCCGGTCTGTCAGAGATTCCGGCTCCAGGCTCCGGAAGACTGCCGGGAAGGCCGACGACCCCTCGTTTGCAAGGTCTTCCTGACCGCCTCCCAGACAACCGTCGCTCATTTCTTCCCCACTGCGACGGGTGGGGAAAGTTGTCCACTACTCACCTTTTATCCTAGAGTCCCCAAGGACGGGATACTAAGCTGACTTCTTGGGGAGCTTCAGCTGCGGAAAAACGCTGGGCGGTTGCCACCTTTGCAGGCGGATGTGAGGGGGAGCGTCTCCTCTTCCTTCTAATCCCCCTACCCCACCCCTCGGCTACAGTCTTGGGTTTTTCCTTGCCTGTCTCCCGAACTCTTAGATAGCCACAGCACAGAGAAGGGACATGAAACCAAAAGTAACCTCTGGAGGGCAAAACACCCCGGGGATACGTGCAAGCCGAGAGCGGGAGCACCTCTGCGGTTGCCCGGACAATTAATCGCGGGAACGCAGGGATCTTCGCGGCTTCCTGTGGCTACGGCGGTCTCCGCGAGTCTTGCCCCTGCGCAAAGCGTGGTGGCTGGCGACGCATTACGTGATATCCGCGAGGTTCTCCCCTCCAGCTGAGTTATGAACTTGCACAGATCAGGCCTTTTTAAAGTCAACAATTAAAGTTGACTTTAATTTCCTCCCGCAGATTTCTAAACCTACAATTTTCCTACTTATTTCTGACCGTTCTGGAATTTCTGTTCTTAAATCTTAGGTACCTAAGGGGAAGGAAATTCGAATCACCGAAGCTTACGAGAAAGAACAGTTTTGGTCAATACTCAGCTGGTCAATCAACAGCAAATCGCCTAATAAAACAAGTTGTGCATATCTGTCTAAGGTTTATTTTGAAACTTTACGTATATCAATTGGCCTATTTTCAGTTCAATCTGCTAAAATCTGTTGAAACACTGAAATTGAGCAAAACACTCTTTTTAATGCCATGATACCAGTCAGTCAATAAAATCGATAGTGCGGGTGTCTTTTAGCAACAACAAACAATGCTTCTTTTGCTTTGACTTTGGCTTTTATTAGTTTGCTACAAGAGTTCCAATTGATAAGTATGCCAGAATTGCAGAAATCAGTTTTGTCTTCCTTTTGTTCTCTGAAGCTTCTTCTTGAACCAGAGCAGAAAAAGTTTTGAAGTGGATTCCTTAGTTCTTCCAACATTTTTATACAGAAAGCTTCAAATAAACTGACCTTGGACAGTACTAGTCAAATCGTTTCAATTTGCAGCAACTGTTTTTTCCAGCTTCACGGTGGTGAGGCTGAGGTGAGGCGGGGTTTATGCCTCTGTTAGGATAGGTGTCATCTTGAAAAAACTACTTGAAGTACCACCTACAGAAAAATGAGAACGTTCTGCCGTTAATAGCTGCCCTTTTGAAGGTAATGGCCATTCCATTTCAGGGCTGTAAATGTAGAGTGTAGACTCCAAAGTAGTGGGCTTTGGTCCTTCCAATGTTTGCTTTCTTCAGTGTTGATCAAAGAGCTATGTGTTTGCGTTATGAGGCCCCTTTGGAAAATGTTTTTAGAGCAATTACAGACATGACAATAATTAGTTCAGCTTATTTATCTCACCTTAAGAAACTGCAAAAAATTTGAGAAAGAAACCTTTAAATAAAGACAACGGGGAAGGAAAAAAGGACTATATTGCCTATTGCGGGTTAAGTGCAGACATTTCAAGAGGAAAAAGTTGGAACCTCACTCTCCCACTCTCTAAACCCTGCAGTCCTGGTCTTGTTTTGAATTAAAATGGGGCAGCAGCCTTCCTTGGTGGCCAGCAGGGTCCTTGTTATTTAAGAGAGAGAATCTTCACAGCGACGTTGGGGGAGGGGTGGTGCTAAGTGTTAGGGAGAAACCGAGCTGCAAAATGCAATTCCGTGAGTCGGTTACGTTCCGGTGAGGCGATTGTGGAAAATTGCGTTCTCAGTATCTGAGCAAACTATTACTTTTCCAGAATCCATAAGCAAGAATCAAGGTTTTATTTCCTCTTGAAAAGTAACCTCTGCTGAGTACAGAAGTCGTTACTTGTCAAGCCTTCAATGAAAACGTGCCACCTCCTTTAGTCGAGATGGGCGTTTCTGTCTGGATTTGGAAGGGGGACCGCGCGGGTAAGGTAGACGCCCTTGAACTCAAGTGTTTAGCGCATCATGTCACGAATTTCCTAGAATTGCTGTAGATATTTTATTTCCAACACCTTCTAGAGTGGGGGCGGTATCTGCTAAGTGGGTCCCCCTCTCTGTAGGCTTGTATCCATCCTTCCCGCTAACCCTGCAGCCCTGAGCTCCTGGAAATGAGCCTGAGGTGGCTAGCGCCTGTCTGAAGAGGGAGGAGGACTGCATAGACGTGATGCCGTAAGCAGCAGTAACCCAATTTGTAGGCTGCGTTGACGAAATTAATCACTGAGGTTCCTTCCGTTTCCATCTAGAACTCTCCAGTCACAAGCCAAACCGTCTCTGTCTTCTCAGAAGGAGGACACTGGGCATGTGAGGCTGTTTGGGCCAAGACCACTGGGAAGTCCTGCAAAAATTCACTGAAAACAGGCATGAAAGATGCTCACACATGACCTGGGCGATGCGTAGGGAGGAGCGGGGTATGGGGGTGTGGCGGCGCTAACCCCAATCCACTAGGGTCTGCGGGGGCGGGAGTCACCCCGACGGCTGTGCGGGACCAAGCTACTCCAGGGTTCACAGGACACCCTTTGCAGTGACCAATGCAGACGTCCAGTTCGATTACCATGGAAGCTCTGCAGGCCGATTCAACTTGACCCAAACGCATAACCCATCTCTTTCACAAGGGAAAGAGGGACCCGTGACTCCCTTCACTTTGACGGCACTGGAACGCGTAGAGCTGTGAGCAACAGCTTGTGTGTGTGTGTGTGTGTGTGTGTGTGTGTGTGTGTGTGTGTGTAGGTGTTGGCGCACATATTCGATTTCCAAACATCTTTGAATCTGTTTTCTCCTTTGTGACTTACAAACCCAGTAAATTCCAAAGAGCTTGATGGTGTTATCAGACACCTAAATGCACGGTCAGCTTTCCTCCAAAATTGGGTTTTCTGTTTACTCTTCAAAAATCTTTTAGAAATGTGTGAACTCACCATATGAATCCCCCTATAGGAATCACTCAGTCAAGAGAAATGAGTTACATATATAAAATGACTGAGGTAGATTTTTAAATAAAAAGTTAAAGTGAGGCACACAAAAAATATTCCAATATACTGTACAACCTCATTCAGAAAAGCAGATATCTTTCACGTCCCCACAAGCATTCTTTGCCCTAGTGTCCTCAGAGTGACTTCTGATATCCCCACTTCTTCAAAAAAAAAAAAAAAAAGTTAGAGAAAGCCTGTACCCAAGTTTTGGGTGGGATTCAATATACTAAGCAAAATATGCTCAACAGATGATAGTAGAGATGAAGCCAGAAAACAACTCCAGCTATTTAAACTGCCAAATGAGACATAAAGCTGCATTGTAAAAATCATCTGGAAAACAGGTTTTCCCATTGAAGTCGCTATGTGTTAATTACTGTGAGCTGGAAGACTGGAGATCGAACGCCTGGAAGCCGACTTTCACCCCGCATACGTAAACGGAAAAAGTGCTGAACCGCAGCCAGAGGGCTCCTGCTCGGACTCATTGCCATGCATGCCTGGACATTAATATGTGTTCATGGAGAGCTCGTACAGTACGAGGTGTTATTTCCTTATAAAGAAACACCAGGTCTCGCTTTCCATTCTTCTTACAAAATTATTCGCATTATTTATGCTACATTGAGCGATCTAATTTCTTCGTGATAGTCAGCTAATTGCTCTGGCAGGTAATTAGAAGCGGTTTACAACGCAAAGGGCTTTTGCATTGCCCCTCGGATTATTAAGTTGCGCTGTAAATTATACCATATTTGCTGGGGAAAAATTCTTTTGAGCAAGTTCTGTTCCTGCGATCCGAGATGAAATCGGCTCCCCACCCCAGCTCCCCCTCATACACACCCCTCCCTAGCCACCCCCACTGCCACCACACCCCCTGCTTTTCCTGGACTCAGAGTCGAATGATTCTAAAGCACGCGATTTTGTTCGTGTTCACTGGGCCGAAATAACGTGGCCATTATGGCCTGAAATGGGCCAGGTTTGAAGCGAGCTTCCTGCGCGCCTGCAATATCCAGCAGGCATGTGGGAAAAGAACGGCTTAAATGGGGACATCTGTTCAGTGCTGCTCATCTTACTCTTACAGCCAGGTCAGGTTAAGAGAATAACCTGTTCGCCACCTTTTTTTTTTTTTTTTTGTTAATAAGACTATTAGAAAAAAAAGCGAGCACACACACAAACAACACTAATTGAGCTGCCGTAGAAGCAAAGAATCAGACACACAAAGGTAGCAGCTGAGTTACAAGAGGAACTGTAAAAAATAACCATTGGGCTATTTCAGTGAAAATCTACAGGGCTGCGAGGAAAAAAAAAGAAAGAAAGAAAGAAAAGAAAATTGAATCTGTGAGTTTAGAAATGCTCTCTACAAAAATGGTTTTACATTAAGAGATTTTAAGAACTCAACAAAGACTGGTTTATTTTCAGGTTTTCATTTTCATAAAATTGATCTGAAGGTAAACGTCAATGGAAAAAAATTTTCTTACGCTTTCAAGTACTCTGAGGCCCCAACTTTTTGTTATTGGTGTTTTTTGGTCTGTGTTATCTCTGAGACATACCCCAAGTGGGGGCATCCTAGTTTGTCCCCTGATTTTAGAAAAGCGAAATGTATCCCCTTTCACAAATATCACCCATTTGTAAACCTTGTACAATGATGTGAACACATGTGCAGTTAAACCTAGAGACCCGGTGCAGCTCCTAGATTATTTGTAATTAAACACAATTCCCAGAGTAACATTTATCTTCCCGAAACTGCGATTGCAATTGTCACCCGTCTGGTGGAGACGACGGGGTAATCTGGGAGCATTACCTCCTCTAGTAATAGAACAGAATGAAAAGAAATCAATATTGTTAAGGATAAGAATTTAGTAGTTTTTAAGTCTGCGTGTTAGCTGTGAGAAAGTGATATATAATACCAAAAGAGAAAACAGCCGAAACAAATCCACTCTAGGAAAAAATCAGGGACAAACTTGTCTGAATGTCTAAGCCTCTCTCTTTCTCTCTCCTGCCTTGCACAACAAGAATACACACACACACACACACACACACACACACACCACCCCCAAATGAGCAAACTCTCTTTTCCCTACATGTGTTTCCTTCATTTACGTGATGAAAGAGAAATATGAAGTGCTGTAGAATTAATTATCAATTTCATCTGTGGGCTGTCAGGGAGATGAATACGACATATACCATAGAGTACACGTCTGCCTGTAGACCTAGCACACGATCATATCAACATACTATGATGATATGAACATTATGCATGCATACAACAAATAAGGAATTATGATTTTTCTTCCTTTACTATAGGAAGAAATACCAATTTGGCTAAATATCTTCATATTTTTCCTATCTATGAATTTACCAATACATTCATATGATTGATATACTGGAAAACTCTCCCTTGTCTTTCTGAATATAGGCAATTTGAATGCCCTAGCTAAAGGGAATCAAAGGATGTAATATCCTAAGTTAGATGAGTCTCTTTCAATTAAAACGTCCCTAACTTTTGAATGTTTCGAAGCGTCAGAGAAAAAGAATAAATATTAAGCAGTGTGATGGTGGGGGGGGGATCGAGTCAATTAAGAAATAATGTGCTTTCTCAAGCAGTCCTATTTATTTAAAAAGAGTCACCAAGGCAAGGCTTTGCATCCAGCCGGAGATCCTATGCAAGTAGATCAAGAGTCACTACTGCTTCGCTGTGGTCAACAAATGCATCCAATTAAGCAGTACCAGGAAAGTAAGGACTCGGCTGTAAACGTGGCCGGATAGTTTGAAACCGAATAGCCTCACTAATAGGGGCTATTGTTCAGTATGGAAGTTCCCATTTTCCAATCAGGAAAATACAGCCCTCTCTGGGCTCTGGCTGACTGATCCCTTCCCACCTACAGCTCAACAATCTGCCACCAGCGAGGGGCTTTTATTACCTCCCTTCCCAGGAAATGTTAGGCAACTTCCTAGTAAAGCTGCCCGAAAGCAGGAATGGACAGCAAAAGGGCACTCCTCAGGAATCCACAGGTCCATGCCTGGCCAGATTTTCTTTTCAGCAGGAAAGAAACTTTGACTAGAGAGCTCCGGGCGAGGAGACACCCCCAACCTGGCCCAGACCGCTCCTCCCCGCAGCCGCCGGCGGCGCTCGGCTCTCTCCCCACCCTACTTCAGGCTTTATTTAATAGCCAACGAGTCCGCGCACGAGGTCCCCGCACAGTGTCCAGGGATTGGGGGCTGTCTCCCTATTTGGGGAGAGGCACCCACCAGGGCACCTGGGTCTTCAGCGGGCACTGGCCGGTCAGCTTCCAGAGCTTGCGCGTCCCTGCCAACGCTCAGGAAAGCCGAATGCGAAGAGCCCGGTTTAAACGTACCCAGCAGAGACAGGCGCCTATATAGTTCATGTGTCCTTTTTTTTTTCTATTAGGCTTTTTCAGCGCTGTGTATTTACCAGACCACACTTAATACGTTCAAAACCTTATTTGGTGTAGATGTGTGGCCGGACACTTGAAAGCCTGGATAACTTTGATGTTTTCAACTATAAATCCCCACTTGTACTTAATGGTTACAAATGGTTTTATTTACTTGTCGTTCTATCTACACATTTTAATCTATTTAACCAAACAGCAGAGGCATATTTCATTCCCCACTCCCCGAAAAGGAAAAGCAGGGATCGAGGCCTCTAATTTTTTTTGGACCTTCCATTTCTTTGGTTGTGAAAGCGTAAGAGCTCCAGATTGCAGCATTGATTAGTCTTCAAACCCGGCTGCAAAAAAGCTCCCCTTCTCCACTCCATCTAAGGAGATGTTGATGTATATTGTAGCTGCAAGGTGTTAGATATACTTGAGCAAGTTGTCCCCAGGATGTAAATTAGGTCCCAAAAGCTGTTGTCCAAATCGAAGAAACAGAGAAATTAATCTGGGAGACTATCCATCATCACCGGTAATAAAGAGAGCGACATGGATGAGACAGATGATATGATTAAGGGGCTGTGGTCGTTTTAATTAACTTTTTGCTGTCCTGTAATGATCAAACTGGTCACCAGACCCGGTCAATAAGCATGTTAATATCAAACAAATAAAACCAGGGATGATTAAAAACCTCCTGGTTTATTAAATTTGAAATTCAAATGAAATTTATGCTGCAGATGCATACAGAATGCTAATAGATTTTAGCTTTATTGAAAGTGGATCTCACAGGTTTGCAAGAAACAGCAGAATATCCATCTACCCCTCTCCCTGCCAGCACTTAAACTTCATATGGGGTGGGGAAACTTTTAATTAATGTTAGGAAGGCTGCACTTCCTGTCTTTCTTCCCCTTCCAAACCTCCATATTATTATGGTATAATACTCAAGAGCAGTGATCAATATCACCAAAAGTAAACTGAACTGGATGTGCCATGAAATGCTTTGCTGGACAGGCTCTATCTACAATGGATTACAGATGTTCCCTCCTGTGGGCGATTCAAAAATAATAGAGTCACTTCTGCAAAGTGGAGAAAGAGCTGCTATTAAGACCAGTTTCACTGAAACCAGAAGCAAGATTATTGTTGTTTTAATTTTTGGTCAATTATATAATTCTCTTTGTCTTTCCTTTTAAATTCTGCTGTCTTATGCCTTATGACAAACACTAACCACTTCTTTTGGGGTGGGGGGGGTAGGATGAGAAAAAACCTTTGACACTACTACTATAAAATAAACACCTAACTTAAAAATGGGAAAAAATGGAATACACATATACATGAAAACATAAATATATTTTTCCATAATGAAGAAAGATGCACGTGCAAACCTTTGTGAAAATCTGCTGCGAGCCAACCTTACGCAAACTGAGAAATCCAGTGTGTTCATTAAATCCATACCAACACTGTGATCCATTGTTATAGGCAGAATTACATGATTCTAAAGTGAATTTATATAAATGAAATCTTAGAGGTAGATACTCAAAATTGTAATCACATGATGCTGTTTTTCTAATTCCTAGCATTTTTAAGGAAACAGTGGTTAATGCCTCTGTTTACTCTCAGAATCAGTATTTAACTTTTCAATAGTCCTGCCACACTTCCTACCAGAGATAGGAGGATAAAAAGATAAAATAAATAACTATTCATAGAAGAGAGTCTTCCCTCAAACCTTTTTTTCTCCACCTTTGAGGATGATGGTATTGATTAGAATTAAACCCCAAATTTGAACAACTGTATATTAGGTTCTTAAAATGAATATCATTATAGAAGGAGACCAAAGCAATGAAGTTAATTCTCTTTTATTTGTTAAACAGAGTTCCCTCCTTTCCCCCACCCCTTCCTCCTTCTGGGCTGGCCTGTCACGCCTTCTCAACACGCTAAAATCATTCAGAGTGGCTTGCAGGGAGAAACACGACATTTATGGTAAGCGTCAGCCTTCAGAGAAAGAAAGCAGTTCATTAATTTACTTCACACTTACTTCAAAGTATAAGAGTGTACCTTACCCCCTTAATCAATAGATATATATGATATACAGTCAATATCCCAACACTGTTAAAAAGGGGTCAGAAACACACTCTCATACCACAAACATCAGCCTCAACTCTGCTCCATGAAACAAATGCTACAACCTGACTTTGGAGTTCAGTAAACCCCAGGAGGATTTTTTTTTTTTTTGACATCTCCAGAAGCTGTGACGTACTTGAGGAAGGTTCAAAAACAATAATAAAATTAACATGTTTCTCCAGTCAAAACAAAACACTTCTCTCAGCTAGTATCATTTTAATCAACTCCGACTTAAAATTAGATTTCTGGGAGCATTTGCAACTGCTTCAAAATGTGAATTACTTTTTTTAAACATATGAATATTCAATAGGGCTCCAAGGGCTGTGGACTTTTTGTTACACTGGTATGGTGCTTTCTGTAGTTTATGATGTTCCCTTGTGGTGGCAGTGAAATTGTAATTACATTTCTGAAGGCAACTAATAACACAAATGGCAAGCAAGTTCTAAAACCCACCAAATTTGAACTGTCTATTGACATGCATACACACTCATAGATATCCGGCCCAAACGCCATTAGACACAGACGCCTCCATACATGTGGTCCACGATTTGTCAACAGCTTGTTTCTATTCTCAGATAAATAAAACTCAAAGATTTCAGTCAAAATCCTGATTTTTTTTCTCAGAAAGAGGCGGCGGGATTTCCTGCGAAAACTCCTAAATACCATAAAACGCTCAATTTCTCACCCCCAGAAAAAACAATACTCTCCCACCCCCTTCTCTATCTAATCCTTTTGTATTGAAAATTTACTCATCGCCACGGGACAAACACACCCTCTCCCCTAGAGTGAGACTTGCACTTCCAAAGCCGAATCCCACCTCAGAAGAAAAAACAAAAAGCTACCGCAGCAAAGTAACAACTCTTTGACGCAGGCGCACACAAGCCCTAACTCTCTTAAAAAAATACCCCTCAGCCTCCCTAAATTTCTACCCTTCGGCTGTAGAGCCAGGAAAGGAGAGGAAGGTATTAATACGATTTTCTTTTAAAATGTAGTGATAGTATCCATGAAATTAAGGGGGGAAAAATCACTCAAGATTTGAGCTACAGGAAACCAGAGGAAGTTGGCGACAGTGATAGCGTTTGTGAATATTTATTTATTCAGCCTCACTCAACTTCGCAGTTTCACTCTTCAAATCACCATGTCTCTCTTTTACGTATGTGCACTTCACTGCACTGTTCCTGTTCTCCACCCCCAGTTCTGTGGCACAGACACACACAAGCACACACGATTCCCCCTTCTCTCTCACACAAACATTCACACAGCCTTCGTCTCTCCCACATCAAGCGGACACACACTCATCCACCCTCCCCCTCTTTTCACACACTCATATTCACACTCCTTCCTCTCCCACAACACCAAACACACTGAGACACCACCTCCCCCGTCCACGCACACTTTACTGCACTGTCCCTCTTCTCTCCCGAGGTTTGTCACTCACAGTTACACTACACTCACACCCTTCCCCTCAACACTTTACTGGTCCGTCCCTCTTACCCCCCTTTGTCACACATGCAGCTAAACTGTCACTCACAACCCCCTCTCCCTCTCTGCACTGTCCCTCCCCTCCCCCCGTCACTGTTACACTGCTATACTCTTGCCCCCAACCTCCCCCCATCCCATCCCTCAGTCTGCAGTGTCTTCTTCTCAGCTTGGTCACACTTGTACACAGTTACACTGTTATACACACACACAACCGCTTTGCAACACACACACAGAAACCCGCGCCGCTCCCGCTCCAAACACCACCCCCCCACACCCCCCCAGAGGCGGCCGGCGGCGGCGCCGATGACCTCACGGCGCGCGCGCGGCGCGGCCAGGCGAGGCCGCAGATTGGCTGGCCGCGCCTCCGCGGCACTTCAAAGCCGGAGAGGGAGCTACAATTGTGGTGGAATGGGCGGAACTGATCATTGTATTGCACACCTCTAAAAAAAACACTGCCTCTGATTTATCAATATAAAAAAGATCCTCTGAGAGGAGGAGGGCACTTTTGTGTGATGGCAACTTCACTTCTAGGGGTGAGTCTCAGGATTTTCTCTTGCTGGTTTAATTAGTTTCCTTTTATTGCCGATCGGAGGGGGTTAAAGTCGCCCCGGCCAGGCCACGGGCTATCAGTCTCTATTGAGAGCTTTTTTCCCCCCTTTAAATACAAGTGAGTTTGGAGAAAAGAAAGAGGGGGAGAGGGGGGCAGAGTCACTTTTTTCAGAGTAGGAAAAGGTTCGAAGGGCATTTAGACAAGCCACCTCGCAGCGCCCGGCCTCTCCCCGCCCGGGAGACGTGCGCCCAGCCCATTTTACGTGCGACGATTTCGAGGGTAAAGAGAGCAAGTTTTTCCTCCTGGGCAAACTGCAGATTTTCCCTCTTCCCCTTAGAAAATTCCGCAGCCCGCCTTGTCTTGCAGGTACGTTGAACCCGTCTCTCTTTCTCTTTTTTACTATTGTAGACTTTTTTTTTTTTTAAAAGAAAATCAGGAAGAGCGAGCCAGCCCTATAGTTTGACGTCTTTTGGCCTGGGAGAAACAACCCAGGATGGGTTTGTGGGGACCAGAACAGGATTTTCAAAGCTCTTCTGTGGATTACAGGGGTAGCGCTCTTAAAAGCAATCCAATGGTTTTTCCCCAGGCTTCTCCGCAAAGGAATCTTCCTTCCTCCCCAATCTGGACTTTTTGCTTGCTTGTTTGTTTCGAAGTGCCTGGGGCCTTGTGTGCGCAAGAGTGTTGTTTTAGCTGAGAATACTTGTCAAACTCTTCTTTAGCATGGCGCTTTGCTCCCGAATCAGACGCCGGCAGCCAAACTTGTCCCCTCCCGTAGAGTAGAAAGCAGCCGGGCGCCGGGGCTGTTGGGGGAGCCAGGTGAGTTGGTGGCGCCGCGCCGCAGCGAGAAATGGGGTGCAGTGGGGCGTTTTGGAGGCTACCGGAGGACTAATGCACATTTCCTTCCTCCCTCCCCCACTGGCCCTTTGCCCACCTCCCCTCCCCCACCCCGTCTCCTCTCCTCCTTCTCTCAGGAAGAACCGAGGTTGGGATCGACTCCTTTGGCCATGCTTGCTGCTACCTGTAATAAGATCGGCAGCCCCAGCCCGTCTCCCTCCTCCCTCTCGGACAGCTCATCTTCCTTCGGCAAAGGCTTCCACCCCTGGAAACGTTCCTCGTCCTCCTCCTCCGGCAGCTGCAACGTAGTGGGCTCCAGTCTCTCGAGCTTCGGCGTGTCGGGCCCCTCCAGGAACGGCGGCTCGTCCTCGGCCGCGGCGGCTGCCGCGGCGGCGGCGGCTGCGGCTGCGGCCCTGGTGACCGACTCGTTCAGTTGCGGCGGCTCGCCGGGCTCTAGCGCCTTCTCCCTAACCTCCAGCAGCGCTGCCGCCGCTGCCGCGGCAGCCGCCGCCGCCGCCTCGAGCTCTCCCTTCGCAAACGACTACTCGGTGTTCCAGGCCCCTGGCGTATCGGGGGGCGGCGGCGGCGGCGGGGGCGGCGGCGGCGGCGGCGGCTCCTCCGCGCACTCGCAGGACGGCTCCCACCAGCCAGTGTTCATCTCCAAGGTGCACACCTCTGTGGACGGGCTGCAGGGCATCTACCCGCGCGTGGGCATGGCGCACCCATACGAGTCGTGGTTCAAGCCCTCGCACCCCGGCCTGGGCGCCGCCGGCGACGTGGGCTCGGCCGGCGCCTCCAGCTGGTGGGACGTGGGCGCGGGCTGGATCGACGTGCAGAACCCGAACGGCGCGGCGGCGCTGCCCGGCTCGCTGCACCCAGCCGCCGGGGGGCTCCAAACCTCGCTGCACTCGCCGCTCGGAGGCTACAACTCGGATTACTCAGGCCTGAGCCACTCAGCCTTCAGCAGCGGCGCCTCTTCACACCTGCTCAGCCCCGCCGGGCAGCACCTCATGGATGGCTTCAAGCCGGTGCTGCCCGGCTCCTACCCGGACTCGGCCCCATCGCCGCTGGCCGGAGCTGGGGGCTCCATGCTGAGCGCGGGGCCGTCTGCGCCGCTGGGGGGCTCCCCGCGTTCTTCCGCCCGCCGCTACTCCGGCCGCGCCACCTGCGACTGCCCCAACTGCCAGGAGGCGGAGCGGCTGGGTCCGGCCGGGGCGAGCCTGCGGCGCAAGGGCCTGCACAGCTGCCACATCCCGGGCTGCGGCAAGGTGTACGGCAAGACGTCGCACCTCAAGGCGCACCTGCGCTGGCACACGGGCGAGCGGCCCTTCGTGTGCAACTGGCTCTTCTGCGGCAAGCGCTTCACGCGCTCCGACGAGCTGCAGCGGCACCTGCGGACCCACACCGGCGAGAAGCGCTTCGCCTGCCCTGTCTGCAACAAGCGCTTCATGCGCAGCGACCACCTCAGCAAGCACGTGAAGACGCACAGCGGCGGCGGCGGTGGCTCGGCGGGGTCAGGCAGCGGCGGCAAGAAGGGCAGCGACACCGACAGCGAGCACAGCGCCGCGGGCAGCCCGCCTTGCCACTCCCCGGAGCTGCTGCAGCCCCCCGAGCCTGGGCACCGCAACGGCCTGGAGTGACGCGCACCCCGCCCCTGCCCCTCTCGCCTTCCCCCTCCCACCTTGGTCCGCTTGGGCCCTGTGGGTCCTGGCCTCAGTTCCAGCCTCTCTACACTGCACCCTGCTCACTCTCTCTGTCTCTTTCTGCCCGTGTCCCTCTCTCTTTTAACTCCCTCTGTGACAACTTTGTAAAGGGAATGTGGACATGTAAGTAACACGCGTTGCTCTCCTGGGCCCTGGCTGTCTCTCCCCACCGGGTGACACTGTCGGAGCCCAGTACAGCCCAAGCCAGCGCCTTGCCGGGCCTTTAATTTTGGTCCTCTCCTCCTCGTCCTCCCTCCGTCATCCCCAGCTTTGACGGGCACATCTTTTAGAGGAGAGCGGCCACTGGAGGTAGAGCTGGACCGATCCAGTGCCTGGGAGACCGGGGGCCTCTGCACGTGCGGTAACAACTAGGCTGAGCAAGGTTGAGCAGCGCCGTGGGGAGGGCGAGGCAGTAGGCCCACCCATGGCCTCCCCCCGCCCCCCCCCCCCCCGGGCTAGCGACTTGGTACCAGAACCTCAGTCTTGGGCGTCTAGGCTGCGGAGCGCCCTGCCCTGCCGCTGCGCGCCGCTGCCTGTCCTGCGCTGAGCCGTCGGGAGCCCATCTGGCGGCACCGAGACCAGAGTTTCCTAGTTTAGCTCTCCGACGTCAGCTCTGCCTCTTTTTCTTTGTTCCCTGGGGTGGAACCGAAGCAAGTTTCGGCTAAGGGCAGTCTTGGTGAATCGCTGCAGCAGCCTTCCTTTATCTTTATAACTTTTTTTTTTTAATGAAAAAGAAAAAAAAAACTAAAGAAAATAAGAAAAACAGCATCCTTCCATTTGGTTTCCCTTCTAGATAGCTTTTCCTCTAGCAGTGAGCAAGTCTTTCTCTCGAAACTTTGCTAATATTGATCCCAAAGTTATTTTGATCGCATTAACTTAACTTATGGGTTGGGGGTGGGGGTGGGGGTGAGGGTAGGTGTCTTTTTCTTATGCAAAAATACCCCTTTCCGGTGAGACCAGATTAACTATCTCCGTGTTTGTCCTTTTCTACCTCGTTTTCACCACTCCCGAGCATAATCTCCTTTTTTTTTTTTTTTTTTGCTAGTCTAGCCGTCAATTTGTATAGTACCCATTTCTGTAAATTTTTGCAATTCGTTGAAGATTCTTAGGGTTAAACTTTTTTTGTGTGTGTGATTCAAACTTATAAAGAAGTGAAGAAGCTGTCGTTTATTTCAGACGAGGCTGTAGTTTAAATGCCAAAAGGGAAAATAGAAAAAAAAATTGTAAGATATATCTGAACCTAATGGTTTGTACAACTGGAGAATCGTTCTAGATTAGGTATCAATTAACTATAACTCCACCAATGTATGGGTGCGAGGTGCAGTTGTCCAGGAGACGATTTTGTATAGTATTTTTCTTGTACATTACTTCCAGTAAATATTTGAAAATATATTGAAGTAAACTTGATTTTTTTTTTTTTTTTGGTCACAAGAAAATATTAAGAGTTATTCTTGCAGTTCTGATGAGCTGCAGGTTTATTGAACTCACTTCTGGAGGTGCAGAGCCACAAACGCACTTTCCGGGCCTAGTTTTGCTCGAGTATGAATTTAGATAGGTATCAAACTGTAACTAAGACAATATTTGATAAATGTGGGATGACACTTAATTTAATGGAGCATGTACTTATTTGCATTTGCTGGCAGTTCAGGCATAGTTAAAGTGAGAGTTCACCTATATTTCATAATAACTGGGTCTGCCAAAACCCATGTGTTAAATAAATTGTCCAAGTGAATCTCAACTAATTTTGGCCTTTGTGTATTTCCTAAAGGTAATATTGTTAACTGTTAATAAACACTCCTGACACTACATTTAAATGTTTGCAGATTCTGCAAACTAATTGCTCATTGTAATGTTGAAATAATTTGGATATTTCACATTGAAATGAAAAGCCTTTCTCTGGAACATTTTAGACTTGCATTTTAAATGCATGAAATGTAATTGATTTATTTGTAATATTTTAAATGGTATTAATAAACTCAGATAAAAGACTAGGTCAGTTAATTTGTATTTTTTTTCCTTTTTAAACTACGGACATTTGCATTTATCTTCAGTTAAATGTCTAATTTAAACAAAATATAATCCTGTTTGTGGTAATATTTAAATAATTGCCTTTAAGATATTACTTAGATGGAATGCTATATTTGGCAAAGCTGTGTTTTCTCTATTTACCAAGATAAAGACTGTAGTGTCTAAGAAATGTAATTAATTATTTACCAGTAGATTTAGCTCCAAGCATCAGGATTTACTGACCTCTTAAAATTTGTACAAAGTCACCAAACAGTCTAAAGAAATTTCTCTGTTCTGCTTCTTCTCACTCTCCAGAAGGATTCAGGTTGTTGGCCATTGATTGCATTTGGTATTTAAAAGGCCACATCTTACACAAGAAGATCAATACATCTAAAATAAAAACATGGGTTTGGGGATAACTTTTGTTGTTAGGGGGTGGAGGAGGTCAGGCTAACAAAAGCTGGTTTTTGGCATTCCATGTCTTAGCTAAAGATTATGTAGAGGTAAATATCAGTAGTAGATTCCTGTTGAAATGAGTTATCTGTTCTTTTAAAGTCTCTAAACAGCCACCAAAGAAAAGGAAGGTTAAACCTTAATCTATCTACTAGGCTACTGTCCATAGGTGTCAATGATGCCAATAAAAAAATATTGTCTTGTTATGTCTAAGTGCATTTAAGCAATGGGTGTTCCTTGAGCCATACTTTGAAACATAAAATACTTTAAATGTTGATTGCTGTTTTATCAAACTATTTCACTATTAGATTAATATTATTATTTTGAAACAAACTGAATAAAAAGTTAGAGTGTTCAGATTCTCATAAGTTTAGCTTCTTTCTTTCTGTTTGCATTCCCCCACCCTAAGTTCAGTCTCGGTGTGCATCTTGAACTAAAAATTTTCCAGTGAAATTTATATAGTCTTTATGATCCATAGAAACGGAAGTGAAAATAGAATGCTATAAATACTGTAAATTCAGAAGAAAAAAAACAATTAGGGATAAAATATTTTAGAATAATGCAGTTTGTGCCCAAGTAGCAGAGTGCCTTAATCCTGTTGCCTATGCTGATGTTTGAGACTTCCAATCCTATGGTTTTAGGCAAGCAAGTTAGCTCTGATTCTTTGCTGTACTATAGCTCTAAATAATGTTTTTAAAAAGTAAAATAGTCTCCTTCGTCACTTTCTTCCTAGGAATCACACACAGAACACAATTTAAGTGTTGCTTCGTTTTTATTGAAAGTTGCAGAGCTGAGGGATTCGGAGAAAACAGTTCTGAATGAGTTAAATGTAGTGGCAGGTAAGCAGAAAGCAGCTTGGTACATTTATAATATCAGTTGTATTATACACAGAATCACATTTGATTTACGAAGTGGGTGATGACAAGGAGAGATATTGTCTGGAAGAAGACTTCTTTGGGGTGGATGAACGGGGACAGATTTTGCTGTAGCATAGATGTTCAAACTTTCACTTTCTTCCTTTGGCTCCTCCTCTCTGTTCTACCTTTGGTTTATTTTGTATTGTTGGTTATTGAGCAATATTTCTAGATTCATTTTCTGCAGGGTGGGCAGGGTTCCCTTTTGGGGATGAACATCTTTTTGGAGGATAGAGGATGAAGTGCAAAATTGTGGTTTCTTCCTGCTTTATCTGTGCTAAAGCACCTCTTAACAGTGCCTGCAGGCTCACTCAAATGAAGCCAAAGTCTTGGTCTCACTTTGAACCAAGGGACCAGCTTCCAGTCTTACAGATCAAGGTAGAGTTAAACTAGTTGTTGACCCAGAGGTCAGGCCAGCATATATCAGTCCACCCTCTGGAGACTAGAATAGGACTGCAGCTCAGTCCAGCTTTTCTGTTAACCTGTCTCATTTCTTCCCCAAACATGAGTGTTTCTTCCTTATCCTGCTTTTTCCTGTTCTGGTCCAACTTCTTTTTGGATGATGTCTTTTGCTTAGGGACGTGACTGTGATTTGTTAAGGTTGGGCTATCAACAAAAATATTTTAGGCTAAAACTTAATTTAAACAAATGTGATGAGTTTTTCTCATCCCTCTCCTATAACAACTGATATTAGAAAAAGTTCCTGGATGGGTTTGCCCTCCTTCCACTGTCCTCTTAACTCCAATCTTGGTATAACTTCTCAACTGAGGTTCCCGTGGGGACAGAATGCTGAAATTAAAAAAGACAAGCACGTGATGAGACTGGACTCCTGGGCGGACAGATCGATAATCCTGCCATCAACATTTTCATCTCCCCGTGGATCTTTTGGTTTGATTATTGAATGGAATGTTACAGAAGGCCACTGGAGGAATTTTTTAAACAAATATTTTATTTTAGAGGATTAGCTCAAAGGTCAGATGATCTTTTAGGCTGGTAAATTAAGGTAGGAACTTTACAGAAAAAAAGTAGATTTGATTATTCTCTGGTGGCCTAAAATGGTAAAGATGAATATTATTATGAAAGAAGTTCTACATTTTGCTCAATTTTTCATACAAATAGCCTCAAAGAGGGGTTAATTTGATGCAGGTATTTTGAATAAACTGGGGCTTTTAATTTCCTGCTGGCTTTTGCTGCTTCTGTCCAAACAGGCAGGAATTATTATTTCTTCCTACACCCCTAAGAAAAACTCAGGTATGATCAAGTCTCCTCTCTCTTTTAAAAATATGGTTTCTATAGTTGTTTGCTTTTTTCCCCCCTTTCTTTAAAAAATGCCCCAGCAGATTAATTCTATCGCTGTCTTTAAAGAAAATCGTATTAAGGGATCAACAGGAGTGAAGTGTACTCATTTTTAAGTTAGGACTGTAGTTCTGGGTGGCATCCTTTGAAGACTTTGCTCGATATACAATTGTTGCTGTTGTTTAAAAAGTAAGATTCAGAATTTGCTTTCGCCCTATTTATTCCCTGCTTCCGGATTAAAGGAAAGCCGATAATTCCTTGCTGTCCTGGGCTCCAGCGGCTGAGGTTTAAGGGGATGCGCGTCAGTGGCCATCTCTTTAGGTTCGCTGTATTCCCTGCGCGCAGAAGTGTTGATTTGCTTGGGGGCGGGGTGGGGTGGGGTGGTGGAATCTATTTCTTTTCGTCCCTGGGCGCGTGTTTAATTTAATTTAATTTTCTGCGGAGTCTCCTGGCGGTGAGGAAGCAGCCTTATACATTTTACTTTGGTTCCTAATGACAGTCGGGGCTTCTAGAGCGCTAGAGACAGCGAGGAGAGCTGGTGGGGCGTGGGGAGTGACTGGGAACAAGAAATAAAGCGCCCGCTCAAAACTGCCGCTTTTCATGGTGTTCTTTCAAGTCCATCTTATTGGGGCTTCTTTTAAGCCCACTCCCTAACTTTACTCCTCAGACAAGCATTTCTTGCTGCGCAGGAGGGAAGGGTGGAGGCGCCCTCTGCATCCCTTGCGGGGTTCGAGGCGGAGGTCTGGGCTGCCCAAAGTTCCCCTCATTCTCTGTTCCATTGAGTTCAAGGGTAGGTTTTGAGCCCAGGAGAATTTCCCAGCCTTTCTAAACGCTACCTCCTCTTTCCTCTCACTTCTGGACGTGCCGGCTGCTCTCAAAATGACCCTCCGAGGCCCCCGGGAAGAGTTCGGAGGAGGCGAGGCGCGTCGTCCGCCCGAGGGTTGCAGTGAAGGGTGGGGCGGCAGTCGGGTCTACCCGCGAGCCCCGGTCCCCTCCCGCAGTCCCCCCCGTGCTGCTGGACAAGCCGCCCTGCGCGGTGCCAGCGCACACAAAGGCGTCGCGGCCGCCTCCGCCCGCTGCGCGGACTGCGAGCGCCACCACGTGCCCCGCGACCGCGCTGCAGCGCGCCCGCCGCAGGCGACACCAACCCGAGCAGCCCGCGCTTCCCGGAGCCTCTCTGGCTCCACCAAAACCCACCGTGGGAATCGCCGCGGTGAGCCTCCCCCGCGCTCACCTCCCAGCTCAAAAGACACTCGAGGGGCTTTCCTGGTGGCGCAGTGGTTGAGAGTCCGCCTGTCGATGCAGCGGATACGGGTTCGTGCCCCGGTCCCAGAAGATCCCACATGCCGCGGAGCGGCTGGGTCCGTGAGCCATGGCCGCTGAGCCTGCGCGTCCGGAGCCTGTGCTCCGCAACGGGAGAGGCCGCAACAGTGAGAGGCCCGCGTACGGCAAAAAAAAAAAAAAAAAAAAAGATACTCGGGCCGGATAGGGATGGGGGGATTCCCTTCCCTTCTTTTTCTCTCCGAATCCCCAAGCATCCTTCCTCTGTCCTTGGCCATCCGAGCGCCTGGACACTGGGGCCTCTGTCCCACCCTATCCGGGGCTGATAGGCCAAGTTCTGCGTCTTGCCGGTGCCACCCGGGCCCGCCGCGGCGTGGACGGGCTGAGGGTGTTCATCCCGAACTTGTTGGATATTTCTCTCCTGGCTTTAGCAACGACTGTTCTCTTTTCTTGGCCAAACTACTTTGTTCACTCTCACCCGCCTCCTCCCCCTTTCCTCCCCCGTGGCAGATCAACAAACTGCAGCGTCCTCCGTCGGCAGGAAGTGTTCTTCTTGTCATTTTATTATGGGTTTGCCAGGAACTTGTGCACCTTTTCTCACACTGTTATCTTAAGGGAAGCAGAGTCAAGTCTGATTGGCTGTGATTTTTGATTTCAGGAATCAAAAGAACAGTTTAGCCACTTAAGGGACTATCTAGGGGAGAATCTTACCGATAGGTAGATATAGACATATAATCACTGTACCTGTTGAACAGAACTCAACTTGTCTTTACCAAGTTGTACCTAAATCCCAACAACCTCTCTTGGGCTTTCTTCCCTTCCCTTCTTGCCCCTCCACCCTTCGGGCAGCTGGATATTTGGGGAGCGCTAGCCACATTCTCCAGGCTCCGTATTTTGGTGACATCTGAAGGAAGGGGAGGATGGATCAATCTCTAGGAAAGAGTACCGTACTCCCTTTAAAGATCTTTACTTTGAAAACGTACCTGCCGCTCCCTGGGGGCGGGGGGCTGAGGAACAGAGCCCTCTCCCAGGAAGCCTCTCCCTGCCCCTGACTCTCTTAGGCGCCTCTAGGACTTGGGCCCTCTGGTCTTGAAAGCTCATCATGCAGGTTTGGATCTATGGGTTCCACTTTGTACTCTCTAGATATGCCAGGGATTCAACTTGGCATGTATTTTTGGTTATGCATGCACCTTCTATACGCGTTTAAGGCACCCTGTGATGCGCTGCAGTATAAGCATCTTCCTTAATACTCAAGAGTTCTCAGAGCTGCACACCTGAGTGTGATATGGCTCCAGCCATTCCCGCCTGTGGTTAAATCCACGGGCTCCATTGACCCCAATCCCAGTAGCAGGGAAGGGAGGGGAATGGCCTATCTGGTCTGCAGTGAGGGCCTCGCGCGCCAAGCCCCTGGAGCCTCCCAGTAGAAGCAGTCTGGCCTCCTGGAGCTGCAGGATATATTTGACACATCCACCTCCGGAGCCTCCATCACCCTCCCCCCTCAAACCAGCCGGTGACGAGACCCCCACCTCCACCCCTCTCTCCAGGGTCCGGAAAGCCGGGAAGCGCTGGAATGTCGCGTTCTCTCACCCTATTGTGCCTAGGTGTTGCAAACCACTGGAGGACAGAGCTTCGGGCTTTGATCTCATGTCCCGGTCATTCTTTAGCACAGAGGGGTGAGTTTAAATTAAATTTCTTTCTCTGCTGATAAGTTCTAATGGGCCTCAGAAGGTGAATAATTATGCAGTAACATTTCATGGGTTGTTGGAGTGGGAATTCCCACTGCGCTGTCACCAGGAACAGCATTTCCCCTGTACCTCAATGGTAAATGAAGCTTCACAAGTAAGCTACAAGCGTCTTTCAAAATCTACGAGTGGATAGATTTTGATCCTTCCCTGCCCTCGCCTTTCTTGCCCCTGCAAAGCAGTTTGGTGTCACTTTTTAAATTTAAGTTCTATTCGTGGCTTAAAAGTACTTTAAAAATCTCTACTAAAGGATCTTATGTCTGAGTGTAAAAAATTTTTGCTTTGATGATTAAATATGCATTCCTATCAAGACAAAGTACACATTGATGAAAGCGGAGGCCGCATTTTCCTGGAAAAAGGCAGACAAGACACCTGGGATTTGCCACCAAATACCTGGACTTAGTCTTGCTATCTCTCTTCACTTATTTTAGTGAATTAGTGCTTTTTTGCTTGCTTTCTGAGAAAAAGGGTCAAGACCTGGAACTGCTACAATCAGTGTTCTGAACCCACCTGGTTTGCAGTTCAGAAATGTACTTTCTGTGGGGGAGGGGGAGGCTAAAAACCATAATGCATTGCTGCTTCATTCAAAATAGCCATCTACCTATTTGAGACTGTGGGCTTCTTTAAGATTTTGATTTATAGTTACTTTCCCCCTAAGATAGATAAGAAACAGCATCAACAGTTTGAATATTTAAATGGATCACGACATTTTGACAGACATTTTAAAATCAGACTCTTAGCTTAAATCAAAGAAATCTAAATTTGTAATTTAAAAGCACAGGGGAACTCTTTAAGGTTTTCTTCTTTAAAGAAAATCCTTTATACATCAGTGTTTCATTGCTTAGCATTTTCCTTGTTTACTTTTCTTCCCTTTAAATTTCTTCCTTTAAATGAATTGAGCTCCCACAAGTTTTAAGATTTCTAAATCAACACATAGAAACTGGAGCCTGCTTATCAAGTTTTCACTCCTCTCTTGGCAACTAATTTGAAAGGGCCCAAACAATGAGTTGATTTACATTATGCTCATTTCACCCTGTACTCCATGTGAATGTTGGAAAAAACCCTCAATACTTTATCTAGGGTTATCTTTACAGCTTTGAGGCGACGGATCCTTCCAGCTTTAAGTTTTTTAGCCACTCCATTTTAAGCACTGAAATAGAAGAAAGAAAGTAGATGTCGTGCCCTCCGCCTCCCCCAGAGTTCAGGTGATTGTCTAGTTCAACTGAAAATAAGGGATTTGTACTGCCCAATTTTGCACCCAATTTAATGTCCCTAATTATTCAGGTACCCTATCATCAGGTTTCCCATCATTTCAGGAAGTTTTGTGCTCATTCTTCTTCAATGCTTCGTTTCTCTCTTACATACCTGTCCCTTATTTTTTTGTTTGTTTTGTTGTTTTTATAAGCACTTTCCCCTTTCAATTAAACAAACAATGGCCTTTGTAAGGGAGGGGGAACCTAGTAGGTAGAAATGAATTTAAGTTATTCACATTGATTTAGTGAATGAATATTATCAAGTTATACATACTCTAACAGAATTTGACTATAGATATATGAAGTCTCAATGTAAGAGAAAATAATCATTTTTATAACATTAAATTCTATTTCTCCCAAACTTTAAGAAAATAAGGTTCTTGTAGGTGACAATTCAATAGCCTTTGTACTATGAGGCAAACTAAGTTTTGCTCTTTCTCCCAGTAAATATTTGCTCTTTCTCCCAGTAAAAAAAAAAAAAACCTGTAGTGGTTAAGTAGAGTACTGTACACATATATTTCCTATACCCTCAATAGTGACATATTTTAGTTTATTATCACAATTGAATGTTATAATTGTAATGAATAGGAAGCAGTAAAACCACCTTGTAAATATTTTGGCAACAGAACATTATATATTCTTCAGCTGCATACACTTTGTAGAAAGCATATGATATAATTTATTTAGTATATGGTGTAATGATTAAATTTGAACATACTTTGCTTAGTGACATGTTCATTTGAATGTTTTAATATGTATACCCAGGAAAATCAGAATCAGTGAAGTGTTCCATTCTTAAAATTCACCTGTTGTTTTGTAGAGAAAATTTTAGTTTCAAAAGAGGGGTATAATAGTGATCCCTGTTGTAGAGGAATGGCATTTATGTCTGTAAAGTGGTTTAGAATGACTTATTACTTTATACTCCAAAAGAAGTAGCAATTTTACTTCATTGTTTTAAAGTAAAGTTTTCATTTTGGAATAATTTTAGATCTACAGAAAAGTTGTAAAAATAGTATAGTGAGCTCTAGTAGTTTTCTCTGTTATTAACATCTTACATTATGATGGTATATTTGTCAAACCCAGGAAATCTATATTGGTATATAATTTTTTAAAATAAAGAATTAAAGGCAACAAGTGTTGCACTGCACATCAGTCAGTGGTAGACTGCAGCTTAGGAAAATGCTGACTTCTTTTTGCTCAACTTCTTATATAGCCAACTTGCCTATGCAGAGGCTATGTACTACATTAGCAAGTTATGTAGAAAGCTATTCCTCAGGAAGGTTTTTAAAATATAGTGTCTTAGAATAAAAAGTTTTTTATTTCTTTCATAGTTAATTAAAATCTAAGAAAATATATCTAGTTCAGTTTTCATTTTTTATTTTATGTATGGAAGCATCAGATTAAATTTTGAATGGTTGACAGTTTCACTTAAAATTATCAAAAATTTATTCTTAGCAATGTTCTACTTGTAGCCTAGACCTATTTTTTGTTCTACAATTTAAAATGGCTTATTTACTCATTATTGTACTACAAAATACGAATAATCTAATGTTTCTATTTATTTCCTCCATATTTTTGAAGTTAAATTTTAGGATCATTTTTACTAAGGAACTGAGTTTGTCAGAATATAGAAAGCTTTAAAACTTAATGGTTGAGTCTTTTTTTTTTTTTTTTTTTTTTTAAGCACAAATAAATGTGTCTCTACACTCCATGGAGCAATACACTTGCATGGGTCTTTGTCTTGTTTAAGTGAGATTATAAGGAGTTTCAGAAAAAAGGAAAGTATCCTTTATTTAAAATGTATTTTCACTCTACATAGAGTTGTTGGATAAAACACAGGAAACGCAGTTATATTTGAATTTTAGATAAACAACAAATAATTTTTTTTAGCATGAGTATGCCCCATGCAATTATACTAAACGTGATTTGATGTTTTTTTTAAAAATTCAGATTTAACTGGACGTCCTGATTTTTCATTTTTTTTTCATTTTTGAATGAAATTCATGTATCTATAAGGACAAATCTAAAAATAGAAGACAATATACAAACAAAGTAACTCATGCCTGTTCATGAACATGCTAAGGATAGCGTGCTGTACTATTTAAAAGGGAAATGCAAGACATAATGAAGTTAAAAGTTACTTGTTACCTGTAGGGTGAAAATATAAAATTGATTTTCCTATCACTCTTTTCTGTTTCTTATTTTTCAGCTTGTTTGGCTTCCATCTGGGCTTTACACTTTTAGAATGCTAGTACTACCTTGCCATACTAAGAAACTACATTCATCTAGCTTTCAAGAAAGTAATATTATACTGATGTGTGCACTCTTCTTTTTAATATTAATGCTATAAAAAAGGAGGTATCTAAAAAATCACCCTAATTCATTAGTTTCATGCAGTTAGGACCCTATACTGAAGTTTTGCTTTTGCAAATTCGATTCCGTAGATACTTTACACTACCCCCGGTTTAATTGCTCTCACTTAAACTGCATAAATGTGGATTCCTATATTTCCAGAAGTCATGTATAAGTTGTAGTAGCAGTACTGCATATGAAATTCAGTTGCCAGGTATTCCATCGATTACAACTAAATAACCAGAAGTTAAAGTTCTCTGTACCAGGAGAGTTTGTTTTTCCTTCTGTGCAAGTAGTGCTTTTTAGGACATAAAGGTAATAGCCACTTATTATTTTTTTTATAGGGTTTTTTTTTTTTAATATTAAAGTTTTGGTCTTTTTTTTTTTTAATAAGTAATTCAGCGAGGAAGGCAGAATAATTCTTTATTTTATTTATTTATTTTTGGCTGTGTTGGGTCTTCGTTTCTGTGCGAGGGCTTTCTCCAGTTGCGGCAAGCGGGGCCACTCTTCATCGCGGTGCGCGGGCCTCTTCACTATCGCGGCTTCTCTTGTTGAGGAGCACAGGCTCCAGACACGCAGGCTCAGTAGTTGTGGCTCACGGGGCTAGTTGCTCCGCGGCATGTGGGATCCTGCCAGACCAGGGCTTGAACCCGTGTCCCCTGCATTGGCAGGCAGATTCTCAACCACTGCACCACCAGGGAAGCCCATAGCCACTTATTTATTCATGACATTTTCTCAAGAAGCAATCCATTAACCTAATGTAAGAGTTTTCTTTCTTGCGATTCATTTATACTATTAATTTAATTTTTCTAACAATTTCCTATCTTTTGATAATTATTGTTTGTGATTATCCCCAGAAATAATGAGTAAAATTCTGTGTAGCTTAGACACGATACAGGCTAATAAAAAGTGAGGGGGAGAATGAACCTGGCATCTGAGGTTTATCCATCTTGCTTTCACACAGCTCAAAGGGTAAGTAAAAACAATATTTACAGGCCATGTATGCCAATCAGGTAGATCATTAAGAACAATACAGGCAGTCTTTTATCCATAAACAGGGAATTTATCAAAAACCCAGGCTTTAAAGGTAGCTGCTTTTACCAGGCAATACACCTATTACTGTAAGTGTCCAGAAGAAATGGGTAAGTGGGAAGTGTAGGAAAATTTACTTTGGAGGCTGCCTTGATGGTAGCACTCCCTGAAAATTAAATTGTAAGCAAGTTTCCACAAACTGCCCTACTTTTTTTCCCCACTTTACTTTGTTTTATAAAACTAATTAGATATTCATTTGGATTAATAAATATTTTTTAAAATGTAATTACCTCTGTGAATTTTGAGGGAGGCCTTCACATACAAATGCAAATTTGTCAACTCATAATACCTCCATCCTAATCCAAAGATTTTCCATTTCAACAGAAGTTTTCAACTTCATTTTTTTGGAGACTCTTAGATGCTCACTGAAGATACCCTAGAAAGTACAAGGAATTGTGAAGAAGCAGAGAAAACAAATTACCTTAAAGCTACTTCTGAGAAACAAAAATTATGTCTTATAATCTTTGTTCCAAGTGACTTTTTTCTTACATGTATGTACAAGAGTATAACCTACTTTTTTCCCATTAATATTAAAATAAATTCCCCCCACTATTAAAAATTATCTGCAAACACAATTTTAAATGGTATGGACCTCATATATCAAAATTTTACTACTTCCCCAATATGGGGCATTTAGCTGTTTCCAAATGATTGAACATCCTTTTGCATGACTTTTTGTTCTAATTTCTGATTATTTCCTTAGGATACTAAAAGAGGAGGGAATTCTTGAGGGATAAGAACATTTTACAGGCTCTAGATAGGGATGACCAGATTACTGTCCCTGTAGCAGTTTGTACTTCAGGAAACAGCTGTTAAAAGAACCAGCCTTAAGTGCACTGAATTCTTTGTTCACTTAATAAGGAAGAAATGAATCTCATTATTGCTTTAAGTTGTATATTTTAGATCCCTAACCTTTTCTTCCACATCTTTATTTGCTATTTTTATTCCCTCTTTTGTGAATTGTCCTTCCATGGTTATGACCTTTTGAATGAGGGTCCACTTGGTTGCAAAATCAAGCAGATGATCTGGGCCAATGGAGAACATTGTGGGGAAAGAGAGTGCTGGCTCTGGAAGCAGAAACTCCTTTTAAGGCTTTGCACCATACAGTTCCAGTAAACTGAAACCTGCAGATCAGTTTCCATTTGTTAGTACCAGATTAATTACAGTAAGTGGGCAAAATGGAACATAATATGTGTTATCATTTTACAAAAGAATTTTGGGAAACAATCTGTTGTATTTCCCAACTGAGAGTGGACACCACTGTCACATGGTACTAAATATAGATTCACTTGAACATGTTAGCTGTAACTGGTTGAAAAGTTAAAAAAAAAAAAGATTTCAATCAATGAGTCTATAGGATACCCCCCCAAAATGACATGATTTTTATAGTTTACTTTTTAACTGAATTAGCCAGATGTTTTGGCCCCTGGCTGCACGAAGCCACAGAATTGACCTTTAAAGAGAGGTAATTCATTCATGGCCACCATACATAATGAGTCTGATTTGAATCAGCTGTCTTAGCGGGACAAAAAGATCTGTTTTAAAATGTTGATATTTTATGACTGTTGGAGAAGTAACGTCCAAGAGTAAAGTTACGTCTACTTAATCACTAATTAATTCTAAGTTTCTTAAAAAGGTTTTCATAATTCTACATAAGTTATTCTTTAACAAGCTTGAAGTAATACCTGCATGACATATTCATTAGCCCTTGAAAGGAATGCTTAAATGCAGCCACTAAAGAGGCTGTCACTCTTGAATTGTTGGGAAAAGAGAAGGAAGAAGGGGGTAAGTAGATTGGACATATACCGTATCTCTAATATAGCCTCAGCTTGTAGTAGAGTAAACTGTATCTCATAGTGATTTTTTTTTTTTTTTTGCGGTACGCGGGCCTCACTGCTGTGGCCTCTGCCGTTGCGGAACACAGGCTCCGGACGCGCAGGCTCAGCGGCCATGGCTCACGGGCCCAGCCGCTCCGCGGCATGTGGGATGTTCCCAGACCGGGGCACGAACCCGTGTCCCCTGCATCGGCAGGCGGACTCTCAACCACTGCGCCACCAGGGAAGCCCCATAGTGATATTTTAAATGATACATTTGCTGCTGTTCAAAAAATTTTAAAAACAAGTCAACAGCCTACTTTGTGTTCAGTACTTTGGGTTAAAAATAACCCTTAAGCATGATCGTGAATCACAGTCATAATTGGAGAACTTACTTAAAATTGTAAAACAGAAGTAAAATATTTCTTGTGTCCTTTCTTTAAGGAAAAAATGATCATTTGAAAAAAATAAAAAATCACCCCATCATTCTGACCTTATGACTCTATTTAAAAATTTAATAATATGTACGCATTATAGCATTATAATTTTAAAATGCTCAAACTGTGTTAAAATAACTTAAACCTTGGTCTGTGAGTCTATATGTATTTACTTGGAATTAAGCCCAATCTATTTTGATCTAAAATTGTTACAAGGGGACAGAGGTTAATTTAGTTTGTCCTCCAAATAAAGTTACTTGATTATTAAGTAAATTTAAATATTCTATTGCGTATAACAAACTAATAGAGCTCACTGATGTTGCTAAATAGACTTTTGTAAAAGTAACTGCTCTTTCTTCTTTTAACTATATATAGGAAATTCTGAATACACCAAAAAAAAAAAAAAAAAGGATACAAGAGCCTATGCCTTTTAAAAACTATACTACAGCAAAGAAAATAGGTGAACACTTATTGGACTTCATTAATTATTCTATCCATGCTCAGGTTTACAACTTTTATTTATGAATCCTATATTTAAAGTGGCTGGTTTTGGAGATAGTTTTTTTGTTTTTGTTTTTTAATTCTGGTCTAGAACAATGGTTCTCAATTTTGTTGTTGTTAATAAACCCCTTTGAGAATTTGATGCAGGCTATAGACCTTAATTTAAGAATATGTTAATCTCAAATCAACACCTCTCTGACACCTATAAATAGACTTAAGATTTAGAGCTAGAGGTGTACTTTTGAGTCCTTAGTTTGTATGCTCTACTAAAATGTTACACATTTTAGAAGAATTTTACCTGAGTAAATCAAAGAAAGTGTCTTTTATCTTTGGCTTTGTAATCTACCTTGGTAAAAATGAATGTGGAGAAAGGAGAAAGGTTAACTCTTTTCTGACGAGACTGGAGTTTCTCTGAAGATTCCAATATTCACTTAAGGAGCAACTTGAAATACAAAACATCAGCGAAGAACCACGGGATTGTTGTCCTTCACATTTCAGAAGTTAATGATTAACATTTTGTGATGTTTTGTACTTCTCTTGCTTATTCTGTGTATGCTGGGTTCCGAATGTTTTGTCTAGGTTAATGTCATAGACCTTCCATCAGTATGGAAATATATGGAATTTTATAGTTTTTATAGTCCATCATTAAATATCCCTTTTAAAATAATTTTATTACTGAAGCAGTATTTATTGTACAGTATTTGGAAAGTTGTTCTTATGAACAGGAGCCTCAGTATAGTTGAGCAAACCTGAACCACTTTTGATGGCTCCACCTTAGCCAATACATTACCCAATGCATATGTTACTACGTTTTTTTTTTTTAGTTGCAACATTTGTAAATCTGTCTTAGTTTTTGTATAACATAGCTATCAAGATCTTTTTTATCTTACGCAAAGAGAGGAATGATGCATCAGCAAGTGGGCTGCAAATGGAACAAAGAGTTATGATAAACACCCTGAAAATAAGATAGCAGGGGTGATTCAACAGTGAGAGAAACAATCTATGTAGATCTCAGGGTCTAATCTTCCTCTACACTTGTGAGTGTGTGTGTCTGAAGGTAGAGAAAACTGAACACTTGTGGGGAAAATGTGCTATTGCCAGAGCAGCTATATTTCTAACCCTTCCGAATTGTAATCGGGTTGTGTACGAGAATTTTTTTCAGTGTGGGTGGGCAGAAAATAAAATCCAGCTTCACATCAGAATGTTAACCAAAGAGGAACCGTGCACCTTTGTATGTCTGCAGTGTAAGGGGGAGGCACAGTGCAAGTTGTTTTCTATGTAAATAATTCAGAAGTTCTACTTTACCACCTCCGGTTCCATCTTAGAGGGCTAATGGGTTAGTTGAGTGTGGGTTATAGAGTCAGATTTTCTGAGCTGAATCCTCATTCTGTCACTTCCTTGGTGTTTGACCTTGGGAAGATTCCTTAATTACTCTGTGCCTCAGTTTCCCCATTTGGTAAAATTTGACTAAAAGAATGAATCTTACCGTCAGTAAGTTAATGCCTATAAGGCTCAATTGTAGTGCCTGATAGATGAGTGCTCAGTGTGAACTTAATTTTATAAGTTCTATATAAAAACTATATATTGGACATAAAAACTAGAACTTATGAATCTAGCTTATTTTATATTATTGATCTTATTATTGCTACTACTACTGACAGGAACATTTCATTTTATAATAGAAAGCATTCTCTGTTACTTTGGAGGTTTTTTTTTCCCTGTCTCCCTCCGTGGGAGCCCTGTCGACCTTGCTCTTATTTGGTGACCCCCTCTTGCTCCTGTTTTCCTTTGGTGTCCTGTACATACCATCCTGTGAGAGCCAGGCTTTTTGGCTTATATGTTGCTCTTAACCTATCTCTTCTCAAGGGATTTAGCCCTAGGAAACTGGGGACTAAAGGATTTTATGAAACTAATGTAGGCAAAGGTGTAATTCTGCTTTACCTGGGGCCATGGAAGTAAGAATTTTACATTTAAATTTGTACACCTTTTTTAGGTTTTCTGAGGATTTGATGGTAGAATATTTTTTCCTTCCAATCCTAAGCTGATTGCTTGAGTGTATTTCATTCTTTATTGTTTGAGTATTTTCAAATAGGTTTTTCTTCTTTCTCTAGTTCATTCTTTCTCTTGCTCTCTCTCTTTTTTGCTTTACAATTGTCCAGAATGTTCTGGTAATTTAACAACTTCAACTCTTTTCCTAGAATCTCTTCTTGACTTTCAACTGGGAAGAAAATATTTTAGTCATGTATTACATTACTGGATTGTAGTAAAGTTGATGATCAAACAAAATACCTCCATTCAATAGCAAATTTTACTTGGCTTATAAAGAATAGCATTCCATCATTTACTACATCTACAAAAACACAGATCAGTTTACAAGACCATTCTTTCCCTCAGTTTAATAATGAAGCAGTGATTGCATTCATTTACAGAATTTCACACCTAATTGTCTAACTTTTGCTTTTCTGAAATCTCAATAAACAGATCCTCAAGCAGTTTAAAAAGTAAAACATTTTAGAAGGATTAAATTGGACCTTGATAATTATGTATAAATCATTAAGAAAACATGCCTAACAAACTCAATTACATTGGTGATGCTTTTCAGCATATTTCCATAGACATTATAATCACAGATACCATGCTTTTGTCTAAGAAGTGTGACTCTTTCAAAAATTTTTTAGCTTGGAATTCTCATATTTCTACAATTTTACCAGGGTAAAACGTGTCCAAATCCACAACACTTATACATGTAAGTAAGCACAAAAGGAAAAACATATCTCGTAACTTGGGCTGAATTCAATCTTGTTTCAGCAGTGTGGATGTAGAGAATATTTTTAGGGTGTGGCTTGTTAATTTTATTAGACTACGTAACTGCTGGCAAAACTTTACTTTGATCCTCACATTGATATACTCCTGTGAGCAATGACTATACTCTCAGTTTGGCTAGCCATCTTCCTGAATAAATTGTGGACAGAAGTACTTGGTGCTATGATGGAGACTGTGGGCTCTGGAGTTAGATAACGCTGTGAATACCAAAGCCCAGGCCTCAGCAAATTACTTAATTCCCTTAAGCTTCAGTTTTCTTCTCTTTAAAGAAAGATAATGTTAATATTTGTCATTATAGGGTTGATATAAGGACTAAAGAGACAATGTACATAAAGTGCTTATCCCATGCCTATGTGAAAAATTTCACACAAAAAAATTAGCTCTGATTAGAAGCAGTAGTTTAAAATGGTTTTAGGAAAATTCAAAAGTATACTGAGTCAGAAGTGTGTGAAAGCTCATATATTTACAGTATTAAGGATGCTATTTTTACTTGCTAATGCATAAAGCATTTTAGTGGAAAGAGAAAAAGGTTAAGAAAGTAGAACTTAGTATAAACTTCTATTTAATAAATCTAGTCTCAGGATAAAAGCGAATACCAGCAACAGCAGAATCCAGTAGCAAAAGTGAAGGGAGAAAGACAAACACATTCCAAATCCTTGCCTAGCAATGAGGATGGGTAGCATGTTGCAGTGGAAATAGCACAGGGCTTGGAGGCAAGATTTGTGAGTTTTTGCTCTCTCATCAACATATAACGATGATGTTCGATTGGATGTTTTCAGGGTTCTTTTTTAGCTTTTATTCAGTGGAAATCTAAGAAAAATTGTCTTTTCTTTTCAATGGAATAAAAGTTTGAATGCTTTGTAGTAAGCTGGGCCTCCCAAAGATAGCCACATGTCAAAAGGGTCTTTGCAGATGTGATTAAGAATCTTGAGATGGGAAAATTATCCTGGATTCCCTACGTGGGCCCAATGTAATCGCATGGGTCCTTATAAGAGTAAGAGAGGAAGGACAAAAGCAGAGAGAGATGGATGGAGGTATGATGAAGGAATCAGATATCCTCAGGATGCACGCTGAGGAACGTGGGAAAAGAACAAGGAATAGATTTTTCTCTAGAGCCCTCAGAGACTGATTTTAGACTTTTGTCCTCTAGAACTGTAGGATAATAAATGTGTGTTGTTTTAATCCACTAAGTTTGTGGTAATTTGTTATAGCAGCAATAGAAAAGTAATACAGGCTTTATCAGTGTGGTTTTGCTAAAAGGTGGCAAGCTGTGTTACTTGAGGTACTATGTAGATATTTGATGATCCATGCATTTTTTTTTAATAATTATGGCTTTTAAATGAGCTTTTTAATTTCTGTTTTATTACTTCCAATTTTCCCAGTTTCTTCCCTTCACCAGTTCTTATAAGTGAACTTTCCAGTCAACCTATGATTCCACTTCAGTAGCCCTCTGGGAATAAGAGCTCAAATTAGAACAATGAATACACAGGTGGACACTAACAGGAAATATTTTCATATAATAGGTCATATGCAAAGCACGCTATACATACGATGAAACTGACACATTGAGTAGGCTAAAAACCAGGTTATTAGCTATGACCTAAGTTGACTTAACATAAAAACACACCACAGCTTGTTTTAAGGAATGATAAGATATAAGGTAGGTTGGTTGGGCTAGTTATAAAAGAGGTGTGACATAGTGGCTTATTTCTTTTTGTTAATATCTGTGCCTGATCCTTGCTACATTGGTTCAGTTTCACTGGTACCCTCATTGGTGTTTCAATTATTTTAAGACTCAGTGAACAGCCCTCCTTTCCAGGAAGGAAAGGTGGTGCAAAGGACAAGATGTGGCGATGGCTGAGAGCTACTACAACATACTAACATTTAAAGGATGACTCCGATGGATCCTGACCTCCCTGGTCTGCTGCCTTCACTATATTTAGGGCTTTCCAGGCCAGGTATTTAGAGGTTCTCCTGTACCCACCCCACTGCCCACCTTCCCCTGCTCACACCACCCCCCCTCCACTGGTGCTTCCTTTTTGTCTCCTGTAACATATCCAAGCCCAAAGGTCAAGTAGAAGCAGAGGGCAAGAGTGCTTGGACAAGTTTGGACTGAGGTCAGCCTAAATGAGTATTAGGCTATGAATCATGACGGCAGAAGTCAGTGTTTTCCTGAGACCAGGAAGTCCTCAAGACTAGTGAATGCCTAGTAAGATAGATAGAAGTCTTGTGGGAAGTTAGGCCCACAAGGATCTAAAAGGGATTTGGCAAGGTACACTCAAGTGCCAAATTATTTCAAAATTAAATAAATTAAACCAACTCAATCACTATGATAAAAGACCATAATTAATTAAATTAAAATTGAAGTTAGTTAAAGTAAAATTAAAATTGCGTGTGAGTGGAAAGAAAACATTTTTATGGACTTAGGCTAGCCTAGAATAAAAGCTAACCATCCAATGGGTCACCAGTGATGGATAATACCCGTGACAAAGGGATGGCAATATGTGACTGTTGAAGCAAAAACCATTTGCAGCTCACCAGCTCATCCTTTCAGTAAAATGTAAGCCTCATTTCTGTATCAATAAAGCATACCTGCTATGAGAGACGTCCTTCTGAGCTGAGTCACCTAGTATTTATTTAATATCTACAATATCTAAGGCACTATAAGAAGATAATGCTGAATCAGCTAAATGTGCTGATTTGGTGCCCTGAATAATGCAGCATTCATTACTTACAGCCCTTACGTAAATATCAAGTTGGGAACTATAAACCTAAACATATTATTATTTAATAATTAATTTATAAGAGCTTTAAGGAGTGATTTAAAATTTAAAACCTAGACTTAAATCTGCTAAAGTACCTTTTCATTTCATTTTTTTTAAGATAAAAATCTCAGTTCCTAACTTAGCTTCTTTTCCAGTTATAGAATACCCCAATTTAAGAAAAAGTATACGGATTAAAAAGTCAGACTTACAAAACTGATAAGGTATGTGCAAATGGTAGTTCATTTTGAAAAAATTTCTACAAGTATTCCTAAAATCCTGACCTCACTGAAGTAATTCCATAGCTGGCTGGAATAATTTTGGGGATGGGGTGCCTTGGTTCTATTAAAACTAGTGTTTTAAATAAAATGATATATTTTAAAACCATTTTAAGAACAGTACAGCAACTTTAAACTTTTAAACTGCGGCAGTCCCTAAAAGCAGTTGGTCTCTACTTATTTTCTGCCTTCATCAGCTGATAACCCCACAGATCCTTGTAGACTCTCTGGGACCCTAATTCTCAGCATGGTTGCTTGTTCCCATGAAGGCAGTGACTTTAAGAGAATGCTGATGTGGAGCATCCTTTAAAATCTTTTGAAATAAAAATGCAAATAAAAAATTAGACAGGGCTATTAATTAGAAAGGAAAGTGTTTCTCTGACATCTGTAGGTATGACGGTAGGATTGCTATGGATAGGCTCAAGGGGAAAGTAGGCATTGCAGGTATTTGCTAATCTAGGAGGCATTACAGACTTGGGCCTGGGCTGCTCCTGTTCTGAGGAATTAAGCATATCCATATCATATTGCCCTTTCCCTCCTTCCCATCCTACTCTGGAAAGAGAAAACACCAAGGGCTCTATATCCACACATAGCAAAGGGGCCACAGGCTTTCAGTGCCAATGCTTTTAAACAATAATCTGGTTCTCAATCCCCTAAGCCTATTTTTATTTTGCATTTTCTAAAAAGTGGCATAAGACAAAAATGGTTTTAATTTTTTTCACAAGATTTCAGATTACTGGCAGAGGGTACTTTAGAGAGGCTGGCTGTAAGTATCACTGTAAATGGAAGAAAATACAATTAAGGATGGAGATAAATCATTAGATGAAATGACATATTTAAGTAAATGGAAAACATGATTCAGTTTACCAATACTGTTATTTACACAGAATTTTTAAATCATACATATATTACATAAAATACATATAAAGTTTAAACAAATTACTTGATTGAATAATAATAGAGAAAGGCATTTAAAAATTTTCACCCGTAATAAACGTAGCTCTTATTTTAAGTAACTAAGTGTTCATACACGGGTAAGCTTGTGACTTATTCTGCCTAACCGAAAGCTTGGAATAATGGAATCTTCAGAATGGATCATGTAAGGCATTTCACTTACTGAAGTGGAAGATAACTACTTAATTCTGCCAGAAATTTTACACTGTAATCCTATCCCCCTGACAAAGGAATATAATGGAATTTTGGGAAACAGTGGATATTCACTGAAAGAAGCATTGAGAGATATTATGAGAACGTCCTATGGTCTGGAGTGAAGGACTACCTCAAAGTACTCTAATTTGCTACAAAATTTGGGAAGTTCCAAATTAAAATCATTCTCCCTGCAATGCCACAGGCCCAACTACATCTTACTCTCTCTTTGCTAAAATCTTTTAATTTAGTTAACTGGGTAATTTTTCCCTCTGGGAATATATTCCCAATTTCATAGTGGAAGTTTAAAGGAAAATATTCACTTTGCAGCAAATTGCTTTATAAGCAAATGTGCTTTTTATAAAGTGAAGGATACAGGGATTATCTCACTTAAATGAATTTAGTAATTTTTGTTTCCTTTTAAAAATCTGAAGGGGGGCTTCCCTGGTGGCGCAGTTGTTGCGAGTCCGCCTGCCGAGGCAAGGGACACCGGTTCGTGCCCCGGTCCGGGAGGATCCCACATGCCGCGGAACGGCTGGGTCCGTGAGCCATGGCCGCGGGGCCTGCGCGTCCGGAGACTGTGCTCCGCAGCGGGAGAGGCCACAACATTGAGAGGCCCGCGTACCGCAAAAAAAAAAAAAAAAAATCTGAAGGGAAGATGGTGTGTAAACAGAACATGTCTGTACTTGAATAGCATGATTCTATTGATACATGCAGTAAAGGAGATCAAAGCATGTCAAATAATTATTAAGTAATTCCTAATTCCTACTAATTATTCTTTGCATTACACAAAGATCAAAATATGGGTTAACTCCAACAGCATCACTGCACTGACTGTGCATTTACTAATTTAAAATGTATGTCTCGATTTCTCAGGAGCTCTTGATGAGTTCATTGTTCCTTTATTTTTCCACTGTGCAGAACCACTATCAGATCTGCATTCTGTATCGTGGAGAGTCTGTGAGCCACAACTAGGCATGTCCTCCCCTTACTGGCCTTATCAAGGGCATGCTGAACCACCTGGAAGAGAGAAGGACCTGTGATTGCTACCTTGGGTTAAATGCTAATAAACTTGCACAAGTCAAATTAATTAAGGTAATCTAATAACATTCATTGTGTATTTGCTTATCTCCAAGGAAACTACCCTACTTTGTGAAATACCCTACTCAATAGAAATCTAGAAAAAGTAATTATAGACACATTAAGTAATACTTTTAATTTGAAGAGCTTTCATGACAATGAATAAAAATTAGGTGGTTATTTGTGTGTAAGTAAGTGGTTCCAAAGTCAAAGCTGGAAAGTAGTATTTCCATACCCAAGTGGAATTGTCTAATTTACTTACTTCGTTTCTTCTCACAGTTTTATTTTTTTATTTGTTTGTGTTGGGTTTTTTTTTCTTTTTTTTTTAATATTTAGTTGTAAAACTGTCCTGGCTAAAACAGCATCTCAGCTACAATGAGGTTATAATGCTATATAAGAAGAAATGAGGGAATTCCCTGGTGGTCCAGTGGTTAGGACTCTGCACTTCCACTGCAGGGGGCATGGGTTCAGTCCCTGGTTGGGGAACTAAGATCCTGCATGCCATGAAGCACGGCCAAAAAACAAACGACGACAAAAAAGAAATGAAAGTGGAGGGTGAAAACCAATATTTGCTGAGTATATAAAATATTCCAATGATGGATATTTCATTTAAATTCTTTCAGTAACTCTGTGAGGATTATTTTCATTTCCCTGATGAGTAAACCAAGATTTGAAAAGTCCAGGTCCCTGGACCTAGGCCACACTGCTAGTAACTGATGAATCCAGGATTACAGCCCAAATATGTCTCATTCCAAAAGTCCCATTTTTTTCTTTCATAACACACTGTTTCCTTGGAAATAAAGAATGATAATCATCTACACATAGCAATTGTGTGGTGATTAATCACATGGGATCTTAGGTCAGACACCATCTATTAAAATTTAGGGAAGTTTCTTAACTTTTCTAAGCCTTAGTGTGCTGATCTGTAAAATGAGCATAAAATAAGCTAATTCATCAAGTTGTTGTGAGGATTGAGATAGTAGTATATAATAAGCACTTGATAAATATGAAAGATTATAATTCATTCAACCAACATTCATTTAACAAATAAGAACATGCTATATGCAAGAACTATTAGGGGACAAGGACATAGTAAAATTAAACATCTGAAGCACCTTGCAGTGTAGGTTTATTGTTACATGTCTGTTCGCCCCCTTGTTTCCTTCTCAAACAGAGCTAATAGTCTATAGAAGGTAGAGTAGCAGGCTCCAACATTGCAGGGTAGATCACTCTTTTATATATGTAGATTGCCTTATTATTTTGTTTGGTATCATTAAAATAATAATAAAACAGGAAAGTAATTTTCATTGGGCTTTTTCCTTGAGTGGAGAAACATTTCAAGAATTGGGTCCCTTTTGATAATGAGACCAATTCAAATGAGAAAACCTTTCTAAAACATGAGATGCCCTGTGTCCCAACTCTCTCCCACCTCCCCACCAGCCTCTAACCTTTTTATAAAGGCCAAAACTTTAATTACAACTGGTGACCCTATGACTACAATTCTCTCCAGGCCTTTCTTCCCCAAACTGAGCTTCATTTCTTCCACAATACTCCACTCTCATACTTCATATTACATCCTGAGATGAAGAAGAGGCTGTTACCTTTTCACTCTCATTATCAAGGGCTGAAGTGGCCTCATCCAACAAGAAAATTTTTGGTTTTCGGAGAAGAGCCCTTGCAATAGCTAGTCTTTGTTTCTGGCCACCAGAAAGCTGTGTTCCTTTCAGTCCAACTTGTGTGTTGTATTTCTATTACAGGAACGTGTAATTAAGAAAGCAAGGCTTGGTTATTTAAATTAACATGGCGACTGTGGGCGAGAGCCATCTAAATATTTCAAATTTTGCTACTCTCTAAAATTTGTGTCCCAACAAGTACTAAAATCTATTCTTGGGCTTTGTTGCTAATAAATGCTAAACCAGCAGTAAACACTACCATCTCATTTACATATCTAATCTGATCACAAACAGTAGACCTTTGCCATTGTGCTTCTACAAAGGAATTGTTCAAATTAAAGCATAAGAAAAAAAATTATTAGGGAAAAAAAGTTCCCAGTAAGCACAAATCTTTCCCCATTAAGTTAAATTGTCTTCTGTTTTCAGATCAAAATGATTTAAAGTATCATTTTAAAGGAAATCATTGGGTTCTGTAACTTTGACTTTCACCAACCCTCTATGGGCACATCTCTCCAGATGCCATGATGCCCTTCTCAGAGGTCCAGGTATCATCCTAGCAGTAAGTTAGGCTGACATCTTGAGACAGTCCATTCACCTTTTCAGGCCATGATAGTGACATTTAGCACTTCACAATGTTTCTACACTCTCCTACATACTAATGACCCCTTTTTCAGTATTACCCTCCATGGAAGGGTAAAGGAAGTTTTTCACTTATCCTGAAGCCATCCTAAATCACAATGGATCAGCAAGCAGGCTCCCACTTGCTTTCTAGGTTGTCCTGTTAACTCTGCTTCCCTCCAAGGTTTCACACTGCTTTCTAGTAGCCCTTGCCAGTTGTCTGAGAAATACATGCCATTGGTACCCCGACAAGGATGTGTGGATGGATGAGCTCCACTGGGAAAGTGAGTCCAAGTGTACAGCCTTCTAAAGGTGGATCCTTTAAAGGTAGCAGCATTATAGAGAAGATGCAGCACATGACTGATGTGCTATTTATCTTAGTGCCCTGGCCTGATTCAATTGCTTTCCCTCCATACCTGACTGCCTTTAGGAGGTGCCTTTCCAGCAGAGTGGGTTTCCAGAGAGCCTATGATATAACTTTATAACAAATGTGTCTGCTTCATGTCAAAGTTCATTTTTCAACTTAAAATGCTCAGTTGCTTACTTTATATCAAACAATGGGTATCTGAATTACTAACGCCCAGTAAAAGTATCCTTTCTGAAGTGAATGCTCTACGAAGAAAACAGACTTTAGCTAGCTCCTCTGTGATTTTTATCTGGGACTGCTAGCACGCTGGGTCTCTTCCTCCTAAAATGCATTTTATTAAAATTGGAATCATAGGGCAACAGATAATCAGATAAAACTCTGTAGTTCATTTCCACACACTGCAAAGTTCCCATCTCATTAGGGAATTCAATCTTAAGCCAAAAATTGAGAGAGGATTGGGTGGGAATGATAATGGGCTTGTAGCTCTTTCTGCCAGTCCAGCTTAAATTGTATGTGGATTCCTCTATTATAGCTGAAGAAGATACAATACTAGCTTAGAAATCACTTTGCATCTCTTGGCCTTCTCTGGCTTGCAGGGAGATGTAAGTCTCAAGAATGAATTGGTTGAAAATACAGTTCAGATGTTTTTGCCCATCATTAAGCAGAACAGATTATAAATGTGACTATACACGTTGTCTCAATAGCAACCCCAAAACATTTTCAGACACTTAAACTGAAGGCTTTTGTTTGTTTTTAATGAAGAACTATAGGATTTCATTCCTTCCTGTTTAAACTGAAAAGCTAAATTTTCTGGCAAACACTGGGATAGTGAGTGCCCTGAAATCACCTGTTTTATGAGACACTGAAGGGGCAATGGCTGTTCAATGTGAACCTGGGTCTAAATACCAGTTGGATCCTGGAGGGAACATCAGAAAGAGTCTAGTCCTAAACCAACTGCATTCTGGAGATCCCTGCAGGCCCTGGAAAGGAGTTTCAGTGTGGTTCCAGCGGGAGACATCATGTGGCTTGACTGAGAGCTGCCACCCTGTGAAATTGTGGCCGCTAGGGGACATCTACACCTGCTGTGTTTCTCCGAGGATCCTCAAGACCAAGTCAGTGTTATGCCAACTCGTCTTCCAGGCTGATATTTCCAAATGCCTGCAGGTTATCTCCATGGCACATACCATAGATGTGTTACCCTTAGCATGCTCTGAGTCGATGCTCTGCTATTCACCCTCCTGCCTTGATCTGCCAGATAGGTCCATAATCCTTTATCTGAAACCCACAGGGCTATATATTTGTTTAAGAAGTCTATTTTTTTTTTTTTACTTTAGAAGAAAATATACTGTAAATTGTACATACTATATATTATTTATATTTAATATGTGATATATATTATTTAACACCCCCAGAAAGGGCTGGGTAGCAACCAGTAATCAAATATATGAATATTTCTGTAGAAATATTTGACAATTCATTCTAAGTAGGACTAATAAAGATTTCATAAAGCCTCACATCATTTTGGCCACCCAACAAATTGATATCAAACACATGGTCTTTGTGCGTGGAGGGGAGAGGAGGGCATGGAGTTTAAGAACTTTTGGAAATTGGAGCTGGGGGAAAGAAAATGCGGACCTGAATTTCTCTCATCTAGACTGTTGTAATGTACCAGGACTTGCCCCTTTCATGCAGTGTATGCCATTGCCACAGAGACCACAGAGCCTCTTGAATGAGCAAACAAAAGGCTGAGCTGCAAATGCAATTATTTTCTTTAAAAATTTGATCATGTCAGTTCTCGGCCTAAAAATGTCTAGCGGTTTCCCATTTCCAAACGTAGCCTGGTAAATCAGAACCTTCGCATTTAGTCCATGTGCATATTTTGTTTGGCTTCTTCTTCTCAATTCCCCAGTTTATGCTTTATGCTCAGAATTTTAAATTTATTTTCCCCAAAATACCTAAAACCCTTTCACATATACGTGTTTCTTCATGAGCTTATTCTGCCTCCTAAGAATGGTGTTGTCCTCTCTCTGCCTAGTGAACTACTCATTCTTCAAAACCCAGTTGAAAGCAACATCCTCTGTGTGGTTTTCTCTGAGCTCCAGTGACACCATCGAGAACATGAAGGCCAAGATCGAGGATAAAGAAGGCATCCCCCCTGATCAGCAGAGGCTCATCTTTGCAGGCAAACAGCTGGAAGATGGCCGCACTCCTTCTGATTACAGCATCCAGAAAGAGTCGACCCTGCACCTGGTCCTCCGTCTGAGGGGTGGCTGTTAATTATTCAGTCTTGCATTCATAATGCCCAATGATGGCATCACTCTGCACTCTAGCCATTTGCCCCAATTTAAGATTAGAAGTTATCAGTTTTAGTAATAGCTGAACCTGTTCAAAATGTTAATAAAGGTTTTTTTGCATGGTTAAAAAAAAAAAAAAAAAAGGAGACTTTGTCATTCCTTCTTCTGTACTCTCACCATATGCTCTGTGTGTTTTCATTCCAGCAAGCTGCCCAGTGTATTATGTACTTTCTTGCTCACTTTCTACAGACAACCTTAAGGCAAGTCCTGACAATCCACTTTTATGACATCTTTTACATCCTTTTCCTTGTTTTACTTCACTTTATAATTATTAATTCAGGCCTTCATAACTTAACCCTGGAAGTAGCTCCTAAGTGATCTCCCAAATTCCCTATCTTCTCTTCACTCCAAATGGTCATTTTCATTGCTGCTAGACTAGTAGTTCTACTGTCCTATTCCAGAATGATATTTTGGCACCAGATTTCTCTATGGTTGTATATATTTTAGGGGTAACAGTGATATGAAGGTAAACTAAAGTTAAAAACACTGAGAAACAAGCTATTCTTTCTTTTGGAAATAACATCATGTTGATTCTCAAAGTTTATTGTAAAAAGGACACTGAATCTCTGCAGTATGTAGTTTTGGGTAAATCTGAGAAATAGTACAACGAAAAGAATGAAAGATAATAAGCAATTTAAGGACAAAAGTCAAATGGTACAAATATAAAATGGATAGCATTTTACCATGTATAAATTAAAGAAAAAAACCTATCAGGAGTATGTGGATAATAATCTGACCCTGACTCAATAACGCAATGAATGCCTTAGTAAAAAAAGGGAAAGACATAGGGTCACAATATTGATAAAAATATGTTACTCCTATTATAGGTAGTAATGAAGAACCTTACTGGAGTTAGGGAAATTGTATTAAAGGCCCATTTATAGTTAGAGGCATCAATTAGTGTGGACAGGAGATGGTGAGGGAAGATCTGGTAGTATAAAAGAAAGTATGGTGACCAGTATCCTCCCCCAAAGAACAGGGCACTAGATTAGTTGTTTGATATAATGCTTACTAAACTTTGGCATTTCCTTTTAAAGTGAGCTAGAAAATCACATTATAAAAGTTGTTTCCAATCAAAAGTAGGTATCTATATTTTTATTTTATCTATGTGTATATGTAGGTTTAAACAGATATTGCAAGAATTTTAAGCTGCAGTTACAGTGTCTCTATGCACTACTTCTGGATTTGTATCAATGCTTGCTATGCTAAAGGCTTCTCTACAGTTAGCCAAGATTTTTAACTTTTCTGAGATTTTGTGTCAGCCGTCACAGCCAATACAGAGAAGTCACAAAGATGGCAGGCATTTACTTAACATTTGAGTGGGAAAAGGAGGCCCTAAACAAGTCAATAAGCACCAGGGTAATTTTAGACTGCGATGAGTGCCCTGAAGACTATGTGATAGGCTGTAAGGGCTGGTGGGGACTCTTTCAAATAAGGTGGCCAAGGAAGGCCTCTGCAAGAGTGACATCTGAAAGATCTTGAAAGTTAAGGAGCTGCCTCTTCAAAGAGCCAGAGGAAGGGAGGCCCCAGCTGAAGAAATGGCAAATGTAAATGTCCTGTGGTAGGGAAGAACTTGGCCAACTGATGAGACAGAAAGAAGCCAGTGTTGCTGGAGCAGAGGGAGCACATGATGTGCAAGGCGCTGGAGAGGCAAGCAGGGCCAGATCATCGAAGGCCTTGCCAGCCACATAAGGAGTTTTGACTTCATTCTTCGTGCAAAGGGATGCCATTAGGGGAGGCAGGGAGGGGTATGATTTACTTTATGTTTTTAAAAGATCCTTCCAGTTGCTGTGAGGAAGAATTAGAAAGGGGCAAGACTGGAAGCAGGAAAATAGATTAAGAGGCTACTAAGGTTGTCCAGAGGGGGATGATGGTGATGTAGACATGGCAGAGTATAAATGAATAGAAGGTGTAGAATCAAAATATGAAAATTAATTCCGTGAATATTAATACAGTTTGGTCTTGGAAAAAATAGTCACACAAAAATCTCAAATTTTGCTTTTTATATCTAACTTTACATTAGATGCTAGCAATAATTAAATTGTATAATCCATGGAGCACATAAAAATAACCACTTAGGCCCAAAAAAATACTTGGGCTTACTTGACAGCTTTGTAGTTCAAGATTTCAGACATTTTCTTACCTCAGGGAGACTCTCAATAAAAGAGTGGATATTCGCTGCATTTGCTACTTCTTTTATCTCATTCAATGGCACAACACGGCTGTTATCACCATAGGCAATGTTCTCAGCAACGCTACAGTTGAATAGCACAGGCTCTTGAGAAACGATTGCTATTTGGGAACGGAGCCACTGTACGTTCAATTCCTTTGCATCCACACCATCAAAGAGCTGAACGGAAAATGGTATGTGAAGATCCAACAACTGTATCATGTTACGGTTCACTGTATTCAAACATATACAAATCATAACAAGAAGGTTAGGAATTCAAGCTGTTTCATAGTATAATGTTACCCAAGGAAGGTTCATAAATCATATGTTGTATAGAAGCAGACAGCATGTAACTGACTAAAGTACCGACTCCTAAACTTACTTGACATTTCTAGGAATGGCTATATATTCTAGAGACCTGCTCAGAGTCTAGGATAAACGTCTGGTGCTCTGTACTGAAGTCAGATGAAAAAATACCAACCTCCACTGCAACAGGACCCCACTTTATTAAAGCCTGGTGAGAGAGTAGGTGCAGAATGATACAGTAGTCCACATGCAGAAATAAGTCATTTTGTACAAAGCCATGTTTATTCACATGGACGTATAACAAAATTCAAGTGACATTTGATGAGCATACCTATTATGTGATGGGGACTCTTCAGACACTGGGGAAACAGTAATAAACAAGACAAAGCTCTTACCCTCCTGTAGCTTATATTCTGGTGGAGAGAGGCAGGCAATAAGCACACAAACAACTCAATAACATCAGAAAAAGAAAGTGTCATGAAGACAAGATAATGGGATAGAGGGTGACTAAGGATGTGGTGAGGATTTGGGAAGGGGGCGACGGGATGCATTATATTCTATCTAAGGAAGTAGCATTTAGAATGAGACATGAATGATGAGAAGACATTGGCAAAGAAGTTAGAGGAAGAACATTCGAAGCAGGGGAATAGCAAGAACAAAGGTCCACAGTGTGTTTAAAGGACATAAAGAAGCCAGTGAGACTGACACACAGTGCATAACAAGCTAGGAGGGATAGGAGAGGACTTTGGAGAGAGAGGCAGGGGCCAGATCATGAACGACCTTGATTTGATGGTATGGACTCTGGTTTATTGTAACTGTGGTGGGAACTCATTGGAAAGTTTAAAGGAGGGAGCGTGCTATGCTATGTGCAAATAGGTGAATGTCGCCTGATTTTCATACTCATTGTTAACTCATTGTTTTCTCTTGTAACAAGGCAGCCATTTTGGACTGTTCCATTTTTCAAAGAGTCTTTGAGACTCTGTGATGGGGAAAAGACTGTAAATTGCAGCAGAAGGATGACTAACATGACAATTTTTGACTTTTATAGACTTATGGTTTTTTGTGGCGGTAGGAGAAGGCAGAACAGGAAATTGTCTTTGTGTGTGTGTAATCTGGTGGTGGTTGTGGGGAGAGAATAATTGAAAATCTGAATACAAGTTAAAGTAAGAAAAGTGCCAGGTGAGAAAAACAGTCCTTGGAGTTCAAAGGAGGGAGAGGTTGCATTTTTTTAAGATCAGGATGCAGAACTTAACGGAGCTGATTCAAAGAAGCTCTAATCATGTCTAAGGTTTTGAGAGTTGGGAGGTGGAGATGGCCAGAGTGAATAGTCGGAAGCCTGAACCAGGGAGGCAGAACAGAGTGACAAAAGAGCCCAGATGTTGATATTACACCCATCTTCCAACACCTGTATTCTAAGAGAATTCCATGGCTTATAAGATCAAAATTTCTGCTCTATAATGGCTGAAGAATCTTTGGAGCTTTGATCTTAGCCTCAAAGTCCTATCCATCATTTCTTTTATTGGTTTGCTTATCCTCTTAGTTAAGGCATAGAGTTTTTTTTTTTTTTTTTTAACTACTGCACTGTTTGCCCTCCCCAAATCAGCGAGGATGCTTAAGCCCAAGGGAATGTTTAAGAATAGCCCCACTAACCCCCAGATAAGTTGTATTTGAATTCAGTCTTACCACCTGTCCTTTCACTGGGTCATAAAATCTCTGTAGAAGTTGGACAGAAGTGCTTTTCCCACAGCCACTGCTCCCAACAAATGCTACAGTCTTCCCTTTCTCAATGCTGAGGGATAAACTGTGAAGGATTAGAACATCTGGGCGGCATGGATAGAAGAAAGAGACTTTTCGGAACTCTATATTCCCTTCACATGTGTCCTGTGAAAGAAAGTTGGCAGTGTTTAGAGGATGACTTAGAAAGGCTGTAACAAATTATAGCACATTGGCTGAGTGCTTTCTGAAAATTGTGCATGTTTCCACAACCATTTTAATTTTATTATTTTTTAAATAAATTTATTTATTTTTGGATGCATTGGGTCTTTGTTGCTGCGCACGGGCTTTCTCTAGTTGCGGCGAGGTGGGGCTGCTCTTAGTTGCGGTGTGCAGGCTTCTCATTGTGGTGGCGTTTCTTGTTGCGGGCCCTAGAGTGAGCGGGCTTCAGTAGTTGTGGTACATGGACTCAGTAGTTGTGGCTCGAGGGGGTCTAGAGCAGAGGCTCAGTAGTTGCTGCGCACGGGCTTAGTTGCTCCGCGGCATCTGGGATCTTCCCGGACCAGGGCTCGAACCCGTGTCTCCTGCATTGGCAGGAGGATTCTTAACCACTGCGCCACCAGGGAAGTCCAACCATTTTAATTTTAAACATCGTATTCCTTTCTATAGAGTTGCTGACTGCATATTTGTTTCTGTCACTTCTGTTGAGATTTTTATATCTGTAGTTCTTGTCTTCACTACGGGACTTCACCAAGTTCCTAAAATCACTAGTTTCCTTTGGCTTCAGTACCCAGTCACAGTGCAATCTGTAAATTAGCTGTTTGACCAGCTGCTCTAAATAAATACATTTTTTAAAAATTAGTTTGTGCTTTATAGACATTTATTGCTTAATTCAGCATAGCTGGGGTCCTCATCAACTGTACATATAAATGTTTTTTTTTGTTTTTTTTTTTTTGCGGTATGCGGGCCTCTCACTGTTGTGGCCTCTCCCGTTGCGAGGCACAGGCTCCGGACGTGCAGGCTCAGCGGCCATGGCTCACGGGCCTAGCCACTCTGCGGCATGTGGGATCTTCCCGGACCGGGGCATGAACCCGTGCCCCCTGCATCGGCAGGCGGACTCTCAACCACTGCGCCACCAGGGAAGCCCCTATAAATGTTATTTTTGTAGGTTGGACCATGTTTTACAGTTAATATACATTATATTTTGAATTCAGATTTATGTTAATTGATTTTTTGGCAGTGACACTTGCCTAAAAGTTTATCTTTCTCTCTATGCTTCTTTCTCTTTAGTGGTTGGTAATTTGTAAACCAATACTTATGTACACCAGGGATGTTTATAAAAGACTTTCCAGAATGATCAGTAAATGATGATTAACTTTCCATTTATATATTTGGTTCATAAGATTTTAGCTTCTTTTGAACTTCATGTTTGCCCTCAATCAACTGCATTTTAAGTAGTCAGGTTTAATAGTCATGCTCAGCATATTCCAAGCCCAGTATATAGGTAGGAGGCGGGGGTAGGTGGAGGGGAGGAGTACCAAAAACTGTTTGACAATGAAATTATTCTGTTGTCAAAGGAAAGAAATGTTAACATATGGTTAAGAGGTCTAGAATTAGAAAAAATATATCCTAGAAGGATATATGCCAAAATATTAAGTTATAGTAGTAGCTTATTTTAAGCTTATTCAATCCTTTTTGTTTTGCCCACTACAACACATGAATATTATTTGTGAAAAAAAAGTTTTTAAAATAACCTCAGGATACTGCAGAATAATGAGAGTGCAATTATTTCTGTGTATGCTCTGGTGCCTTTTGGAAAGGCATAGAGAGATGTTCTAAATTTCTAGACTTAATACGTTTAAAAATTTATTCCTACTATTTTAAACATTTTGTTATGGAATATTTCAAACTTCTATAAAAGTAGAGAGAATAATATGTAACAGACTGCTATATGCCTATCTCCCAGCTTCAATAACTATCAATATTTGCCAATTTTGTTTTATCAGACTTTAACTTTTTTAAAGCATAGGGACTGATATTTATAAGTATTCATATATTAAATAAAATAAAGATTAAATAACAATTTTGTAGGCTTTATAAGGAACATTTCCACATTCTATGTCTTGTATACAGTTCTATGAGGACATTTATCAATGAGATGCTCAATCCCTCTATTGTAATGTTTAGAAAGAAATGAGTAGTAATATTATTAAATATCTAAATTCTAAGATTAAAAAAGTTTCCTACATACTTTACTTTCCAAAAGACAAGTATAAAATCTTATTTTGACAATAATGTATCTTAGAATATTCTATTTTGAGAATTTCATGATCTTTTTGTTTCTAACAACCAGGATTCCTTTTAATAATTATGAAGTTCTAGTGATAATGTACTATTTTAAGCTATCATACATATAAATCTACTGTTAAAATTCTAGAGGGAAATACTTTTAAATGAAAATTTTCTTTTAAGTATATACCTAATAGCTATTCTTTTAAATTTAAAATGTCTAGAAAAATTGAATATATGTTTAATGTATAAGACTACTACTGAGAGGCTTATTTTGAAATTATACAATCTTCCTATTGCTTCCCTTTTAATATTCACAGTCTTTTAGAGTTTGTGACTAAATATGTGCATGTGTTTTAATATTTAATAATTTAATAAATATAGTTCCCTTTTTCTCTCTTTCGTTTGCAGATATATTTCCCATGAAAAATGGCATCTGAAGTTGCAGGGCACTATTTACTTTGCATATGTTACCAGAGGCAAAAAATGAATAAATCCTAATGCAAATCTTTATCCCAGACTAAAACTTTTGCAGTCTAAGTAAAATGAAATATATAAATCAATCATTTGTTCCAGAATATTCTCACGGCATCAGGCAAATAAATAAACTAGAAGCACATATTTTTAAATATAAAGTCTGTACATTTTAGTAACAGAGGTGAAAATTTGATTAAGACCCCCTTTCTCCCTTTGTAGCCGTAACAATTATTTATACAAGCTTTTAATTCTTTATAGCACTCTCTTTTGCAGTTATCAGATAATGCCTTCATTTAAGTCTCTATTTAGAGAGCATGCATATAGACAATTAATAATAAGTGGACATTTAAAATCAGAGTTGTGCTTACGGGTTTTTTCCATTCTTGACTATAGCTGTCTATAGTTGGTTTCTTTTCCAACAAAGCAAACAGATGTGCAGCCCCAGATTTGGCTCTCGAATATTCAGGTGCCAAAACAAGTGTTTCTCCAATGGCCATAGCTCCATATGCAACTGCAGTAAAAACTCTATCAAAATATAAAGCATTTGAATCTCAATTAGGTCTGTTTTCAAACAAGAGCTGTAAAAGCAAAGGAAAAATCAGGCACTGGAATATAATCTTTTGGCCCAGACAATACCATCAATGCTGAAGGCCTAACAATGATATCTCTTTTGTAATTTTCTACCACATAGTGATCATCCCTTACCTTGTACACCAAAATAACCTTTGGAGCCCAGGTAATCTTAAAAATTTCTTTTCCAATTAGAAAGATAGCTCAAAGGCTCTAACTAATGAATATAAAACTTCTTAGCCTCCTTGATATAAGGCTCATTTGCTTGGAGATTTAACAGAGAATTCAACTAACAATAGGAAGAATGTGTCACCAGTAGTGAGATCTGAATTTACACAGTAGATATGAATGTTTTTTTTTCTTTTTTTGCATATAATGTAGTTAGAACAGATAACTGATGTCAGATGATTGGTTATCTGTCTGAAGTGCTACATGATTTAAAGAGAGCAAAGCATGGAGATTGTACTTTGTTAAGGTCCTCAAAACAATATCTGACTAAAATATACCTTAGCCAGGCTGGAAGAAGAGCTTTGATCTTTGGTCTGCTATAGATTATGATCTCAGTCTTAAAATATGTTAATTATAAAATGGTAAGTGTGCAAATGATGTTTGGAAGCACACAGATTGTTCACAGAAATGTGGCATATCATGTGGCCATGGTTAAATATTTTCCTCTCATTTCCTTTTTCATTTTAGCCATGAAAACATATTACTAGAATGAAAAATAATGCATCTCAGTGGCAGAGCTAAAGGTATAATTCCGTTTCACTGGCAATATTTAAACATTAGGCAGTAAAAAGACATCACAGAACCCAGTTGTTTGTTTGCTCTGCTGGATCACAGCAAGGTAAACACACTGGTCTCCTTGTGAATTTCTTCAGAGATGGGACCTACTAAGCGCTGGATTTTGATGCAATCTCTTCAGTGACACAGACCTCAGATCTTGAATCTTGTTGTCTTTACAAATGTCAAACACAGTATAAAATATAAAACCAGTTTACTGGGATGTGAGACGCTAAAATTTTGTAGCCACTAGTTCTGTGATGTCAAGGCAGTTTTAGTACTAATATTTAGTAAAATTATTTAGAGCTCAAAATGCCATTCAAAATACTTAATACTCAGCTATAAATATCAGAAGTGGTTATTGAATTTAGGTTACACATCAGAGGTTTTTTTTTTTTTAATGCAAGGAAAAAAAAACAGGCTGAATCAGACTCCAGCCTCAGTCTGATCCAAGAGTCAGTGGGTAAGATGGGAAGAGAATTGGATTATGAGTCAGGAGACCTGGATTCTAGTCCCACAGGAATGGAGGCTTCTCAGAACAACTAAGAAAATACCATTTTCCTCTGATTTGAGATGTGCCAAAATATCTACCTGTCGTAAAATTTGTGTCATTAAAAGTCAATTTAATCATTTGGCCTAAATGTACAAAGGCTGATGTCTTTGTTAGGTCTCCCATAAAATGAAATTTACTGAGAAGGGTAGAAGGGAGAACTTGTTTCTGTGAGAGGTAAATGATCCAAAGGATGCACAATAGAGCAAGAAGAAAAGTTTTAGTAGAGAAGGGAGAGTACCACCTAAAAGCCCTGATGCTGTCTTTATTGTGTATATGTTGAGGGGAGGCTAAGTGGGATGGGGGTTGACGTTGATGAGGATTACATTGAGGAACCTAACTTTGTGGTGATGGGACTATCTGGGGGTTGAGTCAGGGACATTAATCTCCTTTATACTTTTTCCCCAGGTGCGTTCTTTATAAAGAGGCCAAAGCTGGTCTGCTATAGAATCTGTCCTAACCTAGTCTGGCCCAATTAGCTAGAGTGAACTAAGTTGCATTTCACTTCCACTTAGAAAGTATTTATTGCACAATAACCAGTGCTCTAACTCCATGAGAGAGTTAAACCAGATCCTTCAAATTGGTCCAACCTCCTGGAGGCATCTGAGCCAAGAGCTTACTCCAGAGAAATGTTCAGGCCGACTTCCCATGCCAATGTTGGTCTTGGGAATTTCACCCATTTGGGATATACAAAGAGGAATGATTTGCTATAATGATGAATGTTTTAAAGTCACTAACAACACATTTGTCAAAGTATTAACCTATCATAAATGCTTATATAGCCCCTTCATGCCCAAATAAGATTACAAGAAACATTCCACCGTTCAGAAATGATTTTCACGTTGAAACAATTCTTGAACCATAAATATGTAAAGCAGGAATTCAAAAACCTAAAATTTAACTTCTACAACTTTCTTTTTTTTTTTTTTTTTTTTTTTTTTTTTTTGCGGTACACTGGCCTCTCACTGTTGTGGCCTCTCTCCCGTTGCGGAGCACAGGTTCCGGACGCGCAGGCTCAGAGGCCATGGCTCACGGGCCCAGCTGCTCCACGGCATGTGGGATCTTCCCGGACCAGGGCACGAACCCGTGTCCCCTGCATCGGCAGGCGGACTCTCAACCACTGCGCCACCAGGGAAGCCCTACAACTTTCTTAATTTAAATTGTCCATGGAAGAAGAAATCTTATCTATAGTTTATCCTTATATGGATTTACACTGAGTTTATACTGCTTTACTGAATTTATAGCAAAAACCTCCAGGTTGGCTGGGGTTGAGGAAAGAGAATATTGAGCAGGAAGAGGTCTGGAGAGGGTTTTCACGTGCTAGGCTTCTTCTTTCCTAGTTTTATGGATTCTTCATGGGTTCATGGGGCCGTTGTCACTGCACCATTGCTACAATGATCCTTCCAAGCATTTTCAAGCAGTGGGGAAATCCCCTTGCCCATCATTGCTGCTGAAATAGAATTAGAATTTTTTTTTAAATAAATGTATTTATTTTATTTATTTATTTTTGGCTGCATTGGGTCTTCACTGCTGCGCGTCGGCTTTCTCTAGCTGCAGCGAGCAGGGGCTACTACTCTTCATTGTGGTATGCGGTCTTCTCATTGCTGTGGCTTCTCTTGTTGCGGAGCATGGGCTCTAGGCGTGCGGGCTTCATTAGTCGTGGCTCGCAGGCTCTAGAGCACAGGCTCAGTAGTTGCGGTACACGGGCTTAGTTCCTCCGCGGCATGTGGGATCTTCCCGGACCAGGGCTCGAACCCGTGTCTCCTGCATTGGCAGGCGGATTCTTAACCACCACGCCACCAGAGAAGCCCGAATTAGAACTTTTAAAGGATCTTTTGGCTGGGAACAACGTAAAAAAGCATAGAAATGAATAATCCTAATTTTAATACAATTGATCCAAATAGAAATACCCAGCATAGTTACTGGTTCAGGTCTATTTGTCTCCCCTTAACTCTGCTCCCATATCCAGCTTGTATACCTTTGGTGACTTATTCTAAGAGGAAATATACTGGGCAGTTCAGAGACTGGACTCTGAAGCCAGATCACTGGGACTACATCCAAACTCCATCATTTATTTGCTAGTTCTGTGACCCTGTGCATGTTCTTTGTGCTTCTGCTTCCTTACTGACAATTGGAGATAACAAGACCATCTACATCTTATGGGGTTGTTGTGCGAATTAAATACATTAATAATATGAAGTGTTTAGTATAGTGCTCATTAAGTGTTTAAGTTATTGTTATTCCTCTCATAGAACTGAAAGTTAATGGGACACTTTCTGTTGGAAAGTAAGTTCTCACATTTCTATGGATGTAGATTAGCATAGCAGGTCACACCACAACTTCTGAAGTCCCCACTCAGTAAGTTTCTTTTTTTTGATCGTAAGATAGAGTATCTTTCCTCACAGGGGTGGCTATTACAATTATTCCTATACTCATACTCTTTTCCCCTAACATCCATATAACAGTACAAAGATCCTTTTCTTTTCACCATAAATCTCTTTCTCAACAGAAGGGAGAGAGAAAATATACAACTTATATTTATTTGGTACTTCGGGTTTTACAGAATGTTTTTGTATACATGTTACCATTTGATCACCTAGGAGTAAGGCACACACATCACTTTTTAATAAATAAGGAGACTCTTTATCTCAGAGAAATAAGTAATTTGCCCAGAATCACATAGCTATGAAACTGTAGGACTGGAACTTGAACCTCCTTGTTAACTGTTTTCCCTTACACAGTGCTCCTTCTAGTGGAAAGCTGACCTGAACTGTCTCTCCCTGCATGTTGGGGTTTGTTACCACTTGTTTCCCATTTTAGAATCTTCAGAGGACCCTAGATAGCAAATCCCCCTTGATTTGTCTCCTTTAGATCCCTTCAATGGTTGATCCCTCTATCTGGTCTCCTTATCTTTTCCTCCTAACCTCTGCATAATCTCTGGGGAGGAGCCTGGCAGAAGCTGGGTGGCTGCCATGGCAACGAACACAAAGAAGACTTTCCTGTTTTCCTTGTTTTGGCTAACTAAGGTTGTTTTCCTAATTATGTTAACACAGTTCCATGGCTGCCTGGCCTACCAGAGCAAAGATGATGGTGGAGACCTAGCTTGCTTTCTATCCCTTTTTATTCCAAGCTGTTAACTTACTATTAATATTCACTGAAAACCCACCTATTGTTCTTTTGGCCAATAACCACATTAAATATTCAAAGTTCAATATGATTTCCTGTCAAGAACTGCATTTGGATTTTTGGAGGACTAGGCCACAACACATAAGCTGCTTGGCTCTCTGCTTATCAGGCAGTTTTCAAAGCTGTGGCTTTTATAGTTACTGTACTGAAGGCTGTCATGACTTGATTCTTTCTTACCCATCTGCTCTACTTAGCTTCCTGCTAATATGCGTAGCAAAGAAGGAAGAAACAGAGAGAGGAAAGTTCTGACGTGGGAGTATGGAGAATAACAGAAACCTCTGCTGGAACACTAATGGTTTCTGGACTATACTGCAAAAGGCAAGTTAGCTAGAAACTAACCTAAAGGCACTAAAATTCAGATGGGAGAAAATAAATTTATGTTGTATTTCTCAAAGTCTGTACATTTAGACTGAAGTAAATCCAAAGTGTTGCTACGGCTAACAGAAGCAGAAGGGGAGATTTTTACTACACGTATGTGTATGAGAACGTAAGAAAGAGATTTTCTGAATGCCTATGCATTGGCTGCAAGGCAGCAGAGGGAAAATGTCACCACCTTTTAAAAAATGCTCATTTCAGAGAAACTTCTACAATAATAGAGATGGATGGAGACAGTTTCTACCATAAGAAATGTATGTTGCCTATTTTTTTAGAAGAAAAAGCTAAGGTTTTGGTTAAGTAGCTTTGCTGATAACGTAACTTTATGAGCACATCAAGGGATTCTGCTGTTAAAACTCCCGTTGTGCATCTCCTTCTATAAGGCACACTGTCATTTCTGAAAGAGAGACAGCTTATCCATCCTGGTAGCTATAAATCATGAAAATACATTCACATTTTATACAGTGAATAAAGCATCTTTATTTTATACAATAAACTAAAATATGACTTCCCCAGTTCTTATATAATTCTAGAAAAGTTTCTGGTAATGGCCAAAAGAAAACCCTGAGGTTTCAAGTAGCTGTGGAGAGCAGCCTGGAATTCAGTCCCTATGCTCATATTTCTTAAAGAGTGATCTTCAGATCCTGTGCCTCAGAACAGTCTGGGATGTTTGGTAAAACGTAGTTTCCTGGCCCTACACCAGATCTACAGATCTCTGGGTTAGATCTGTAGGGTGAGCTCCAGGTATCTGCATGTTTAACCAGCTCCTCGATTGATGAGTTGGGAAACCATTGATTTAGAGAATGGCACAAAGTTCTTTTCATGTAAGGAGGGTTCTAGTAGGAGAGAGTTTTCTTTGTAAAATCTTCCATTCAATTAGCTGATTATATAGAAAGCTGTCTCTGTCCTTAGATTCTGGAAGGCACAGAGTCCTTTAGGCCAGGTGTAGTTTAGTGTGTCTAAAGGGACACTTGTGATATGTTTATGGTAGCTGGGGACCACTTTGGGTCTCTAAGAAAACTGAAGATTTTGCTATTGAAGACAAATCTCATCTGTTCACATTTTGCACAGCCCCATACCCATATTTCCCAGAGCCTCTCTTCTTTGTCCATACTATAAAAGTATGGGTATCCTTACTTTGTTTGTAGTCTGGTTGAATGAAACTCAAATCAAAAATGATACTCGTGGTCCAAGCTCAGATAGCTCCTTGTTTCTTCCTTCCCTCAGGGCACTAGGAAATACCAGTGTGATTACTGTTCATTAATCGTTGCTCTCATGTTAACAGTCCTACATATGTTCTGACAGCTAAAATTCTTACGTCTCCAGAAATGACCCTTTTCAATGAACTTAATGAAAAAAAAATTCAGGATATATGGTAGTCCAGCAGGAAGAGGAATTTTTGTATGGGGGCCTTTTGATTCTCCTATATTTTAGGGTCATAAACTAATATTAAGCAAGTTACTTGTTCCATTTATGGTAAGAATCAGCCCAGCTCTGGATATTTAAATGTTTGGAAAACTATACAAGAATTTTTAAAAAAACAATAATTTTATAGAAAGGTTCTATGAAAGTTTGTCACAGAATTAGTAATAATAATTAATAAAAATAAATGTCAATTAAGCAAAGCCCCTAGCATCTTGAGTCATGAACTTGAATCTGTGCTCTGCCACTTGCTGATTAACTGACTTTGGGCAAGTTAGGTAACTTCCTTGAGTGTTAATTTTCCCCATCTGTACAATGGGAATCATAGTATTTCACAGGGTAGTGGAGAAGATTAAGCAGAAAATGTATTAAAAATCCTTAATACTAAGTAAGGACTCAATCAAGTTTGGTGTTATAGTGATTATCATATGAAACAGAATTGTTGGCAGCCTTGAGAGGCCCCATTCAAGAAATGTCCTGCCTGATGTCATTTGCAGGCATGATAGTGATTGCATGATTTTGAAGTTGTATCATTCTTTAACTAAGAAAATTCTTTGCTTAGTTTTAATCTAAACAAATCTCAGTATGGAGAAGTAGACTCCCAGCTACAAACATTCTACTTTTCTATAAATGGCTGTCTTTGACTTACATCTAGTCCTTATGCCAAAGCACTTGGATGTAGAAGGGAAGAAAAAGAGAAGAATCTGTAAAAAACAGGAGTGATGTGGAAAAGTTGAATCTGGGAATACATTTCCAGGAATGACTGGACTGCTTAATTATGCACCACTCCAAGTCTCTCCCTTTATTTTTGGTTCAGTCTTTTATTCAGTGAATATTTATTGCATGCCTATGATGTTCCAAGCTCTTGTTTTTGGCTCTAGGGAAACATCAGTGACCAAAACAGGCTAAGCTCTGCTCTGACTGAGCTTACAGTCTATGCACTCAATAAATCTGGAAACAAAAAAGATAATTTCACATAGTGGTAAGTGCTATACACAAACTAAACCATGGTAATGGGATAGAGAGTGATGAGGAGAAGGGCTAAGAGGACTACTTTGAGCCATCAGCAAAAGTCCCTCTGAGGAGTGGACTTGGGAGCAGAGGCTTGGATGGTGAGAAAGAGGCAGCCCAGTAAAGAACTGAATGATTATTCCAGACAGAGGAAAGAGCAAGTGCAAAAACACTGAGAGTTCCAGGGACAGAAATGCAAGTAGGGGTCTGATGTGCAGATCACAAAAAAAGACAATGGTAGATGAGGTTAGAAAGGAAGGCAGAGGCCCAAATGTGTAGAGCTTTCAGGTCAGAGTAAGGAATTTGGTTTTATTCAAATTTCAATGGGAATTCATTACAGTATTTTAGTAAATTGATGGAATTGGATTTGTGTTTTAAAAGATTAGCCTAGCTACTGTGTGGAGAATGGATTACAGGGAAGCAAGAGAGTGAGTACTGGGACATCAGTGAGCAGGTAGTTGCAGTGGTCCAGTCAAGACAGGCAAAGAGATAAAATGGAAGGTAACATGGGTAGAGATGGTAAGAAGTATTTTGGAGTTACAGCTGTTAAGACTTGGTGCTGTATGTGGTGGGTGAAGGCAAGAGAAGAAATAAGGGATGACTCTTAGATTTTTGGGCCGAGCAACTGCATAGATGGTGGTGCTGTTTATTAAGATGGAGAAGTCTTGGAGAAGAGACACTTTGGGAAGGAAAAACTTCAAATTCTGTTCTGGACACATTAAGATATGATTAGATGCCTAAGTGGAGATGTCCAGTAGGTAGTTGGATAAGCATGTGGTATTTAGGAGTGGGGTCAGAGTTGGAAATACACAGAAGGGAGTCATCAAGATACAGGTAATATTTAAAAAACCATTAGATTGGATGAAATTACCAATTAGAGTGTGTGGATGAAAAGCACTGAGAACTCTAAAGCCCCCCAACACGTGGAAGCCCAGCAGAAAATCAGGAGCCCGTAAAGGAAATAGAGGAGGAGGGGCCAATAACAAAGGAGAAAAAGCCTAGAGAAGAAAATGTTTCAGGAAGGAGAGTATAAAATGCTGCTGAGAGGTCAAGTTAAATGAGATGGGAAAACCGGACACTGGATGGGTCATGGGTGGGCAAGATGGAGGTCAGTGGTGACCTTGACAATGAGTCTTTCTAGTGGAATGGTGGGAATCAAGGCTTGACTGGAATGAGTTTAGGAGAGGTTGGAGATGAAAAGGTGTAGATAACAAGAATAGGCTACTCTAGAATTTGTTTTGCTGCAAAGGAGAACAGAGACATTGAAAGTAGGCAGAAGGGGACTTAAGGTCATGGGAGAGATTTCTTTCTTTTTCTTATGACAGGTGATTATAAAGCAAAGAAACAGTAGTGACAGAAACTGATGTGAAGAGATGATTGCAGGAACCTATTGCAGACGAGGACCTTAGTTCTTGCATGGAGATGGCAGGCATGGTGAGTCAGTGGTACCCTAGTGAGTTTGGTGATGGGAAAATGAGGTGATTCTCTCTTGATTGCTTTGTTACACTATCTTCAGCTAAATCCATTAGAAACTAACTGGGATTATAATTGCTTTTATAAATGAAAATTCTTCTGTGAGAATTGATAAAATCATCAGACATCCTACATTAGTATAAATATATTTAATTGGCTTGCTCTCTACTAATACCAAGGAACAGTTATATGAAGGAATGGGACACTGGGGATTTAAAGATGCCTGCAGAAAGTTTAGAGCAACGTAAGGAAGACATGTTCTGAGTTTCAAACGATTGGCTTGCAAGCAAACTTTTGGAATACAATCAAATTTTAAGCTTGTGATTGCCTGCATTTCATAAGAACCAAAGAAACAACTTGCTAATTTAGTGCAGGCTGGTGAACTGAATGAAGTAATTTAGGTGATTCTACATTTGGTTTCTTGCTAATTTATCTCTGTAAACTAGTCTGTGTAATCAGAATGAAGTCCAAGGCTAAATGTCATAATTGTGATTTATATGTTCACACGGACAGTACTGCACACTGTTTTAGAGGGTAGGAAAACATGGTAGAACAGGGAGCCTAAAATTCCTGTTGACATTTTACATACAGATATTCCATTTTATAAGAAAATCTGCTTCATGAAACCTCTAAGTGGCCCCACAGATTCAAAAATATTAGGTTGGTGAACTGTGGATGCTTTCCTTCTGAGTGCCTAGCAAAGAAACTTCCTGGGAACTCAGTTAATGTTTGATAGATAAACAAACAAACAAACAAACAAACAAACACATGAAGAGGAACTGAAAATTATTCCAAGTTATTCTGAAATTATTTGGCTTCAAATGACTTTTGGCCATTTCTTCAAATTGAATATATCCTCAAAGTACAAATATGTGCCACCAATAAGGATATTCAAAAGAATGTGTCTGAGTGTTGAGAGGTAAATCCCAAAGAGGAGTTCCCGACATTTTTTGCCAAATGGAAGTATCCTTGAAACAGGTGTAACCTCCCAAGTCATTATATTGAAGAGGCTGATCCTTGCTTTGATGTGTATGTTTTGGTGGGCTTCTTAAAAAGAAAATAACGTTACTTTTTGGAGTCAAATATTGTATGGATTTCTCTAGCTCTAAACATTTAGCAGTGACATTTATGATACAGATTAGTAACAATCTGACATTTTAGGGAGACTTAAGAAGCTCAGAATTAATACCCAAGATAAATTTTTCTAATTTCAGAATTTGAATTTAGGTGTTTCTGTGAAGTAAAGAAATTCATAACTATGTGAACAGAGTTCCAAATAGAAGCACCAACAAATGCTTTGGGAAGAGGCAGCCTCATTGGGATGCCATGATCAATTCTCAATGTGACTTTTCTGAAGAGAAATACTCATTTACATGTGTTTCTCCTGGAGTATTTGCTTAGCAAGGAACTTACCTCACTGATTTACAGTCACACTTGATAAAGCCATCTCCACCTTGGAAGACAATGGATAACAAGAAGGCTTTTTTTTGTTTTTTTTTTTGTGCGGGACGCGGGCCTCTCACTGCTGCGGCCTCTCCCGTTGCGGAGTACAGGCTCCGGACGCGCAGGCTCAGCGGCCATGGCTCACAGGCCCAGCCGCTCCGCGGCATGTGGGATCTTCCCGGACCAGGGCACAAACCCGTGTCCCCTGCATCGGCAGGCGGACTCTCAACCACTGCACCACCAGGGAAGCCCAAGATGGCATATTTTACCCCTACATTCCCAGGTCTAGTAAACTGAAGTAGGAAGCAATTCATCTGGGAGTTTAACTCAGAGTACCTGTGTTATATCAGTATTTTACCAGCTTGACTGCACTTATATCAATAGATATTAAATAACAAAAAATTTTAAAATTTCCCCAACATGTCTTTTGCACATATATGATTTAAATGATAATACACTCTAAACTAGACATCTTTCTGGTTAATTTAAGTACATAACCCATTTACAGGGTTTATATATTTGTCCAACTTACCTGAACATGCCCTCTGGGGTCATTCGTCCTGCTTGAATTAAATAAGTTCCAAATCGAAAACACGCTGCATAGGCAAAATATACAAAGGCATGGCTGAATGCGTAACAGATTCCAATGATCTGTGCTTTCTTCAAGGTATTTCTGAAATGCACAAAATTTACTAGATAATGGGGCATGAGGTATACTAAGGTCCTTTAAATAAACGTAGAGTAATGAGTACAGAAGGTAAAACATGTTATCATTTAGGGGGTATACACTTTTTCTAATTATTAAAGAGAAAATGACTTTTTTTTTCTTTTTTACTTTTTTTTTTTTTTTTGCGGTACGCGGGCCTCTCACTGTTGTGGCCTCTCCCGTTGCGGAGCACAGGCTCCGGACGCGCAGGCTCAGCGGCCATGGCTCACGGGCCCAGCCGCTCCCGCGGCATGTGGGATCTTCCGGGACCGGGGCACGAACCCGTGTCCCCTGCATCGGCAGGCAGACTCTCAACCACTGCACCACCAGGGAAGCCCCGAGAAAATGACTTTTTAACTACTGAGAATTATTATAGAGAAAACAATAAATGTAATGATTTTCTCTATAGGTATATGCTTTATAGTTCAATGTAACAAAGCTGCCTCTATGTATTTTCAAATGAATGGACAAGGTCTGTGAAAGGATAGTTACTGAAAGAGTTAAAGAGATTTGGTTTAAAAATATTTTCTATCCTAATGTTGCACTAATAGAATAGTGGGAATTAAATGGCGGTACCAACCACAAGCGTGAGTGTAAAAGAGTACAAAGCTATCTTTCTGATAAAGTAATACAAAGAGTATCACTAAGTAAATGTGGTAAGGAGGACTAGTTTAAAATTAAAAGAATTGATCACATTTGTTGTGCATATATTCATTTTAAAATGTGAACTCTTTATAGAGATTCAATATAAAGGGCTAAGCAATATTATTTTCTTTCTTAAATATGTTATTTCCTCAATCATGTTTCATGGAAATAAGAAAAATATGCACACTTTGTTATAGTTCATGGCAATGTGGGAGGACCTAAAACATATATTCTAAATGTGCTTGCTCTCAATCCTCTTTCTAGTTTCCTCTTGGTGGAGTCATATAAGGAATTACGCTATGCCATTACTAGGAAAGATTCCAGAGCAAATGAGTTGGCAGGCAAACCACTGGAGTCACCCAGGAGTGCTGCCTTTATAGGAACAAACTATAGTTAACACAGTCAGTATGAATCTACAATCACCTGTGCTGAGTCTGAAGCGTCTCCTCATACATTTGCCCGAAGGCTTTTTCTCTTGTTAATGACACTGTAGTGCGTATATTCTCCACAGTTTCAGTTGCTATGTTATAAAACAAGATAATAAAATAGAGAAATAAAATTAGTAATGGCTGAACTTCTGGTTGTGAGTTACAGTCACAACGGGGACATAGTAAGTACATTAAGTCAATAAGTTTTTCTGATGAGTTTTCTTAGCTTCTTGTTTTTCCTTCCCCAAAATAAGACAGGAAAATAATATATTAGGATAATAAGCTCAAGGAAAATTCCTTTTGAAAAGATTTCGTCCACTGGTCTAAATTTAGCCCTCTTTAAGTCTTCATTGAGTTTCTATTTAAACTAGTTCCATAAGCAGAGAGATCAAACATTAGTGAGCATTATGTCCGTATGTAATTATGCAAAGGAGCTGTCCTATGAATTATGAGCTGATTTAAGAAGAAGACAGAAGAGAGAATCAAGTAAATAATTATTTTATTCTAGCACAGAAATGCAAATAGCAACCAAAGTTCTCAGGAACACTGCTGTAAAGTAACATGGAGTGTGGCTTTTGAATTCTGTATAAGATATTGTATAGCTGTTTTTCATGTTGATGTCTGTGAACTTAAAAAGATATTTAGGTCAAATGTAATGCTTCTTCATAGTTATATAGTTTTCAAAAAGAAGGGGGATCAAAAATGGAGGAGACTTTTGGCGCAGAATAACTTCTTGGACATGAGAACACATGTTGACTTGAAAGAGAAACTTTTTGCTTCCACATTCTCTTTCCAGGCTGGCAGAGTGGACTGTGGGACAGATGAAGACCTAGGTGGATACCCAAGGTTGTTTGAAGGAGAACTTGGGTTACGGGAGAGAACTGATATGTAGACCATGGTCAGGACACCTGGATTCTGCTCTAAATTCTCATAATTTCAAAATGAACTCAAAGAAATCTCCATCTGTAACATTTTGTAGTGCATGAGGAAAATCGATGAGAATGCTGAAATCTTGAGGAAAACAAAAAGAAATGAATGAAAAAGTCTTGTGATCATTTTTCACAATAAAGAAAGGACTGAAAGCAGAACCTTAGAAAATAGTCCTTTTTTAAAAACTAATATGGTCATTTTATTTATTTTTTACTAATATGGTCATTTAAAACCTGAAAAATAAAACACTTGATGATTTTTCCAAATCTACACATGCAACCAAAGAAGGACCAATATGTTTTATTGGTCCATATTCTAAGTTTTGGTGTTTGGTAAAGTGACTGATTGAAAAGTAGTGGGAAAGGACACATTGCTTATTTGATTGCAGTTATTGATTGTATACTCTGAGGTTACTTTAATAATACAAAAAGGAAAAAAATCAAATGGCACATAAGCAACTAAAGCTCATGACATAAAAATTAAGATGAATAAAATATAATTAATTATGGCCAGATTAACTTGGAAATTGTGATAATTTGCTCACACGGAGGGCTGAACAACTTTTCTGTGTTTCTGAAGCAAATATATGCTATGTAGTTCAGTCTGTACTGCTCAAGCAGACATTCCAAGGGTCCTTATCTAGTGCAAGAAAGGTGGAAAAGTCCAAGGGTCATGAAAACCAGATTTCTATGAGTCCTGTGCTTGGTTGGATCCCTATTCATGAATATTCATGCTATTTATAATATGATACAATCACTGTGATACAGACCATAATGATATTAAAATCATCTTTATATTCAGGCCTTTCACCAATGTGATATAGATCTTTGAAACTATATCATGAGAGGAGTTGGGGCTGGGTGACCAAGAGAAGACTTGGCATTTACATGATGCGGCTTCATAGCGTCACGAGAAGCAGGTTTTGGACCTCAATCAAGATGAAAGGCAAGAAGAGAAGGATAGAAGGCCACCAAAAAAAAAAAAAAAAAAAAAGAACTCCCTACCATCTAAGGTGTAGGCAGCAGCCTGGGAAAGTAATGCACTGCCTGCCACTGGAGAAAAGGGTGGATAAAAGATGGATATATGCTCAACAGGGATGTTGTACAAGAGATTTCTACTTTGGGTGAGTGGCTGGATCAAATGACATCTCTTTCAACTTTTAGATATTATGGTACTACATTACTAATGTTTCTCTAAATCACTACTACAATGATTATCTTTATGAATATGATTGATTCTGAGAAACTTATATATGTCAAAAAATTTTCCAAGTAAATACATTGTTCATTTTGATCATTTTAAAAATGGTCCTTGTCTCTAAAGCTTTGTTTTAGGCACTACCAATATCAGTACCTTGCCTTGAATTTAGTAACTATTATATTTCCTCTTTATTTTGAAAAATAAAATACCCAGAATTATTCAAGACATTCAATTATTCAATAATCAGAGAATGTAGAATCACAATGTTAACAAATTCCCCCACGATTTGGTAACAGTAATAATGGCTGACATTACTGAGTGCTTACTGTTTTCCAGATACTATTGCATATACTAATAAGACTAAGTGTTTTCTGTAATAGTCATAAATATCTCTAAGGGGATACTATTTTATTTCCACTTTACAGAGGAAGAAACTGAAGTCCAGAAAGGTTGATGTAACTTGCTCAGATCACACATTTGTTAGTAGTAGAATCTGGATTCTAATTCAGCCAGTTTGACTCCAGAGCCTATGCTCTAAATTATGCACCCTATTGCTATGACATTATCTACACCCCATCTTAAACTGATCTGTATGAATTTCAATACATATACATCACTTTACAGATTCCTAAGAAAGGAAGTTATGTATTGTAAGGATAGGAGCTCTTATTGATTTTCTCTTAAAAGGTTATGATGGGAACAACAGTCTTTATTTTACCTTTCCAGCATGCTTAAGTTCTTGCTTATCCTTGTTGGCAAATCCAGTCATTGCTGCCATTTCAATCATTCCTGTCAGAGCAAGTACCGGAGCAATACTCAGAATCAAGAGTGTCATCTCCCATCCATATATGAAGGAAATGATAACTGAAAGTCCCATGTTAGTTACATTTTGTGTTAAGACACCAACCCTTGAACCCGTTGCCTATAATCAGACATATTTTGGAAAAAAGTCAGCTAATTTTAAATTTACAAGAATTGCTATTATAGTTTCTTGCAAAATAAGATAAGCTTTCTTTTTTAGGATTTATACATAGATTTTTATTTTGAATTTATACTTAGAGATTAAATAATAGTTATACTTTAAAAATGTCCACTACTAAGGAGTCATTATGTTTTATTTGTCTATATTATGTCTGATATTGTCCTTTGACATGTTCCTATTATTTTTGAATATGTTCTTACTTTCTGGCACAAAAAGATTTTCCAGGCCCTACACCTGAAATCTGTCATTTCTCCAAGGAGTTCCAGTTCCTGTTAGTGGAGAATGTTATTTAGGACTTACTATATGAAGAAAAAAATTTTTTTAATTAAAAAAATCAATATATGGTGCTAGTTGTACTCATTATCAGTGGAATGTTAGTAGATAGAACTGGGGAGTGTGTGTGTGTGTGTGTGTGTGTGTGTGTGTGTATGTGTGTGTGCATAGATGCAAGCACATATTGAAAGCTATATTTATTTCTCTATTTACATTTCTTGAAATCCGTGAGTTCATACCAATACCTCCAGTTCCAATCCAAAAACACAAGGTTATTTCCAGCTTTCTCCCTTCTAATATTTGTTATCCCCTTCTTCAACAGTGAGAAACCTGGCTCCCATTTTCTTTAACAGAATTCCTTGATCAATCTCTCTGCTATCATGCAGATCGTGACCAATCTGCTATCATGACCCCTGTCTCTCCCCTGCATGCATACCCTCCTCACTCTTCTCTGGCTTGGCTTTCCCACATGAGGCTGCTGCCTCACATGGATGCCCAACTTACCATATGTGGGCTCCAAAACCAACCCTGCCCCTTCCCCTTACACTGAAAAAGGGCTGGTACTTTTTAGTCACTACACTGTAGTAGTGCTGAATGGAATGATTGAGGATATTCATTGAAGTATATACTTTGGATATGATATCTTGCGGTCCCTTTTCTGCACTTCATAACTTGGTTTCACTCAGCAAAGGTCTAAAGAGGCAATATCAAGACAGAAAAGGAGTTGGAAACATCATGGTATGAGGTAACTTAAAAGAAATTTGGAAAAAAATCTTAAATTAAGTAGAAATATCTTCGTAACTGCTTTACGAGAACTGCATGTCTTATGAATTAACTTTCAGTGGGACACATGTTAAGTAATAAACTGAAATGTTAAATTCCTTTATGCTGTGATGAAAATATGAAACACCTATTTACCTAGAAACACAGCTATAATCAACCAAGATATCAATTCACATTTTCAAACATATGTTTTGCTCTGATCATGAAAACATGGCCATTGGAAAAGGTCTAAATAATGTTAAAAATTACATCCTTCCAGACATAAATACATACACACATTCAGATTAGGATTATTGTGTGTACTCAGCTTTGTATCCTGCTTTTATCTCTTTACATTATACAGCAAGCTTTTTCCTGGGTCACTAAATAGTCTTCAAAAAATATCTAGTAGATTGCTTCCAATTTTTCACTATTGAAAGCAAAGATGTAATGAACATCTTTGTGCAAAATATTTGTGCTCATCTTTTATTTCCTAATGTTAAATTCCTAGCCTGGAGTTATATGTTAAAGGGTATATACTCTTACATTCTTCATAGATATTGTCAAATTGCTTCTCTACAAGGTGATATCAATATTCACTGAAGTATCCCCCAAATTAGTATCATCATTAAAATAACAATAAAAAGCCCTCTTTCTCCACAGGGCTCTGACTTATTCCTAAAAAACTTTTGTGGTTTTAGTTTCAAGACTGCATCTGATAATGATCTACTATTTTCCCATTTTTTTCACTGAACTATCAAAGAAAACCCCAAAAAAGTAAAAACAAATAACAATAACAAACACCAAACAAACCACTAAATACTGAAAACTCAGACAGGTAACCCATTTTACATGCTTTAGGGCGTTATACACTAACTCTAAGCTATGAGGCTGAAATAAAAATGTCATTTGGTACTAATGCTTGCTTACACTCTGCCTCTTGAGAGTTTAAGGATGATGCAGAGATAAATGATGCTGTATATTATGGACTGAATGGTTCTACACCCCCCACCCAAATTCATATGTTGAGGTCCTGAATCCCAGTTCCTCAGAATGTGACTGTATTTGGAGATAAGGTCTTTAAAGAGGTAATTAGATTAAAATGAGGTTTTGAGGGTGAGCCCTACTCCAATATGACTGGTGTCCTTATAAGAAAAGGAAATTTGGTTGCAGACATGCTTGCATAGAGAAAAACAATGTGAGTACACAACACGAAGAAAACTATAAGTCAAGGTGAGAGGACTCAGAATGAAACCAACCATGCCAACACCTTGATCTTGGTCTTCTAAGCTCTAGAACCATGAAGAAATAAATTTCTGTTGTTTAAGCCACTCAGTCTGTAGTACTTCGTTATGGCAGCCCTTACAAACCAATATACTGTACTTGCTCCTCTCCTCCCACCCTCACCATGAGTTTCAAAGTTATATAGGTCAGATAGCTGGATGAAGAGGCTGTGGAACTTAAGTACTTGTACTGTTGAAGGTCCCACCCCACATCAGATTAACTATGGAATGCTCCTACAGCCACATAAACATATATATTTTTTGCTGTAAAATAGAAGTATTTTTAAAAATTACAATCAAGTTTTGTTAAGAATAAGATAGTCACTGTTCTTTTAATGTAAAATTTATCTAAATATTACTAAGAAATTACTTGCCATCAATTACTTGATAGCTATGTTTTTAGGCCTTTATACATTCATTAATTTCCACTTTGTACTTTCTTATTTTGAGGTCAATGACTTTTCCTTTTTCAGATCTCAGTTTTTGGCACGATATCTATATTAACAAAAGTGGAAAACATATCCAGGGAACAGTTATTCTTTTCTGTTTGGGTATTTCCTATTAGGTGGCCATAATATAGTTCCTTTTTTCACCACCTTCCTCTGTTTTTATCCTATTTACTTTAAGATTACAGCTCTTTACAGGAAATCAAAAGAAAATGAAGTCAAAAGGTGAAAAATAGGAAAAGTAAAGACAGAAAGCATGCTGAGGATTGTAGTTTTTGAGTATAAAATTATGCGGCGTGTTGGAAAAAGAGGTAGAGGGAATTATCAGAGGCACATCAGATGAACATTTGAGAGTCACTTAAAATTAGTCTAAGGAGTATGCAAACCAACCTCATGTCTAAAAACATACAAGTGTAAACTTGCCAAATTTTTAATGGAACGGTCTTGTATTTGAGCTTTTTGTTTGGGACATAAGAACTTTCTATAAAGTGACTTGCACTTGCATAACCTTGCTTATTCAATAAGCTTGATTTATTCACTCTTGTACTAATCTGCTTCTTGAAAGTAAGATCATATACCTTTCTAAATGGCATTTTAGTTTAAGCTACCAGAAACTTACTGAAATATTCAGTCAACGCAGCCATGGACAGGCCACAAACCCTGCCTTTTGGTGATGGTAGTAGGATAAGAAGGATCTGAATATATCTTTCCTGTTCCAGGAAGAATTAACAGAAAACAACAGACATCTGGCCTTGAAAAATACTACAAGAACTAAAAGACAATTTAAAATTGCCTTAAAGACCTAGAGAAATAGTGTAGCTCTGGAAAGAATTTAGAACTGCAATCAGAGGAAATTTAATTAAACTTCTTTAGATTCTTTATCAACGTGCATGAAGATAGAATTTTTCCTTGGAAATCAAGAGCAGAAAGTCATAATTAAATAGTTCTACAGATAACAATTATTTATGGAGTATCTACTATGTCCAAATACTATGCTAAATGTGGGTCATACAACTTTGATAAGAAAGTTCCAGAGGAATGGCTGCCATAAGGAAATAAATGGAAAGATACTCAGTAAGCAATTGTAGAAATAAAATTCTATATAGCAGGATTTCTGCTTCTGGCTAACATGAAGAGAGGGAATGGATTTGTCCTCCCATCTGAAACAAATAAAAAATAGACAAAATATATGAACCAATAGTTTTCAAGATACTAGACCTAAGGCAACCAAGGGTGAAATGGGAAACAAACGAGGTGAGCCCTATGTTTGCCACGGTTTACCCCTTAAAAGAGCTTCCAGGCTTCAGGATAGGAAAGGTAAACTGAGATAGAGCCTAACAGACTCCATAAGTGGAGTAGACAAAGCTGAGTCTGGAGAGGCCAAGGAAGCTAGAGTTTGCAGCACAGAACACTGAAGAAGAGAGAGGTATACAAAAAGAGAAATCTGGATATCTGCAGAGGGTCCTCCTTGAGTATTCAACTGAACAATGCATGTGTGAGGGCTAGTCATACCAGTCATACCAAGACCATACGCTTGGTCATACCAGCCTGACTGAATAACCTCATGATTCACTGGTCATAGGGTAGAGTATATTGAAGGGTCTTGCCTCAGTTGTTGGCTCCAGTCCTGCTTAATAAATCTTAAAATCGAGACCCCCCGCAAGATCAAACTGTTCTCAAGTAACTTAACTGCATCCCAGAACAAAACAAGAATATTTCTAGAAATACAAAAATATTCAGCACCCCAAAATGCTAAATTCACAATGTGTGGCATCTACACAAAAATTACTAGGTATGACAAAAAGCACCAAAAACGACCCATAATGAGCATAAAAATCAATCAGTTGAAACTCACCCAGACAGACAATGACATTAAAAGTTATTATCATTGTGTAACATACATTCAAAAAGTTAAGAGATAATGAAAATAAATGAAAACGACCCACATAAAAATTCTACAAATTCAAATGTCAGTATCCATAAAAAAAGTTTTATTGTAACACAGCCATGCCTCTTTGTTTACCTATTGACTATAGCTGTCTTAGGACTATAATGATGGAGTTGAGGGGTTGCTAGAGAAACCATATGTGCCGCTCTCCTTGCTTTGTACTGCTGCTCACTGTGATGACATTGTATATAATTTGGCAGCATGTTGAGTGCCCTGTGTGTTGCTGTACTGTGATATTTCATCCTAGTTTTAAAAATTACCATTGTATGCCCATCATCTAAAGACAAGAAAGGAAGAGAAAAGTGGACTTTGGATGTCCTGCTTTTAAGGAAGGCACAATGGACTGTGGATCACTTTGTGTTCTAATTAGATGTCACAGTGCTGTGTTTATTATGCCATGAGACTATACAGTCTTAAAAATATACAAAACAGGTCGACATTAGCAGACTAAGCACGCATCACAAAATTCCTATTTCACAGGAAAGTAACATTTATAAAAATTAGAAATGGGAAACAAATGGAATGGAAATAACACAGAATGGAATAACAGCAGAATTTCTTCATAAAACTAAAAAGTGAAAACAAGGCTGAATCTAAAGTAAGTTTCTGAGTGGCTCATTTATTAGCTAAGCAAAGAAAGTCACTCACAGATAGTGAGTTAATTAAATCATGTTTGACTGCAACAGTGGAAGAAATCTGTTCAGAAAGCATAAACTAATATCAGATGACTAGCGTTTTGATGAGAAGAACTGCTCAAAAAGTTGAGAAAAACGACAGCAATATCAATTATCAACTGAAAACCAACATAGGTCATTTTGAGTAGTTTTCCCTGGCTCTTGATGGGTTGACATATGTTACTGATACTGCTCAACTGTTGGCTTTTTTGAGGAGTAGATACTGAGTTTGAAGTGACTTTAAAATTAGCTGCTATGAATAGTCTGTGTGGAACAACTGAAGGTGAGAATATTTTCAAAGAAGTTGAGAGATAAACTAGATGAGTATAACCTGAAGTGTAATCTGCTAAGATGTATTATAACTGATGGTGGCAAAAATATTTGTAGAGCAGAAAAAACAAAAAGGTTTAGTTGGACAAATTACAAAGTTTGTGAAAATGTAAGGTGTTTAAGGCCTATTGTTATTCACCCTATTATTCATTAGCAAGTATGTTGTGGAAAATAAATGAATTTATCACACATTATTGGACCAGTGGCGAAGTTCATTTGCTCCTGTAGACCTTACTATCTTTATTTCTTTTTTTGTCAAAAGTGGAAGCTGAATTTCTTGACTTGTCTTCCCAGACAACAGTTTGAGGGCTTAGCAGTGGTAAAGTTTCACTGCAAAGTTTTGAGTTCAGGGCTGAGATTGAAATTTCTTTTTTTATAGGAAGGACCACCTTTAACCACTATGGTTTTGGATATTAGCTTTTGCTGTAGACTTGATAATGTCTCAATTAATTCAACCTAAAATTGTAATGCAAAACAGCAATTATATGCCAACCTTATACTGTGGTAAAGTGATTTCAAAGACTACTCACATTGTTTGAATTATAAGTAATGTTAAGCTGTTTTATACACTTTCCATGTCAAAAAGTTAAACCAAAAGGTGAGGTCACCATTGTCCATGTAATGATACCCTAGCTCTACCTAATCAATTCACTGGGCTCTAGGAATTAATAAAGGAAATTTTTATTTCTTGGGGCAATGTAACTGTAGTTCTGATGAGAATTCTCGGAACTAACATTGTGTCTGTCGGTATATCAAGTGTACACTGTGGCATCAGTCACACACTTTCATGTGGACAAAAGTGAGGTAAGACTTCTGGTTGATGAAAAGGGGTTGCTAAAATATACAGAAATAATACTTTGTAACTTTGTGAAATTCAGTCTCCCAAAGAATTTAAAATGGCTTTATACCTTTAATAAAACTACATACTACACAGAAAATAGTCTGTTGACAGATGTACTGGCAGTAAGCCATTGCCTTGGGCTGAAATAATACCAGTTAAATTGGTTGTATTCAATCAACTATTTCAGGAATCATTTTGTCCTATAACCTTATTTCACTAACATGTTTTTCTCATGACTCTCAAAGTATCAGAACATCTAAAAATAGCCAGGAGTTTATATTTTTGGTAATTAGTAAGGGCTTCAGAATAAAATTTACTGTTATTAAAGGGTTAGTTTATAAACATTCATCCTAATACATTTGATAAAATAACATGTAACTGAAATTACATGATGAAGAAACTGAGATGGAAATATCTTAAGTTGATATGATAGGATATATGACCCCAAATTATTGTTTACTGATTCATCTCTAGTGTGGTGTGTCTTTGTGATAAAAGAAATAGTGGACAAATAGGATTAGTAAATAATCTTCCTTCGATAGAAAGAGAATCCATTCAAGTTAGATATGAACCTACCTATATATGGCAAAGCAAGGGTTTATGTGAATTATATGCCAGTAGACACAGTCTTATTCTTGGAATCCTTCTTTGGTTGCTATGCTTTCCAAATTCTTCAACTTTAAATGTGCCATCAGTATTCCACCCAGCTAGTGTTTAGCTACTACTTCTTATTTAATGAAAATGATTTGACTTGCCCAGAAGTTATCATGAGACCAACATTTACTAACTGAAACAGGAAATTTTCAAATGATTCAAATAGTATTAGTCAAAGGCTTATAAGGAATCACACTGACAAATATTCCCATTAATTTTTCTTGATGAGAGACAACATTATGTATTAGAAACAACTAATGGGTATTTGGAGGGTAATGTTCGTCTTTAGCACTAATTTGTTCTTTTCATTTAAGTAAATACTAAAAGAGATGTCTCACGTATCAAGTATAGCTTATAGTAAGAATACCTATTTCACTGGAGTCTTAAAAGATCTGAATGATGATAGGTAGTAAGAGAAAAACGTGCACACAGCAAAGGAAAAAAAACCAAATTTTGTAGAATGGGGATTCAAAGGGAATTATAGGGATTGATACTTCTGCCAAAAGTAGTGAACCATTGAATTTCTAAACACAGATGTTGTTATTTATCTGATTCTATTGTGCTATGGAAGATTAATGCTATGCTCATTAGTTACCTATTAAGTGAAAATTTATCCATCATTTTCTTCCCACTTATACAAGTACAATCCAGCTCCTCAGCCTTACTTTAAAATTTAAATACAATCTAGTGAAATTTGGAGTCTTGTTTTCAAAATTATCAAAAAAAGTTTCAGGAAGAGATGAAGATGATGCCCCCTTTCCTCTTGAGCTCTTTCTATATCATAAAATTAGTTTTCCAAACCAATACAGAAGCATGTGAATATTCATAATTGTAACCAACTTGTTTTATTCTCTAGCAATATAAATCTATCCTTATATGTATATATTGAACAAAGAAGTCTTGCAAAAGTTACAAAAATTAGAATAGTGGCCATGTCCTGTGGAAATAGCTTCCAAAAGAAAATACAATTTTGAAGAGCTGTTTCAGTTGACAATTTGTTGCTCTGGTAGCAATGCTGTAATCAACATTTCAGTATTTCTAACCAACAAAAAAATACTTTTAAGATTTTTCTGTCATTCAGAGGTGCATCATTGACTTTCCTTTTCTCCCACATGAACGATAAGGAAAAAGGAAAGTCTATAATTCTCGTAGAGTTCTTATTTTAACAGAGATCAAAAACTTTACCTCACTTAAAAGTGGGAAATCTTGTTTTGCATTCCTTTTCTCAATTATAGTTGAAATCCTGCTTGTAATATACAGGTTAATTTTATTAAAATAATTGGAAGAAAACTAATAAATTACTCTTCATTTCTTCCACACTACTCTACTCCCCATAAATATTTAAGTGTCACTTTGACGTACGTACATTATGCTGGTCATTCTGTCATTGATTTTGAATATAGTTCATAAAAATGAATTTTATTTATACGTATTGTGACCAGTCATGATCACACATATCTCTTTAACTTGATCTGTATAACAACTAGCACAGAACCATTTCCAGATGCATATGAATTTAACATGTTACATATTATGCTAAATAAGATTTTATTTTCTGGGGGGAAGGAACAACTAAACTTCATTCTTTTATTAAAACTTCTAAGTTACGTGTGTGTGTTTTCATTTTGTTACTTTTTCTTATCTTACTATTTAATTCTGAGCTCTTTTCTCTAACTCATTCTTGGTATCTTCTTTAGTCCTCTGGTTATCCTATTACATGTCCTAAATCTTCTTTATTTTTGGTTAAAAATGTCCAGAACAGAAAGGCTTCTTTATATCTTTCACTGCGAGCTCCCTGTTAGCCCTGAGACATATCTGGTCTCCTTAATGATGTGGGTCATCTCAGCATAGCTCACATATATGCACAAACACATGTGTGTACACGCATGCATGCATACCATATACATACACCATTTAAAAATAAAAGCAGGGACTTTCCTGGTGGCACAGTGGTTAAGAATCTGCCGGCCAATTCAGGGGACATGGGTTCGAACCCTGATCCGGGAAGATCCCACATGCTGTGGAGCAACTAAGCCCCTGGGCCACGACTACTGAGCCTGCGCTCTGGAGCCCGCCCCCCACAGCTACTGAAGCCCGCGAGCCTAAAGCCCATGCTCCGCAATAAGAGAAGGCACCGAAATTAGAAGCCCACGCACCCCAATGAAGAGTAGCCCCGCGCACAGCAACGAAGACCCAACGTAGCCAAAAAATAAATAAATAAATAAATTAAAGATAAAAGCAATATACATACTCCTTGAATTTGTGCTGTATCTATGGCTAATATTGTTGTCAAGGCTCCTGTGCTGTTTTCCTTATCATCAAACCAGGAGATATCCTAGAGAAAAAAGGGAATTAACATATGGTCATCAAAAAGATCCTTTTCTGACTTGCGATTTTGCTACATTAACTTAGAAGCCATTTGCCTGCCTCCTTACTCACAGGCGCTTAATTCTTGTAAAAACTATGGATCAAATAACTTTTGTTTCTTACTTCACAAAGATCTATATTTAGATACAAACTGAAGAACTTAAGCCCAACAGCTTGGACTCATTACCATGCTGCAATATTGTATAATAATCAATGTTTAAAATGGCCATTTCGAACCACAAAATAATTTGTAATTTTACTCCACAAGTAATTTGTGGAGAGCAGATTTTACCTAAAAAGTAAAGTAATGCACAACACAGTTTAGAAATATTTCCAAACCTTTCTGTCTAAACATATAAATGATAAAAAATAAGTCTGTCTCCTTCTCTACAGGACCCAGATAGGTGAGATTTTCCCTGACACTTCATATTGCCCCTTAGATCTTATAGGTACTGGGCCTTGTGGGAAGCTAAAGATGCAGAAAGGCTGCTGTAAAAACCCTGCAGCCAAAAAGCATGCAATTTGAAGGAGACAGGTCAAAAATACAAGCAATAGGGCTTCCCTGGTGGCGCAGTGGTTCAGAGTCCGCCTGCCGATGCAGGGGACACGGGTTCGTGCCCCGGTCCGGGAGGATCCCACATGCCGCGGAGTGGCTGGGCCCGTGAGCCATGGCCGCTGAGCCTGCGCGTCCGGAGCCTGTGCTCTGCAATGGGAGAGGCCACGACAGTGAGAGGCCCGCATACCACAAAAAACAAAAAACAAGGAATAAAAGCCTAATGTTATAACCAATTTCATTTTCAACAGCAAATAGAGATAGCACTTCTTAGCACCTCTCAACTTGAGGAATGCTGATTTCCTTTTATTAGTTATTGACTGTTTCCTCCCATGTACTCAAACCAGTTATATCTCTTGTGGATTAAACTACATGCAGACTGTCTCCAAAAAAATGACTGATTTTTAGTGAGTGAAGAGCAAAAGAACTGTTGGCTTACTACAACCCAGCCAGGGCCCTGATGCCCACGTTACACATTTTTGCCAACTAAGGAACAAAAGCAAGAGAGATAGAAGGCTGTGCATTAATCATGCTGTTGTGTGAGAAGAAAGCCCCCGTGGAGGAATACGGCAGCGGCCAGGGGGATTACAATCCTGGCATGACATCACTACTCTTTAAACCCCTGGATTGGGAAGGTGTCCCAAAGAGTTTAGGGTCCTAGACACCCAAAGGGCATCTTATAGAGATCATGATACGCACTACACAGTAGCCACTTTGAGAATACAACCCGAGTCAAGAGCCTAACATACCATGAACACACATCAGCAATGACAGTAACTACAGCACTCTTGATCTAGAAGACATTACCTGTTTTTTTATTGTATACTAAAAAATATATATATATTTTTTACATTGCATAATTCTTTCTATATTTCAACATGACATGGAATACACAAAGAATTTCTAGACACAATATAAAGTAAAAATATAGAAAAAGAATTTATCACTTACTACATTCCTGATTCTATAGTATAGTAATTGCTATAATACGCAAGGCAAAGGATACATATATGACTAGTCTTAGTCTTTCTCTGATGTTCAGTCAGCAAGATATCCAAAACTGCTTTTCAACAAGTCAGCAATTATGCACTCTAGAGATTGTTTTCCATCATAGGCATTATATGCTAAAACACTTAGCAGAGTTTCTGGAGCACAGCTGGTATTGAGTAAAAATTAGCTTGCTTCTTCTCTTCCTGATGGTAAAATGATTATAAGCTAGGCTAGCAGGTTTTCTGATACTAGTAAATCCATTTTTTTCCTGCCAATAATTCTATTAGAAATAAAAAACTACAGTAGCACTATCATAAGTGCGTGGTATGTCTTTTCTCATTTAATCATCACAACTCTATGAGACGGATACTGACTATCCATATTTTATATATGAGGAAACAGAGGTACTGAGAGATTAAGTAACTTGCCCAAGGCCACATAGCTGGAAAGAACTGAGGCCAGGATTTAAACCTAGGCAATCAGATGCCAGAGTTTTTAATCAACTATCCTGTTCTGCCTCCCATCTAACTGAAACGTTACAGCTGAGTTTCCTGACATGTTTTTCCTGCTTCAGGATTTGTTACCTCAAATCCTTTTGGAAGTAGCTTTTTGAGATTCCTTAGTGATCTCCACTAATGCCATCATCTTATGATTTAGTGACCCTCCACAGAAGCCCTAGCCAATCCAATTTAGAGAGAAATAGGCAAAAAAAACCTTCATATCTTTTAAAAAACCTAATAGATTTATAGGTCAATATTTATCATTAAGAAATATAAATTTAGCTTTAAACACAATAAGCAATGGATTATTTATAACCACTGAAGTCAGCGACAATTAGAACATTCTTTTCAACTGGAGGGATCTCAAGTCATCAAATAAAATAGAGATTTTATACCTACAAAAAGACCACACCTGATTCCATAAATACCTCTATTTCAACTGAGGTTTCAAAATGGTTATAAAAAGCACTGCAAGTTTCAGCATGATTTCTAAGACTTAAAATATCTTATCTTAGGGGAAAAAAAAACAAACAGGTAATAGGAGTTAGGGCGAAACTGTACATTAGGAACTTCCCTTACTACAGAGAAAAGTGAAATTCGTTAAGACATTTATTGAGAAAAGGCCAAATACATTACTCTTTTCTTTCAATTTAAGAAAGCAAATAAGCAAAAAGAGTGCTAAAGAATGAACAGGTAAAACAAATGGTAAGCTGAAAAGGGCTCAGGTAAATTTATGGGAGAATTTAATAACATCTGCTGAATAGCACAGAGTTTCTGTCTGTTTGTCTTTCTATGTGTTTTGAAGAAGAGTTTATGGTTTACAGATTGCTGTATTCTTATGGGCAGAAGCTACTTAATCCAAGAATGTTACTGTCCTACTGTTCACGTGGCTAATGCTAGGCAACGGAGTAAGATCCAGTATCAGCCATCAGGATATTTGATTAACAATATTCACTGGTTTAACTGGCTTGTGGTCTTGGGACTCCTCCACCAAAAGCATCCTGTAATCCTCTAGAAAGAAAGTTCAAAGTAATGATCGGAAAAGTTAAAGTTTATACTCTTTAAGACATTCAGGAAACATTTTCAAAAGTTCCTGAAAATTGAAAATAAATGTCCTTGAATGTATAAAAACATAAATACACAAAAACCAAAAATGACCAAAATTGTCGTGTGAAACATAGTATTAGTTAATTAAAATCCCACCTAATTTCATCAAAGATTTGAGGTAGACATAAATTGTTCATAAAAAAAACCCCAAAAGTACAAGCTTAATGTGAGCGAGACAAGATGTGCAGTCATTAAATCATTTTATGACCCTTCAAGTAGATTTTTGTTTTTCTGGATTAAGGAGTGTCTGCAGTTGTCTCTGACAGGACCTTTTTCAGAGAAGAAGTTAGGCACCAACTGCTTCAGAGCATTAAGTTGCTATGGGAAACGTCCCACTCGCTTCATTTTATATCTTGTTGTCCTCTAAGAGCACATAAAGGTGGAGGAGTTTTGTTACTCAGCAGTCCTTTGAGCACTGCTGCTAAAAGTCACAAGATGTAAAAACTGGTTTTGACAACTCGGCTGGAGTGACAGTAACTCTACTTTTGAAAAGAAATGACCCTGGCAGGAAGCTATTTGCCCCTACACGGTGAGCTCTGGTGACAGAAAGTGTGGCAAAGGGCTTCAAATGATTACTGGCTTTCAGGGTAACCCAATATACCTTGGCCTTCTGAAAGAATTTTAGAGGTGCCAGTCTGAGACATTCCTGTCATTTTCCCCCAAGACTCACTTTTCAAGATTACTATTTGATACACTTAGTTTTAGTTATTTCACAGGTGTGAATGATCAGCTGTGGCAAGCCAACCTGCCAGCTAGACTGATGTTATCTGAATTCAGAGAATGGCTGCCTTCAGAAGTCAGCAATGAAAAAACTTAAACTGTGCAGATGGATGAGAACTATAGAAATTAACTCCTTTTTAAACATGTTTCCCAAGATACTGTAGTTCTTAACACTCCTTTTCAGTTTTAATTTAGCCTCCATTCTGATTCTAGAAGAACTACATTATACATTAAAAGAGATTTGTCAAGATAAATGCAAGGAACAGGGAGTGGACTCTAAACCTTGTTTTCTATAAACTGCATTTTTGAACATAACAGTTTTGGACTTGCTTCTGTTAGAAAATACAGTACAATAATTCTAATACAGTTGCTGCTTGGTACACAAAAAAGGATGCTTTTAAATGATCAAAGGAAAGCTTATGTCAAGAAATTGATGTGAAGAAAAACTAAAAGCTAGAATATTTTAAAACACATTTAAAATAAAATAAGAAAAAAGCCCAACTAAACACTGACCTGATATAACATGGCTTTAAATGCCAAGTATCTTAATCTCATGGTTAAAATTTCCCCTGCTCTGCCATAAAATAATCCCTGGAAAAGAAACAAACAAACAAAAATCTACATTTATTTTTAACTGTCTTATTTATTTCTTTGGAACATTTAGTTACTATATTTACATATTTGTATTTTATTTAGTTATTATATTTAGTTACTATTTTTAACTCAAATAGGATGACATAAAACAGTAATCACGTACATATTTGTTTAATTCATTAAAAGTTTACCTGAATGAAATAACTGACAAAGCAAATAATACCCCAAATTACAAATATCATGGAATAAATTTCTGCATCATGCTTTAATGTGGTTTTATCATCATTTTCAAACATCTGAAAAGGAATAGATTTTTTTAATCAGGTGATTGGAGGAGAATATATTATAAAAGAAGGAGAAAAAACTAAAATGTCTATTCATCAGGATTTTAAAAGTGAATTTCAACACAGTAATTTCCACATATTTCTGGGGGAAAAAATGCACCATTATTCTATCCTTTACATTCATTACATAAAAAAAAATTCACTACTTCAATAAAAAAAATAATTCACTCTTAATTCTCTCACTTAAGCTATGTAAATACAGGATCAGACAAATGAGTCCTCTATCTGCTATTAATATCACCACATATTTTCAAAGAAACTATTGAAATTAGTTTTCTGATTGAGTTATTATTTCTAATAACTTCTCATAACTCAGGTTTCTTGATATTCCTCTATTCAGAGTACGACCTGCAATATGAGACCTTTATAAATTTCTCCAGAAATTGTTCCTAAAATTAGTAGTTATACATATACTGGCATCTATGTTGACACAGTGTAGCAACAGTCCAGGAGACTGAAGACTTAAGGTGGCTCTAATAAGATCCATGAATTCATCAGCTCTCCTGGGTTCCCCAGCACAATCCCAAACTCTCATTATTTCCTCTCTCTGAGCTGGCTGGTAATAAAAAATGGCCATTGTTCAGACCAGTTGAAAGAAAGAGTGGTCGTATTTGTCTCTTTTATTACTTCAGTGCTTTGGAATGCTGATACAGCACTGGAGTCAGAATTAGAAAACAAAGCAATTTCTTTACTGATTGCCCAGTCAACAAGGTCCAGCCAAACACTTCACAATAGAGGCTGGCTTATCCCCTGAGAACATTAGTTAACCTTTCTATCATGGATCCCACACTAGGGGTGACCTACTACACGTCCCAATTTTCCCCTTGCTGGGTCAAAGTATACCAAGTCTGTTCTCTCAGGTTACACATTGTTTAAAATTGTTAAAAATATTAGCAAATAAATTTTACTTACAGTTACAATTTTTGCAAAGATGATGGAAAATACTGGATGAACAGTTCCATTTAGAACAGAAGCCAATATCCCCAGAACCACAGAAGGCCATTCAGACTTGTTTAATTTAAAAATTTTTTAAAGAGAAACTTCAGGAAGACTTGTCTATAAATAAAATACCTTGGTTATAACCCCAGTTTGAGAGCATAATGGAACCTAGAGAAGTTAGCCAATCTTGAATAAATCTATAATGTAAAATGTCAAATATAATAGGTAACAGAGTAGAAAGTAGAATTTTTCTTAGAAAAATTTTACTGCCCATATTACTGATAAAGATCTCAAAACAAAATAAATTTTACACAAAAGTGACTATTTGTGCAACTTATCACCTTTTGGCATTTCACTCAGCCACTATCATTAAAAAAGTACAAATTAACCCACATGTTCTGAGACCTAAGACTCACAAAAGAAATGACAGGCATATTTTCCTTTACACCTGTTAAACTGGATTGCATATCATGCTCTAGCATAGGACAAAATCTAGATAGGAACTAAGCAGAGACAAAGATAAAAGTTTTTCTAGCATTTTAAGCTTGAAAATTTTGTAGCTTTGTGACTTATTTATGGAAATATTTTTCTAATATCTTGGTTAAAAGCTTGTTTTGGGGTTCCTATTTATAAGTTATGTGTTGCAATATCTGAACATATTATTTACAATCACCAAGCCTCAGTTTCCTTATCTTTTTGAGGAAGGTATCAGTTCCTAACTTACAGGATTTAAAATAAAAATTTTATTTTATATTGGAGGATAGTTGATTTACAATGTTGTTTTAGTTTCAGGTGTACAGCAAAGTGATTCAGTTATGCATATAACCATTCTTTTTCAGATTCTTTTCCCATATAGGTTATTACAGAATATTGAGTAGAGTTCCCTGTGCTATACAGTAGGTCCTTGTTGATTATCTATTTTATGTATAGCAGTGAGTATATGATCCCAAACTCCTAATTTATCCCTCACCGCCCACCTTTCCCCTTTGGTAACTGTAAGTTTGTGAGTCTGTTTCTATTTTGTAAATAAGTTCATTTGTATCATTCTTTTAGATTCCACATATAAGTGATATCATATGATATTTGTCTTTCTCTGTCTGATTTACTTCACTTAGTAAAATAATCTCTAGGTACATCCATGTTGCTGCAAATGGCATTATTTCATTCCTTTTTACGGCTGAGTAGAGGATTGTTTTTATTTTTTTATTTTATTTTATTAAATTTATTTATTATTTTTGGCTGCATTGGGTCTTCGTTGCTGTGCGTCGGCTTTCTCTAGTTGTGGTGAGTGGGGGCTACTCTTCATTGCGGTGCGTGGGCTTCTCATTGCTGTGGCTTCTCTCATTGCAGAGCAACGGCTCTAGGTGCGTGGGCTTCAGTGATTGTGGCTCGTGGGCTCTAGAGCACAGGCTCAGTAGTTGTGGTGCATGGGCTTAGTTGCTCTACAGCATGTGGGATCTTCCCTGACCAGGGTTTGAACCCGTGTCCCCTGCATTGGCAGGTGGATTCTTAACCACTGAGCCACCAGGGAAGCCTGAGGATTGTTTTTAGAATTAAGCTTAACTCAGTATTTGAAAACAGTATGTACCCAATAAATGTTAGCTGTTGCTGATGTTATTATAAAAGGAAGGATAATATTATGCAAAATCCCAGATCTTATACAGAGAAAGAACACTGCAAGTAGCTCTGGTGTCTGCCAGTCTTTCCTGGGATCCATGGAGGGTGCTATGGGGAGGTAGTGGTCACAATAATCAGAGGATAAACAACACAATGGTGAATTCCCCTTACTCTTGTCTGGAATATGTAGAGGATTTATTTCAGAAACTTAAAAAATCTATGAATAATTTTGTAGTGAGTAATTATTTTGAATAGGAAAGTAGACAGCGAACTACTAGGCATTTCATATGTTAAAACTTCCTCATGGTATTCACTCTTGAAGTAATGGCGTTTATGAACCTAATAACCAGAGAAACACATCAGGAAAGACTATAAAATAGTTTATAATTCTTGCTTTAATTTTAGTCTGGCAACTATAATAGAAATTCCATTGTTTGAACAAAAGAACTTTTAAAATTCTAAAGCCTTTAAAGTCTATTTTCAGGATTGGCTAAACCTGGGGTTACTTAATAATTTGATTACCTATTATCTTTCTTTCTGAAGTTTTCTGAAGATTAACATCATAAAGAGCCTTATTTTTCAGTTAGGTCACTGTCCAACAGAATATACAGAAATTTTAAAAGTTCCATTCCAACTCTTTGTGGAGCACTAAATACAGATTTTCTTTTTTGTCAAATTCTTTATAAAATTACCTCATTTTGTAAGGAAACTAAGGCTTAGCATGTCCTAGGAACAATACCAGTAAATTACAGAGCCAGTAAATGTAGGAGGGCTGTCTTGCTCCTACAGAATAATCTACCCTTTTGCCTCTAAAAATATAAAACAGATGGAAAAAAATGGGTATTACTTAAAGTTATAAGATAGAAAAGAATAAAATGAAATAGGATCAAAACAAAATGAAAATTTTTAGTAAAATCATGAAGGACTCTGTGCTACCTAACTGTGTTACAGGTTATAGCATGTTTTAACAGAATTTGATATAAAAATATATGAAATTAGAGGCATTTTGTAAAGAGATATGAAAACATTTAAAAAAGCTAAACAAATCTCTTAAAGATTTAAAAATTTAATCTGATATATTTTAGAGCTTTATTGCGTTATAATTTTCATGCAATAAGCTGCACATATTTAAAATGTACAATTTGAAAAGTTTAGACATAACTACACACCCATGAAACCTTCACCACAGTCAACATAGTGAACATATCCATTACCCCTGTAAGTTTTCTCCTGCTTTTGTATTCCGTTTCTTCTATACCTCTCAGCTGCCAGTGCTCTTCCACTAAAACCACTCATGTGTTTTCTGTCACTATAGATTGTTTTGCAATTTCTAGAGTTTTCTTTTAATAAATGGAATCACATAGTATGTGCTCTTTTCGTCTGGATTCTTTTGCTCAACATAATTACTTTGAGATTTACTCATTCTGTTGCATGAATTAATATTTCATTCATTTTCATTGCTGAGTAGTATTCAATTGTATGGATATACCAAAATTTATCTGTTGACATAAGTTTGGGTCATTCCAAGTTTGGGGCTATTACAAATAAAGCTACTATAAATACCCACATACAAGACTTTGTGTGAACATATGCTTTCATTTCTCTTGGGTAAAAACCTAGAAAAGGAGTGGCTGGATCATAGTAGGTATATGTTTAACTTTTTAAGAAACTGCTAAATGATTTTCTGAAGTGGGATTACTAATTTTTTATTCCCACCAACAAAATGTGGAGTTCTAGATGCTCCACGTCATCACCAATACTTGGTACAGTCTTTTTAGATATAACCATTCTAACAGATGTATCATGATATCTCGGTTATGATTTAATTTGCATTTCTCTAATGCCTAATGATTTTAGGCATCTTTTTGTGTGCTCATTTCCCATATGCATATCTTCTTTGGCAAAATGTCTATTAAAATCTTCTGCCCATTTTTCAATTGGGTTATTGGTATTTTTATAACTGTGCTTTGGGAGTTCTTTGTATATTCTGGACACAGTCCTTTATCACATATGTGACACAAATATTTTCTTCCAGTTTATGGCCTATGTTTTCATTTCTTAAAAAGTTTTACAGGGAATTCCCTGGCGGTCCAGTTGTTAGGACTCAGCTTTTTCACAGCTGGAGTCCAGGTTCGATCCCTGGTCAGGGAACTAAGATCCATGTGGTGCAGCCAAAAAAAGGAAGTTTTACAAATAGCAATTTTATGGATTTTGGTGAAGTCTAATTTATCAATTTTTTTCTTTTATGAATTGTGTTTTTGGTGTTTATAGCAAGGAAATCTTTGCTTAATTCAAAGTAATAAAGATTTTCTACTGTATTTTCTTATGAAAAGTTTCTAACTTTAGGTTCTTCAGTAAGGTCTGTATTCCATTTATAGTTAATTTTCATCTGTGCTTTGAGGTATGGATTGAGGATGAGTCTTTTGAATAGATATGTAATTCTTTCAGCATCATTTCTTAAAAGGACTATACATTCTCTGTTGAACTGCCTTTGCCACTTTCGTCTAAACAGTTGACCATATGTGTGTGGGTCTATTTCTTGACACTCTATTCTGCTCTATTGATCTATTTGTCTATTTTTGTTCCAATAGCACATTATTTTGATTACTATAGCTTTGTATTAAAAATTGGAATTAGGAATTATAAATCCTACAACTTTGTTCTTTTTAAAAGTTGTTTTATCCATTTTATCCTTTTGAATTTCCATCTAGAATCAGATTGTCAAATTTTACAAAAAAGCCTGCTAAGATGTTTACTGGGATTGCCTTGAACATATAGACCAATTTGGGGAGAACTGACATCTTAATAATATTGAATTTTTTTATTCACATACATGGTATTTCTCTCTATTTAGGTCTGCTTCCATTTTTCTTAGTAATATTTTATATATTTCAGTGTGGGGGTCTTATAATCTTTATCAAATTTATACCCAAGTATTTAATATTTTTGATACTACTGTACATGACACTGTTTTGAATTTCATTTTCCTACTTTTTGTTTTTAGATTATAGAATTAGAGTTGATTTTTATATATTGATCACATATTCTGATCAGTTGTCAGCCAAACTCAGTTGTCAGTTGTAGTACCTTTTTTTGGTGTGACACCATAGTACCTTTTCTTGTGGATTCCATAGAATGATAATCATGCTGTAATTATGTTGTTTGTGAATAAAGACAGTTTTATATCTTTCTTTTCTATATGGATGCCTTTTATTTTCTGGTCCTATTGCACAGGCTGGAACTTTCAGTTGAGTAGAAGTGGTGAAAGTGTACATACTTGCCTCATTCCTGATCTTTCACCATTTAGTATATTGTCAGCTGTAGATTTTTGGTTGATTCCCTCTATCAGGTTGAGAGAATTTCTTTAAATTCCTAGTTTCCTGAGAGTTATCAGGAATGGATGGTGCATTTTGCCAAATGAGCTTTTTGCTTTGATTGAGATGATTGGATAGTTTTTTCTTTTATATTTTTAGTAAGGGAAATTACATTAATTTCTGAACTTTAAACCAAGCTTGCATTCCTTGGATAAACCCTACTTGGTGATGATGTATTATTCTTTTCATACATTGTTGGTTAGATTTGCTAAAATTTTGTTAACAATTTTTCCATCTGTGTTCATAAAGGATATTTGTCTATAATTTTCTTTTCTTGTAATAGCTCTAATTTTGATATCAGAGTAATGTTGTGCTCAGAATGGAATCTTCTTCCTCTTCAATTTTCTACTTCATAGAATTCACAAGTAAAGCCACCTGGGCCTTCAGTTTTCTTTATGAAAAAGGTTTTAACTTCAAATTCAATTTCTTTTTAATTGATATAAGATTATTCAAGCTATTATTTTATTCTTGAGTAGGCTTTGGTAGTTTGTGTCCTTCAAAGAATTTGTCCATTTCATTGGAGTTGTAGGATTAGTTTCCATAAGAGTACTTTATTATTCTTTTAATAGCTATAGAATCTGTAGTGATATCACCACTCTCATTCTTAATATTGGTAATTTGTGTCTTCTCTCTTTTCATTTGCTCAGTCAGTCCAGAGCTTTTCAGTTTATTGATGTTCTCAAAGAAGCAGGTTTGGATTTCATTGATGTTTCTTCTTTATAATTATTTTCTTCCTTTTAGTTTCGTTTTTTTTTTCTTGCGGTATGCGGGCCTCTCACTGTTGTGGCCTCTCCCGTTGCGGAGCACAGGCTCTGGACATGCAGGCTCAGCGGCCATGGCTCACGGGCCCAGCCGCTCCGCGGCATGTGGGATCTTCCCGAACCGGGACACGAACCCGTGTCCCCTGCATCAGCAGGCGGACTCTCAACCACTGCGCCACCAGGGAAGCACCCTTCTAGTTTCTTAAAGGGGAAGTTTATTCATTTGAGATCTTTCTTTTTAATATAATATAGGTGTTTAGTAGTATAAATTTCTTCCTCAGTACCACTTTAATCTTCATACCACATGTTTTGATTATGTTTGGTTTTTATTTTCATTCAGTTCAAAATACTTTTGAATTTCTCTTTTGATATCTTCTTTGATTGTGTATTATTGAGAAGTGAGTTATTTAGCTTCCAAATATTTCAAGATTTCCCAGGCCACTTTTATTCTTGATTTCTGATTTAATTCTATTTTGGTCAGGTAATATACTTTGCATTACTTGAAATTTTTAAAGTTTGTTGAGACTTGTGTTATGATCTATCTTGGTAAATGTTTCAGGTACATTTGAAAAGAATGTGTATTTTTCTGTTGATAGGTGGATTCTTGCATAAATGTCTGTTAGTTGGTTGTCAGCTTGGTTGTTGTCAAGTTAGTTGACAGTGCTATTAAAGTCATCTATATCCCAGTTGAATTTTTATCTACCTATTCTATCAATATTTAAGAGAGGGTATTAAAATCTGTGAATATAATTGTGAATTTGTCTGTTTCTTTTTTCAGTTCTTGATAGGTGGATCCTTTTACAATTTTCAAATAACCTTCTTTATCCCGGGTAACTTTTTTGCTCTGGAATATACTTTGACTGCCACTAACATCACAGTCTACCTTCAAGTAATATAATAGTATATACCATTTAAGAACCTTGAATAGAATACTTCCATTTCCAGTCTTTTGGCTATTGTTTTTATACATTTTTACCTTTACCCCACACTATAATGCTTTTTTTCTTTAAAGCAGATTATTTAAAAAACATTATTGATACTCTTCATTCCTTTGTATAGGTAGAACATTTTTTTTTTTTTTGCGGTACGCAGGCCTCTCACCGCTGCGGCCTCTCCCGCTGTGGAGCACAGGCTCCGGATGCGCAGGCTCAGCGGCCATGGCACACAGGCCCAGCCGCTCTGCGGCATGTGGTATCCTCCCAGACCGGGGCACGAACCCGTGTCTCCCGCATCAGCAGGCTGACCCTCAACCACTGCGCCACCAGGGAAGCCCCTAGATAGAACATTTTGATACTCTTCATTCCTTTGTATAGATTCAGATTTCCACCTGGTACCATTTTCTTTTGCCTGAAGGACTTCCTTTAACATTTCTTGTAGTCTGCACTACATCTACAGGTGATGAATTGTTTTAGCCTTCTTTTACCTAAAAATTCTGCATGTTGCCTTCATTTTTGAAAGGTATTTTTCTGCAGGTAGTATTCTAATTTGAGTTTTTTTCCTTTCATTACTTTAAAGATATTGCTCTATTGTCTTATGGTTTGCATTGTTTCTAATGAGAACTCTGTGATATTTCTTGTTTTTTCCTTTATACAAATTGTGATGATTTTCTCTGGATGCTTTATAATTTTTCTCCTTATCACTGTTTTTAAGCAATTTGACTATGGTGTGCCTTGGCGTAGTGTTCCTTGTGTTTCTTGCGCTTGGAATCTATTGAGCTTCTTAGATCTGTGGGTTTTCAGTTTTCATCAAATTTGGAAAATTTTTTTCATTATTTGTTCAAATGATTTTTGGTTCCCTTTCTTCTTTGGGAACATATAAAATATAGTTATAATAATTGTTTAATGTTCCTACTATTTCTATCAAGTGTGTCATTTCTGGGTCTATTTCTATTGATTGATTTTTTTTCTTCATTTTGGGTACTATTTTCCTGCTGTTTTTCTTGCCTGGAGATTTTTGATTAGATGCCAGACATTGTAAATTTTACTCATTGGTTATTTTTGAATTCTTATACATATTATTGAACCTTGTTCTGGAACACATTTAAATTACTTGGAAACAGTTTGATACTTTTGAAATTTGCTGTTGGGTCTTGTTTGCTGGGCTCAGAGCTGAGTTTAGTCTGGGAATAATTTTCCTACGCTGAGTTAATACTTTTCTTAAGATTCAACTAAATTCCCCATGAATTTAGAGATTCCTCACTTTGGTTGGTTTAATAAGAACTATTCCTGGCCCTTTGTGAGCTCCAAGAATTTTTCCTTCTTATACTTTCCTTTGCCTTTGTCAGTTTTCTCAGTAAATGCACTAATTAGTACTCAGATGAAGAGTCAAGGGAGAACCTCTGCATATTTGTGGAACTCTCTCTCTGAGCTGCTCTCTTCCCTCTACTTCTTTGCTCTGAAGACTGCCTACTTTGGCCTCTTGGGCTCTGCCTAGGTTCCCGTTCCAGCTCTTAGGCTTATAACTTGACAGTAACCTGGGTCAATGATAAGATTCATTTCATTTGTTTCCCTTTCCTCAGGGATCACTGTCTTGTTATGCCTGATGTCCAATGTTAGAAGACTGTTTCACATACTTTTTTCTAGTTTATTAGGTGTGTCAAGCGGGAAGGTAAATCTTGTCCCTGTTAACCTATCTTGGCTGGAAGTAGAAATCTCTAATTTCATCTGGTTTCCACAGCAATTGACGTAAATGATCTATTCCTCTTTTTGTAGTACTTTTCTTAGTTGGCTTCTATGATGCCACACAATCTTAGCTTTCCTTTTATTTTCCAGCCATTCTTTAGGTGTCCTGTTCTGGCTACTGCTTTTCTACCTGAATTTAAATTTTGCAGTATCCTGGGTCTCAATCTCCTGTCCTAGTTGCTCCTCCATCTATTCTTTCTCCTTAGACTGCTTTAGTCAGGCATATCAGTCCATTTGTTTTCACCACTATCATCTCTTCTCTGCTCTGCTCTCCCTGATCCCACTTTGGCTCCCAAGTGCCATTCTCCACACAGCAGCCACATCAAGCAACTCAGTTCATGCACTCTTCTGAATAAGACCCTGTCATTCAACAGGTTTTTTTTTTTAAGTAGATTAAACATTTTTTTTTAATTTGAGTATAGTTGATTTACAATGTTGTGTTAGTTTCAGGTGTATAGCAAAGTGAATCAGTTCTACATATACCTATATCTACTCTTTTTTAGATTCCTTTCCCATGTGGGTCATTAGAGTTCTTAACCTGTTTGTGTCATGGACCCCTTCAGAAAACTGATGAAGTCTATGGAATCCTTCCTAGAAGAATTTATAACAATGTACCAAATAACACATCTCAAAGAAAGCCAATTATATTGAGATATAATATTTAAAATGTTTAACAAAAAATTCAAAGCTCTTATACAGTTATGTGCTTCATTATTGGCACATTAAATAACAAGATCTAATAGTGATGAATATAAAGATATTCTGGGGAATTCCCTGGTGGATTAGGGCTCTGTGCTTCCACTTCAGGGAGGATGGGTTAGATTCCTGGTTGGGGAACTTAGATCCCGCATACTGCATGGCATGGCCAAAAAAAAAATAAAAAAAGATATTCTAAGATATCTGTAATAACTATAATGTGATATAAATATTTCTGTGATTTTCATTGGCGACATCGCAGGCCCTGGTAATACTAATGTAGTCTGTTATTTATATTCATAATTAAAGTAAATTAAATTTCTATCAAGTACAGGTAGAAAAAATAGTTGTGATTTTTTTTTGCCCATTCAGGTTAATTCCTGTGAGTCATGAACCACTGGTTAAAAACCCCCAATGACATTCTGTTAGAGTAAGAATAGAATCCAAAATTGTTTTTATGTCCTACAAGGTGCTACATGATCTGGTCCCTGAGTATCTCATACACTTCTCTGCTCACCTCTATCCTCCTTAGTCACTGTGGCTCCCAATTCCAGGCCCTTATGTTTGCTGATTCCCCTGTTCAAAATAATACCAGCTCTGTCCTGGTTACTGATTTTTTGCTTCTCAGGTCCAAATTCATCCTTTTGTCTGATAAACTTTTCTCTTTTACCACTTGGTAAGATGTCAAGCTCCGTCAGTAGAGGCTGCTGGAAAGACATTGTAGGAGGGGATTATTCTTCCTGCTCTTACCGGTAGCTTACTGGGAAAGCTCCTGAAAGATGAACTTTTTTCTCCGCTGTTTTGCCTGAACAGTTTTTTCAGAGTTGGGTGCCTGTAGAGTGCAATTTTCTTCTGTGTTTGGCCATCAAGCGCTTTCTCCAGCTCTTGGCTTACCCATTAGAAGTGTAGTCATGGGGCCCAGACAGCACAGGCTTATGTTTCAGCCAGGTCGCTGATGTCTGCACCTCTTATACACAGAACTGCACTTGACTCCTGCAGAAGGCAACCTCTCCAGCCCCTGGTTTCAGCAGTGCCCAGTAGCTTCTCCTGGCACCTAGTGGGTTTTGAAGCTCAGAACCTCCCTGTGGAAGGTCTCCCTTGGCACCTTGGAGGACAGATTTCAAGCAAGCTCCACCAGTGAGGTACCTGGGCATCTTCTCTGCTATCCAGTGAGCCAAAGCTGTGCCCTTTGCAGTAAGGCCTGTATCTCCACTTCAGTTTCGGGCAATAATGAATGCTCTTCCTTGGGTCTCTTTTCACCCCAGGGGTGGTAGTTGGTACTTTTTATTATGACCTCTGAATTCTTTAGAGTTCTCTTAATTTCCACTAGCCAATTCCTATTACTCCAATTCCCTACTGATTCATTACACTAAACTTTCTCTGTTCGAATCATTGTGTGGTTTCTGTCTTCTGACTCAACCCAGACTAATATAACCTCCCATTAACTATTCTAAAATCCTGTTTCACATTTTTCATTTCGTTATTCACTTTTAAAATTTTTTTTTTTTTTGCGGTACTAGGGCCTCTCACTGTTGTGGCCTCTCCCGTTGCAGAGCACAGGCTCCGGACGCGCAGGCTCAGCGGCCATGGCTCATGGGCCTAACCGCTCCGCGGCATGTGGGATCTTCCCGGACCGGGGCACGAACCCGCGTCCCCTGCATCGGCAGGCGGACTCTCAACCGCTGCGCCACCAGGGAAGCCCTCGTTATTCATTTTTATAGTCCCTTCATTTCCTTGTTCACTTTTCACTGCAATACCACAGGCTGAAAGAACCCTTTACAAATATGGCCATGGAGCTGGTGCTTGGCTTGTTTCAGTTCTTGGTTGTTAATACTATCTTTCCAGGCTCTCAGCTTTGTACTCGGTATAGCTCCAGGCACTGGTAACCAAGTTTGTAGCCTCCTGTTAAGAGTAGGTCCATGACTGTAGCACAGCTCACCACTTTGTACTTTTGCTCTATTTCTGGTTGGTAGAGATCTTGTTTTGGAGCCTGGGTATATCTAATTGGCTTTTCTCTTTTTATGTTTTATGTATCATTCCTGTGTGTATGGAGCAGAGCAGTTGTATCAGAGTGTAAATTTACCCTACCATTTTCTCCAAAGTCTGGAAATTGCTTTTTAATTTTATGAATTTCATCTTTCTTAGGTTTTGAAAATCCACTTTATAGACCTAGTGAATTTGCAGACTTTGAGGTAGATTTTCACTTTGTTTGCAGCAATTACGGTGGCAGGTCCAACAGCTATTAATAGATGTTTTCACACAGTGTTTTTACAATATGGTACAAACCCTTTTACTGTATTCTTATACTCAGGCCTTTTGCCATATGGCAAATTATCTATGCTATTATTTACTTAATATTTTTCTTTGCATGTTTATGTAAATGATTATTATTATTATTAGTTTTTGGCTTTCAAATGCATTTTATTTATTTATTTTTTTATACTTAGGTTTTTTTTTTTACATCTTTACTAGAGTATAATTGCTTTACAATGGTGTGTTAGTTTCTGCTTTATATCAAAGTGAATCAGTTATACATATACATATGTTCCCATATCTCTTCCCTCTTGCGTCTCCCTCCCTCCCACCCTCCCTATCCCACCCCTCCAGGCGGTCACAAAGCACCAAGCTGATCTCCCTGTGCTATGCAGCTGCTTCCCACTAGCTATCTACCTTACATTTGGTAGTGTATATTTTAAAGAAAATTAATAGATAAGAAAAAATATAGGGGCTTCCCTGGTGGCACAGTGGTTGAGAGTCCGCCTGCCGATGTGGGGGACACGGGTTCGTGCCCCGGTCCGGGAAGATCCCACATGCCACGGAGCGGCTGGGCCCGTGAGCCATGGCCGCTGAGCCTGCGCGTCCGGAGCCTGTGCTCCGCAACGGGAGAGGCCACAACAGTGAGAGGCCTGCGTACCGCCAAAAAAAAATTATATATATGTGTATATATATATATATATATATATATATATATATATATATGTTATATATATATAAGTGTGTGTGAATGCTATGTATGACCACGTACCTAAATGGAAAGTACTGAATCTAGAATTAAAAGCAGTAGACTGGCAATGCCGGAGGAGGGCAGAGGAGGAGGTTTGGGGCAGATAATCCTAGGGCTTCAGGCTGATAATTGGCAGATGAGACCGAGAAGAGTGGGTAGGAAGATGGTGGGAATAGTTAATGGGCGGTCAACCTCAAGTATCTGTCAGACCCAAGGAGAAGAAGGGAATTCCAGTTTGGGAGGAAATAGTGGACCAAAGAGAGGAGTGGGATGATGTGGAAACTGGTGGTTAGGAAGACAGAAGCTAATATTCAGGGGCTGGATGAGAGATTTCATGGTGTCTGAGGTTAGTTAGTTAGATAGTTGGAAACATGATAGTTGGTAACAAGTTACCAACATGTTGGTAACTTGTGATAGTTGAACCATTACCTCTTTATTTTGGATGGATTCCTCAGACTTGTCAGTAAAGTCTGACTTGATGCTCTTCATAGAGCACAGAGGAATTGAGCTGATATCTTTTTCAGTAGAGTATGCCATTGAGTTCATCTGTTCATCAGCATTTTTAATATCCTAAATGAAGAATATACATGTTACCACTAGAAGAATGCCTTAAAAATTCAAAGCAACTTTATTAAGCATCCCTCTAAAATTGTACTGCTTCTGTTATTGAAAGTGGTGTATTCCTGAGCAGTTCTTGCTAACGTTTTCGAACTCGATACAGAGACAGTAAGTCCAACTCATACTAAAATGTTAGTGAGTAACAATAGCTTTTATTGTGCCTTTTCCCCCAAAGACCTGTACAATTAACTAGACAAAACAATGTCTTAATTCAAAACAATTATTCCACTAGCAAGGACGGATCTTAGTAAAAGGAATTTGTGAGGGAGATGACTCAAATATACCCTCTCTCTGATCCCTTCTTCCCAGCCTTCTGTGGAGCTTACAAATTGATAACATATAGCAAGGCAGTTAAATGTGAGGTTGGTCCTGGGCCTGAGATAGATCTCAGGAGACAATAACATTTTCCAGGCTTGCCACTGCTGCCCATTCCAATCTGACCAAAAAGCAAAATTGGTGGGTCCACCTCCAAAAGAAATGAGAAATTCCGAAGCCATCAAGTTAACCTTAAAGCTGCTTAAATCATAGAATAGGATAAAGTTCTAAACCAGATTGCTCTAAGTCTAGTTTTTTTTTTCCTTGTTACTCCAAGAAATAAGACCAGTTTCAGTGAAATAAAGGAGTTACGTATTCTCTGTTTATCTGAATGTGGTGCGAGTAAATTTGTGACTTCCTCGTGAAGAGATGGGAGGAGGGGAGAAGACAGAAATGAAGAGGCCAGTTGGGGTGATGGTGGCCCTGACCATGGTGGGGAGTAGAGATGGAAAGACTTAGAGATAATTTTGGGTGCAAGGGAGAGTATGTACACGGAAGGTTTCCCAGGGACACTGTGATTCTTTAACAAGAGTAACACCTGTTAATCAGGCATTTCAAACTAACATGAACTTTAACCAGCTATCCTAATATCTTTAATCAGATATTCCTTTATGCTATCACTTTCTTTTTTTCAGTAAATTTCTCTACCGAGAAAGAAATTTTTTATTTGGCATTTTTTCAGGAGCTATTTACTTTGTGCCAAGTTTAAAATAAAATTTTTACTTCTCATAATAAAATTTTCTAAAGAGGTGCTTTAACAGATCAAAGACAATTCCTTTTCCTGAGAAGGCTGCTAGACAAAATAAGAATGACAAGAAGTTTTGGTATGTATGTGTCTCTACCAGTTTTTATTTCACTTTTGTATGAAAACTCACTAAAGGAAGCTCACAGACTCACTATGTCTGTAAATAATTATGTACATCCTAGATAAATAATTACAGCATTGAATCTGTACCTGATTACAGCAATAACCATGGTTTGAACTTTCTTTAAAAGTTTGATTGGATAACAAACGCTAATGCTAAGAATGGTAATATAATAAAATTTATTATGCTAACAATAATTCTAGGTACTTTACATAATTGAACTCATTTACTACTCAATGTAATTAATTAATATGTTATTATTTTCCTCACTTTACAGTTTAGAAAACTGAGGCACAGAGAATTTCAACAACTTACCCACAGTCCTAAAACTATTAAATGGCAGAGTAAGGATTTCAACTTGCTGTGTCTCCAGAGCTTGTGACTGTAACCATTTTCCTATGCTGCTTTTTGGGATTGATTTTCTTAGCAGCATTAACTTTGTAATACTTATGAAAATCATGAATTGTCATAAATTAATTCATTTGGACACTATAGGCAATAGTGGCAAATAAATGCATCCAGAGTTTCAGAAATGTGGTACTGTTTATGTAGATATCACGTATGTTATGTTTACTATATATTTCCCAGAATATTAGAGCTGTTCATTGAGTATTAATATTTAAAATTGTATTATTATATCAGAATGAAAATTATTTTAGGTAATCAGAGAGTACTAATCCATTTTGAATATGGTATTTTAAATTTTTATACACTTATACTACAAACACTCCATTTTTGTTTTCCTTATGTTGTGGAACTCTTTCACCTAACACCTAAAAATGGAGTTTTAATTTAGTTATAATGAAAAATAAAGAAGTGTTGCTTCAAAGAAAGATCTGAGTGTAGTAGTTTTTTAAAATCTCAAAGTAGTGTTAATTTGACCACAGTTATTTCCTTTTATTGTTACAACTATTAGTTTGAAGATACTGAACTTAATAACTTCATAAATTATTAATTCTACTGTGGAATGAAAATCATGAAAATTCAACTGGCAAATAACATGTACATTTTATTTTTAAAGAAAAATATAGCCTAATATAAAATAAAATCGGAATCAAGCGTTTTTAAATCAATATAAGATTACATTTTCAAACTTTTAATTTTTTTTTATTATCATTGCTTTAGAGGATGTGTTTAAAAATCCTTCATTCTAGAATTGTGGAGAAAGCTGGGGTTTGAAATTCTAAGTTTGATGAGATGGAGACTCATAACTTTCTAAATTTCCTAATTTGTGAAATAATAATATTGATATCAAAAATATAATCAGAAAGTTGAAGAAGTAAAATAAACCAAAAAAGGTTGATATTAGTTGTCTGCAGAAGACCCCTTGGAAAGAAGGCTGCCTTCCAGACCAAGAGATGAAGGCAGAATGAAGAAGAGAGCTAGAGCCTAATCACTATCACTTACGTTAATGCACCCTAATGGAAGAACCATGTGAAATTCAGTAGGCTGGGTCATATGCATGCAAACATGTGGATCCTCAAAAACAGGAGTTTGTCAGTGTGCCTCCAGGATTATCGTGCCTCCTCTTCATTGCCTAATATGAGCTTTCTGGTCTCCCTGTGAGAATTTGATGTATACACGGTATGGATATATGTGTGCATCCTTTCATTCAGCAGATAGATTTTGAGTGTGCCAAGCACTGGGGTAGGTGCTTCCGACACAGGAAGTCTCAGCCTTTTCATAATCTGACCTTCATTATCCAAATTTTCCATTATTCCCCCAACACTCATTACTCATGGCAGGCTGGTCTCCTTTCTGTTTAGTTACAAACCAAGTTCCTTATTACTTCCACATTACCTAGATTTCTCCTCCTTTTCCACCTCTTACCTTTATAATTTTTAAAATTTTATTTATCTATTTTTGGCTGCATTGGGTCTTCATTGCTGCGCACGGGCTTTCTCTAGTTGTGGCGAGTGGGGGCTACTCTTTGTTACGGTGCATGGGCTTCTCATTGTGGTGGCTTCTCTTGTTGTGGAGCATGGGCTCTAGGAGCACAGGCCTCAGTAATTGCAGCATGCAGGCTCAGTAGTTGTGGCGCACGGGCTTAGTTGCTCCACAGCATGTGGGATCTTCCCAGACCAGGGATTGAACCCGTGTCCCCTGCATTGGCAGGCGGATTCTTAACCACTGCGCCACCAGGGAAATCCCCCTCCTACCTTCTTGCCTTCAAGATTTCTTCATGAATACTTCCATGGGTAATCTAGTTCCCTATATCCCCATCAATCTTGCTTCTTATTTCTACAACTTGTAACATCTGTATGCATGATTCTGCATTTTGCCTCTGTAGCTAAGTTTTAAGTCTTTAAGTAGGGATTGTGTGTTATATTTCTTTGTGTTTTAACAAAAAGATCACGGAATATAGAGTTAGATTGCTCTGGATCTGCCACATACAAGATTTGAAGCCTATTTGTAGTGTGCCTGGCAAATATTAGGTACTATGTAACAATTAGTTCTTTAACTTTCATCATTGTCTAGCACAATGCTGAGGATATTAGACTCACTGAATTTCTTCACTAAGGAACTATAAATAAACCTTGGTTGCCTTGTGAAACCTAAGATTATAATTCAAGACTTCTATTTTCTAGCATGGCGTGATTTCTGAAAAGTCAAAAAAAATCTGCAAACATACATTATGTCATGTAAACATTACCTGTGACATTGCAAGTGAATAATATAGACCCTGTTTTGCCATTTCCACCACCATCCCATCTTTTATAGTCACAATCATATCTACACTTCGAATAGTGGAAAGCTGGTGAGCTACCACAATTGTAGTCCGACCTTCACTTGCCTATAAAACAATAAGCAAAGAAAATAAATATAAATTAGCAGAAATAACAAACTCTGAATATTCAAGAAAACTTCTTATAGTATTATTTGAGTATCAAAGAATCTTACCTCTGGATATAGAAGTTTGAAAACTTTGATTAGGGAGGCCAATAGAAATTAAAATAAAAAGGCAGGAAGTTAGGTTCCAAACTGGTGGATTTATAAAACCATAGTATCTTAGAACTAGAAAGGAAACTAAAGACCATTTAATCTGAGCCACCTAACAACCGCCTGGCTATTAGTAACTAAAAATAACTAAGTTTAAGTAACTTAAACTTAGTATTTCTTATTTTTTCATCTCTAAAATGGGGTACAGATTCAAGATAATATGTTTTTGACTTTTTAACAAATATTATATATCAATACATACGGAAAAGTACACATAAGTGTACAGATAATGCACTTTCACAAACCAATTACATCCAGATGCATAGTACCCCGATTACAAAACAGATCATTACCAGCACCCTGAAACCCTCTTCAAGCTCTCTTCTAATCACTGTTACCACTCACCTACACCAACGGTAACCACCCTCCTAACTTCTAACAGCTTAGATTTATTTTGTTTAGTTATTTTCTTTTATATAAATGGAATTATACAGTACATACCCTTCTATGTCCAGGCATTTTTGTTTAACATTATGTTTTTGAGATTCATCCATTTTGTTTTATATCATTGGAGATCATTCTTATTGCTGAATAGTATTGCATTGTGTGAAGATACCACAATTTATTTTCCATTCTACTGGTCATTGACATTTGGGTAGTTTCAGGGTTTTCCTATTATGAATAGATTCCTACACATATTTACGTGATGAACATATGTCCCCAATTCTAGTAGATGTATACCTAGGAGGGGAATTATTGAGTCATATGCTCAGCTATTTTAGATTCTGCCAAACAGCTTTTCAAAGTGGTTGTCCCAGTTTATAAATGTTTTCCAACAGTGAAAGAGAGTTACGTTTACTCTATATTCTCACCAACACTTGGTATTTTCTTTGTCTGGCAGGTGAATACTATCATATTGTGGCTTTTATTTGCACTTTCCTGGTGACAGATAAAATTGAAAAACTTTTCATATCGTTAGTGGCAATTTGGATATTCTCTCCTGTGAACTGTATGTTTTTGTTTGTTTTTCTATTGGAACTATCTTTTTCTTGTCAATTTTCAGAAGTTGTTTATATATTCTATATATGAGGACTTTGTCAGATACTATGTATTACAATTATTTTTCCCCCTCTATACTGTTGTTTTCGCTCTCAATGGTGTCTTTTGATGAATAAAATTTAAAATTTTAATGAAGTCCAATTTATCAACCTTTCTCTAATAATTTATATTGTGTCATGTTTAAGAAATCTTTATCTACTCCAACGTCACATGAATGTTTTTCTATCTTTTACAATCTTTATCATTTTGCCTTTCATATGTAGATCTATAATTCATCTGGAATTGACTTTTGTGTGTGGTGTCAAGTAGGAGTCAATGGACATTTCCCTATGTAGTTAACCAATTGTCCCAGCAGAATTTTTTGGAAAAAAAAATCCTTTCTCTATTGCACTACAGAGAAGTTTTTGTTATTAAATCAGGTGACCATTATTTTGGGTCTGTTTCTGTATTCTGTATATTGTTCTACTATTCAGTTTGTCTATAGGTCTTTATATATACTAATCTAAGTCTTCTAGCTTTATTGCTACTCTACAAGATTGTCTTAACTATTCCTAAGGTAATATATCTTTTGTAAATGCTTAGCACAATAACCGATACGTTTGGCATACTACAGGCACACTAAAAATTTCTGGATATTCAAGGACTGACAGTTAATATTATTACAATTATTATTACTGCTATTTATTTTTATCATTCTCATATTTTATCCTTATCTATTACAGAGAAGGAAATTGGAGCTCAGAAAACTTTAGAAGCTTGCTCAAGGCTTCAGCCAGTCATGGGAAAGACTGGTATACTAGAATCTGGTATGATGTTCTCTATTCTCTAAAAAGGGTCTCTCCATTGCAGTAGTTGATGAAGGAGATAAGTATTTCTTTCAAACTCCTCTATTCCAAATCTATAAGAGAAGGAAACTTGAAAACAATAGTTATTAAGATTAAATAACACTGTGGAAACAGATTTATGATATAATGTTATATGGAAAAAATACAGGAAAAAAAGTTGCATCATGTTATAACTAAGTTAAAAAAAAAAAACTATCCATAGAAAAAGACACCTATATAGTAATGTAGCAAAATACTAAGAGTGCCTATATTTAACTATTGGGCCTATGTGTTGTATTCTTCTTGTTTCAATTTTCTCAATTTTATTTAATGTATATGTATTTCATTTTTGTTTAAAAGAAAGCTAAAACAATTTGGAAAAATATATTCCATTTTTAATAGCTTTTGTTTTTATGAGTACTATCTATATGCTCATGAGCAAAAAGTAGGTGCTATTATGAAAAACTGAAAATACACTGTTTTGATTAAAGGCCTTTTTAACTATTATATTTACAGCACCTTATTTAAAATAAAAAAAGGATGAAAGTTATATTCTGATATATTTGGCTAATATTAAGGTGATCATCTAAAGTATCATCAAAAGAAGGACATTCTTGAGTGGGACAAAAGGGGTAAACTGGAAATTTTTCAGGACAACTGGGAGATGTAATTATAACTTAAAATCATTTGAATTTATGGTCTAGGGTCAGGAAAGTTAAAGAGAAATCATATATACCACTCAGGTTCCAAATAGCAGTAGAGAAATGCTTACTACGTATATTGAATATTCTACCTGGGCATTAATTTTAAAAAATACCCAGGGAAATAGGACTGGGAATTAAGACACTATAACTTATCAAACCTAGGTTTCTGCATTAAGCAAATATTGTTACTAAGTTTGGCTCTTGAAACAGACTTATCTGTAAATATCATATATATGTATGCACACATATATTTATGTCAGGAATACATGCACATATATAAGCATATTCAATATATGTATAGACATATACATACTTGATGTGTATGCATGCGCATTTTGCATGCACATTTTGTACTCAAGCCAACCAACATGCATGTGCATTTTGTACTCAGCCAACCAACAACCAAGAATGTTATAATTTGGGTTAGTAATGAGGAATGATGCCTAAAGTTCATAGGAGGGGCTAGGTCACTGTATCACAGTCATCTAAAGTTCCTCCTAGTTGTGGTGGCAGTAAAGAGATCACTGGCAGAACCAGCTTCATGGGTGTGTGAACTATGCAGTTGCTCAGGGCCCCATGCTTAGAAGGGTCCCACTCTTGGTTTAATGCTCTGCTGTTGCCATCTTGTAATTCTTAATAATTTTTGAGCAGGAGGGCCCATATTTTCATTTTCACTAGGGCCCTACAATCATGTAGCTGGCCCTGATCGTTGTTAAAGGTAAAAAAGGTTTCCATGTGGGTGTACCTAGCTGGTTTGTCTCAAGCATAGATATTAAGAGAGCTCTTTAAACAGGTAGATAAAAAGAAAAAAAAAGAAAATTAAACATCTATCCAAGGTAGGATTCCTTTTTGTCACGACCTCAATAACATTCTAATAATCAGACTGTAATTATTATTCAAAGCATCTAAATTTGTATTACAGTTAACCTACATCTCCTGTCACATAGAGTAGATAGAATAGATAGTTACTTCTGCCCTCAGCAGCCCTACCTGTGTTTCAGACCTCTTTTTTAAAAATACAAGATAATGAGACAATATGACTGGCACCAAATTCCCCTTGATTTTTTTAGTCTGAAAGCAGATCATCACACTGCATGAATAGCTAAGCAAACAACAGACTAGGAATGGAGTCCACTGTTTCAAGTAAAACTCACAATACAGTAACTCTGACATATATAATGATGGACATAACTGTTATTGTATTACATGCTAATTAAGTACAAATGGTAAGCAATCTCATATATAGACCATAAAGAGTACCATGTTTATAGAGGAAATCTTAATTTTCAATAATTTTTTCATCACTTCTGTTCTCTGGAGTCACAGTTTCTAGGTTTGAGTCTTGTTTCTGCCATTTTTGGGGGTCTGCAATCTTAGACTAGTTGCTTAACTTCCCTGAGTCTTAGTTTCCTCATTTGTTAAATGGGGAAAATTATGCTACCTATATTTTAGGGTTATTGCACAGATTAATATCCTTGGTACCATGCCTCAAACATGGAAAGTTTGCAGTAAATAATAGCTTTCATACCATTAACTGTCTTCAGGCTGCAGACCCTTGACTATTTACTGAGAGCAAGCCCAAAGATAAGTCAAGGTCTTTAACTTTGAGAGAGCTAATAAGGGAGGCAGAAAAATAATTACAACGTAAAGTAATAAATCTGTAATTGAAGTTATATAAAAATACCACAGGAGAGCAGAAGTGATTAACTGTCTAGTTGAATGAAGATTGTCAAATAGATGATTTTGAGTTAGGGTCTTAATGAAAGAATAGAAGTTTGCCAGGGAGAAAAAGATGAGGGGTAATTATGATAGAGGCTATAGCAAATCAGGCAGTTGGGCTTAAAAGGGCATGCATTCAACAGGTGAATGGATAGGTGCACATATACAATGGAATATTACTCAGCCATAAAAACGAATGAAATAATGCTATTTGCAGCAACATGGATGGATCTAAAGATTATCAAACTACGTGAAATAAGCCAGACAGAGAAAGATAAATATCATATGATATCACTTACATATGGAATCTAAAAACTGATACAAATGAACTTATTTACAAAACAGAAACAGACTCACAGAAATAGAAAACAAACGTATGGTTACCAAAGGGTAAAGGGGGGGGAAGGGATAAATTAGGAGTTTGGGATTAGCAGATACAAACTATTATATATAAAATAGATAAACAACCAGATCCTACTGTATAGCACAGGAAACAATATTCAACATCTTGTAATAAACTATAATGGAAAAGAATCTGAAAAAGAATATATATATATATATATATATATACACACACACACACACACACACACATATACATATATCTGAATCACTTTGCTGTACACCAGAAACTAACACAACATTGTAAACTAACTATACTTCAATTAAAAAAAAGGGCATGGATTTGTGAAGAATATTGAGGTTCACATGTAGCAGAGTTGTTTGAAGAATGGAAGGTCATGGAGCTAGGAATAGAATTTAGGGCTAGTTAACGTAAAGCAATTTTAAAGAGTGTTTCTTCTGTACGGAACAGAATTTACGGGAAGTTTCTGAACAGGGGAAAGGTGTATATAAATGAAATTTGTTCTTTACAAATTATCCATCACTCTGTATTTACATATGGTTTCAGGACTTTTAAGGTCTTTCTAAACCCTTAGATTCTATTTTTTCCATACAAGTTATTTTATCATGTTTTTGAGATTTGAGTGGTTACAAAATAATCAAGGTAAAAATGTTGATGCTGTGGTAAATAGCTACAGACATAATAGTTTGAACTGTCTTTATTGCTTTTTTTCTCTTTTTACTCCTTAAGACAACTTAATTTATATATATATATATGATTAATTATTAACTACTGATGGCAAAAATAATTATTACTTTTGAAAATATCTTACATTTTAAAGAATGTTAGAGTTTAAAAGGTTCTATAACTAACAGTTCTCTGTTTGGTTTTGCTCACACTGTCCCATGAGCTGATTTGGAAAGTATGCTTATTTTCCTCTAAGAGATAGAGAAACTGAGGCTCAGGAAGTTATGTAATGGATGTCAGTCCACACAGCAGGCAGTTGGTAATGCTGAAACGCACACTCAGGTCGTTTGAATGCTTTAAGTCCACAAACCCCGCTGCATCTCTGTGAGATGTCTTCCTGTTAATGTGACTAAAGCCCTTTGCATTGACTGCTTCTTATACCCTACAAGTTTTCTTTTCCTGTACCTTACACCAGCACTAAGTGTAGGCTTTTCATTCGGCCTACTCTTTTTGTACACTTCTGTAAACAGTTTTACACATGAACAAAGTAGAACTATTTAAACTCCTTGTGTTGAAATGCAGGTAATGATGAAAATTACTGATCCTTAATAGTGATCTTACAATACTGAGCATGCATACCAAAGAGCTATTTTCAATTCTATAATATATACTTCATTTAAATAATATTTATAAACTCTACTCTCTAATAGTTTATACTGTATGGTTTTAAAAATGGGTGATTTCTGAATTTTGTGAAATATAAGAAGTAAATATATTGAGAAAGGAGAATACCAAGGCAGTGCCTCAAAAAATGAACAGTCAACTGTATAAAATAAAAGACAGAATTTTCCTTTGAACCAAGATGGAGTATCATGGATAAGATTTATTCTCCCACCTGAAACCAACAAAACAACTGGAAAAATGGTTTTCAAAACACTGAATATTTATTAGGCAATGAAGCACAGTGACCCCTTGAAACACAGAAGGTGAGTACTACAATTGCCCCAGTTTATTTCCTTGAAAGAATTTTCAGGGTGCAGTGTGTGGAGGAGGAATGCAAGTGGAGTTGGTTGACTTGCTGAGTTAAGGAGGTGGGGTTAAGGGTCTGGGAAGACCAAGACAGCAAGAGTTCACAGAGAACAGTGCTAGAGAGGAAAAAAATGCAGAGAGAACTTGGGAAATCTTTAGAGGATCCCTCTCATGTATTCAATGGAGAACTGACTGTAGAAGAATGTGGAAACTACTCAAGGCTAGAGAAGGAGGCACCTGAAAGGATTAGAGGGTATCATACCTGTTCCAACCAGCATGACTGCGAAACTTTATAATTCACGGGGGCATTGGGTAGAGTACTCAAAAGAGTCCTGCCTCCATAGTGGAGAATACTTTGCTTTAGACTAAAAATAGCTCTGGTCTAGCCTAACAAAAATTAAAAGTAAAGAAAAAATGTCAACTTGTTTCTAAGTAAAAGCTGCATCTCTCAGCAAAAGTCAAGAATATTTCTAAGAATATAAAAATAACCAGAATCCTACAAGGTAAAATTCACAATTTTTTTTTTTTTTTTTTTTTTTGCGGTACGCGGGCCTCTCACTGTTGTGGTCTCTCCCGTTGTGGAGCACAGGCTCCGGACGCGCAGGCTCAGCGGCCATGGCTCACGGGCCCAGCCGCCCCACGGCATGTGGGATCCTCCCGGACTGGGGCACGAACCCGTGTCCCCTGCATTGGCAGGCGGACTCTAAACCACTGTGCCACCAGGGAAGCCCAATTCGCAATTTTTGACACCCAATAAAAAATGGCCAGGCATGCAAAAAAGCTAGAAAATACAACTAATAACAAGGAGAAAAATCAATTAATGGAGCCTGCTCCAGAACTAACACAGATGTAAAATGTAGCAGACAAGGACAGTAAAGAAATAAATAGCACTGGAAATGGTAAATACATGGGAAATTATATAATTTTTTCCTTATTATTTAAATCTCTTTAAAAATAAATGATTTAAGTAAAAAAAAAAGAAAACAACAACAGTGAAAACAATGTAGCATTGGGTTTATAATACATGTATAACTTTATAACACATGTATATTACTATTAGATAATTAGATAATTATAATAATAATAGCTTGAAGGCCAGAAATGGAGGAATGGAAGTATACTAATGTAAGTCCTTTTTACTCTATGAGAGGTGATGTAATATTATTTGAAGGTAGATGGTGATAAGTTAAAGGTATATACTATAAACCCTAAACCCATCACTGAAATAACAAAGAGTTATAGCTAATAAACTTACAAAAGAGATGAAAAGGAATCATAAAAGTACTCAGGTAATCCAAGTGAAGGGAGAACATGAGGAAAACAGGAGCAACGGCAGAAAAATAGCAAAGATGATCTATTTAAATTAATTCATATCAATAATCACATTAAATGTAAATGGTCTAAATATTCCAATTAAGTCAAGGATTGTCAGACTGAATACAAAGCCAAGAACCAACTGTATGCCACCTACAAGAAACACATTTTTTAAATAAAGACACAAATAGGTCTACATTAAAAGGATGGAAAAAGACATACCATCATAACTCTAAGTAAAAGAGAGCTGGGGTGGGCTATATGAGTATCAGAAAAAGAAGACTGAGGAGCAAAGGACATAACCAGAGGAGAGAAGTTTACTTCATAATGATAGAGGGATCAATTTATCAAGAGGACTTGACAATCCTGAATGTTTATGCCCATCATAACAGAGATCCAAAATACATGACACCAAAATGGATACAACTGCAAGGACAAATCCAATCTACAATAATAGTTGGAGAATTCAATACCCCTCTCTCAATAATTTATAGAACAAGTACACAGAGAATCTATAAGGATAAGGAAGACTTGAATAACACTATTAACTGACTTCACATAATTGATATTCATAGAACACTTCGCCCAACAACAGCAAATGCACATCATTTCCAAGTCTACATAGAATATTTACCAAGATAGACCATATTCTGTGTCATAAAGCAAGTCTTAATAAATTTTTAAAAATTCAAGTCATACAAAGTATGTTCTCTGACCACAAAATTGTTAAATTAGAATTCAATATAGAAACATCTCTGGAAAATCCCAAAATGCTTGGAAACCAAATAACACTTCTCAAGTAAATTACCTCAGATTCAACCTAAGAAAACAAAGAGGGAAGAGCAAGTTAAATTTAAAGTAAGCAGAACAAAGGAAATAATAAAGATCCAAGCAGAAATCAATTATATATAAAGAAGGAAAATAAGCCATAGAGACATCAGTATAACAGAGAGTCCAAAGATAGACCCATACATATGTGGACAAACTGATTTTCTACAAATGTGTAAAGGCAGTTCCGTGCAGAAAAACAGTCCTTTCAACAAATATTGCTGGAACAACTGCAATGTGCAAACAAAATAAAACAAAACAACAACAAAACAAACTTCTCACCATACAAAACACCATGAACAGAAATTAACACAAAATTTATCATAAACCTAAATGTAAAACTAAAACTATAATACTGCTAGAAGAAAACATAGGGGAAAATATTTGTGATTTTGGATTTGGCAAAGATTTCTCAAGCAGAACACTAAAAGCTTGATTTACAAAAGAAAAAAATGATAAATTGAACTTCTTCAAAATCAAAGTCTTCTGTTCTTTGGAAGATCCTTGTAAGAGGATGGAAAGACAAGTCCCAGATGAGAAGAAATATTTTCCAATCAGTTATCTGATAAAATCCTTATATCCAGAATGTAAAGAATATATAAAGAACTCTCAAAACTCAAAGACAAGAAGACAAAAGACCACTCAAAAAATGGTATGAGGATAACATGTGAACAGACACTTTAACAAAGAAGAGATATGGATGGTCAATAAGCACATAAAAATGCTCAACATCATTAGTCATCGGGATAACTCAGATTAAAAGAAAAATAAGACACCACTACATATTTCTAAAATCAAAATTTCCGGATATATCAAGTATTGACAAGTATGTGGAGTAGCTGGAATTCTTATATATTATAGGAACGTAAAAGGAAAATAGTTTTGCACTTAATTAAAAAGTTAAACATACTCCTATCATAAGATTCACCCATTCAAATCCTAGGTATTTACCCAAGAGAAATAAAAGCTCATGTCCACAGAAAGACTTACACGTGAATGTTCAGAGCAGCCTTACCTATAATATTTAAAACCTGCAAACAAACCAAATAACTCAAGTGGGCATCAATACCAATAGCTCAAACTGTGGTATATCCATATAATGGAATACCATTCATCTACAAAAAAGGAAGGAACTACTAATACATTCCACAACATGCACGAGTCTCAAAACAATTATGCTTAGTGAAAGGAGCCAGACAGAACAGGATACATACTGTCCGATTTCATTTACATAAAGCTCTAGAAAATACACACTAGTCTATAGTGGCAGTAAACAAATCAGTGGCTGTTAAGAGTCAGGGAAGAAGCATTGGGAAGGTTGGGATGCAGTGATTACAAAAAGCATGTAAAAATTTTTGGGAGTGATTGGTTGACAAGCTTGACTGTGGTGATGGCTTCACAGGTATACATATATGCCCAAACTTTTCCAATTGTATACTTTAGTATGTGCAGTTTATTGTAAGTCAATTAAACCTCAAAAAAGCTGTTAAGAAAAAGAAAGTCAAACAAAAGAAACATCAGTACACAGCAACCCAGCTGGCCATGCTTGAAGTTCTGCAAGAATCCCCAATGAGACTGAGACATTTTAATGAATGTTATGTAAATATAATGAAAAAGCGGATTGAGGAGCAATTAACTGCATTGTAGGTAGGAAGATTTCTTTTTCTTAACTTCAGCAAGGTCTGATAATGGACATATGTGAGTTTCTATAGATGATATTTATGTGTAACATACTCTGCGGTAGAAGAGAGGTCTAAGTACTGCAATGCTTAGTGCTTCCTTTATTTTTCATATTGCCAAACACAGACATTTTATTAAACTGATGAGTGGATAATACTTGGGGAATGATTTTTTATTTGCTTTTTGTTTTCCTCAGTCTCTTATTTACTTTTATGTGGTAATTCTAAGCCTTGCTTATATAAAAACATTCTTATGAATGGTATGAAAAATTAGTAAAAAATGTAGTTAGCTTTTTCGTTTTAGTTTTTTTAAATAAAATTTTTATTTTAGAATAATTTTAGACTTATAAAAAATTTGCAAAGGTAGTACAATATCCATGTACCCTGCACATAGTATACTCCAGGGTCAACATCTGAGATTTCTATAGTGCTTTTGTCACAACTAACAAAATAATATAAAACTAATTATTAACTAGACTCCAAACTTTATTCAGGTATCCTTAATTTTTATCTATTATCCTTTTTCTGTTCCAGAATCCTCTCCAGAATACCACATTACATTTAGTCATTATGTCTCCTTAGGCTCCTCTTGGCTGGGACAATTTTTCAGATAGCTCTTATTTTTGAGGTACTAGACAGTTTTGAGGAATACCTGTCACATACCTGATAGAAGGTCCCTCAGTTTGGGTTTGTCTGATGTGCCTAGTTTTTAGGGGTAAGACATTCAGCCTATACTGATTCCCTTTCTCTCATTCAAACTTGAAGTTTGAATTCTATTTTGGGTCTTGGAGACCCTAGGACTTAATTACAGTGCCTTAAAAGATAATGTTAAGAACACTGTTGTTGAGTGTGAATGCATTAGAAGAACTATCACTGCAAAAGTGAAAACACCCAGATACCCAGGCTCCCGGCCCATATCTCTCCCATTGATTCAATTACATTTCCTTGAGGTTACAAATATTATTTCCTAAAAGCAAACAGAGCTCAAACCTTACTGATGAAACTATGTTACCAATTAGCTCAATGGTTTTCACAGTACTAGCAAACATTTCTTAAAACAAATTAATGCATATGAAGTTTAATTTAAAACTATAAAAGGGCACATATAACACATCATACTCAAAGGAGAATGTGGGGAGAGAGAATGCTGTAAAATGAAACAATTAGGAGATTGCAACTAGAAAAGGTCAAGAATGGTGTGCAGCCTCTTGTGACAGAATCAGAATCACAAGGTTTCCTGGTGCAGGTTTGTACTATTCCAGCCCTTCTCGTCTTCAAAGAGGGGCTCACAGGCATTTTTATACACATATATTCTCATATTTCTTCACTTATTAGGCATTACACATGGTGCAGGTTTACTTATTTTGCGAAAGTTCATACTGTTGTCTGACACCTGAAAACAGACAATAAGTGATGACCATTTCTACATTTGTGCCTTAGTGTGCATTGATGTTCCCCAGATGGGAACGGCCTGAGCTTACCCATTTGTATCATCTTTATGCTGCCAGGCTCCTGGCCTAAACTACAAACATTTGAATAAAGTCTATGTTATGTTACAAGTTAATTTGTTATATCATGAATTAGTGTCTGAGTATATGAAATAAATTACAGAAATACCTAATACTTTAAAAGGGAAAAACTGCTCCAAAGGCCTATCAAATGAGCCTACAAGTACCATACACACTTAAGGTACTATAAAGTATACTACAAGAATACAACTTCACTACATCATATGTGTGACCTAAAACTTGATATAATAGCCATAGGGGAGAAAACAATTTCCAAACTAATCATTTCAGACTTAAAACAGAGAAGAGATTTTGGAAGCCAAGGCCTCTTAGAAAACTGATCAAAGAAATTAGAGCATATGCTTTGTCTTTTAGCAAGAATTACTGTAAAGATAAGGAAGGTAGTGCAATCCATTCCACTGTTTTCCTCAGATGCCTAGGTGTGATAGATTTTCAATATGTCTTTGTTGCTATTATTTCTTCTAGAAAGTACCAATTTGAAAGGATTTCCTAGCATCTCCTCTCCTCCTTCACAGTTTATACAAAGCTAAAAGCCACACAATTAGTTATATGACCAAAGAAAGGTCAACAGGAAGATCTGTACTTGACACTGCTGGCATTTTCAGATTACTTCACAATTCCATGCACAACCATAAATCATCAGGTAATTAGCTTGGATTTTGAAATAGAGGGTGCTTTAAAACATTCCTCCCAGAATTGCTAGGGCAGAGATAAGGGCCTGAGGAGACCAGCTAGCTTCTCACCATTGGTGGCCATGGGCCTTGAATAAGTGTGGGCAACAGGAAAAGAAAGGAGAACAATGCAAAGCTGTGAGCATTTGAGAGGGCCTGCATTTGACTGCTGGGTCAGTTAACAGGAGTAATATACTCTCTGGAGAAGCCTGGAAACACAGAGTTCTAGTGTCTCACAGAAAGCATAAGGTGGGAAACCTATGGGACCACAAGTTCCCACTGACTGCCTCCTAGAAAATTGCCTCAGGTGGACTTGGGGCCCACTGATAACATTTGCTCCATGATGCAGTCCTATGGTCTTCAAACTCTTTTTTTTTAAGATGAAAAATCCTTTCATCAAATGAAAGCACATGTGGAAACTTGATATATGTAAATAAACCATACAGGTTAATGAGTAACTCCTCTATATGAATTGTTGATGGCGGGGGTGGCGGGAGGTGCAGCCCTACCTGCTCATCTACCTCACCTCCACACCTTCTTTCATACCTCAAGAGGCTCCTGGAAAACCCTAGTACTCAATACTTCAAAAATACAGTCTGACAAATCTCTCACTACTCTTTAACAAATTTCCACATCTTTTAGCTACCAAATTTTAACTGATCATCTACTACAAGAAAGTCTCTATGGTAGTTATATGGGGAATACAGGGTTTTTGGTGTCTTAACTACATCATTATGATGTTGAAAGCCAATTGGCCTGGCATTCTTCTGGGTCAATATTGGTACCGTAGCTGAACAATATGGAATTACTGTCACATCACTATGCCTGTCTGAGAATGCTTTCTCTTTTGTAAAACATGGTGACAAAAAGAAAAATTTCAGGCACTTAGAAGCTATATTTAATAAGGGACTCACTTCCTCACCAATCTCTTCCTTTCAACTTGCATGTGAATATGTATGCATGCTTAGGTTAAGACCCTTTAGAAAAGAAAACACATTCAAAATCTAAACTCTTTGCTGAGTTGAAGCCATGTGTACTACCTAATTAGGAACTTGGAATAGTACACTATAGTACAATGTTTTCTTTTTATAGCCTGGAATCTCTTCATTCTCACTTCTAAAAAACTTAACAAACAACTGAAGATAATAAAATTATTTATAGTCACTTAATACCATTTTCCTTCTCTTAAATTTATTAAAAAGCTACTATTTGTGAAGAAGTTTACAACAAAAAGCAAATGATGAAGTAAACAGTGAATAAAAAAACACTACAATAATTAGCTCATCTTTCTTCTAGGAGGCAATACTGTCTTACCTAGCTCAGAGTGCTGACCAATAAACAATACATTAAAGATGTCTTATTTGGTAAGAGTTAGGATAATCAATATTTTATATAGGAGTTTTCCTTATTTGTGGGGGAGGACAAAGCTTAGGAATAATTTAAATTCACAGAAATCACTAAGATAAGTATCCGTATCATGGGAAAATACCTTGCTGTATATTTTTAAGTTTTTTTCCTATGTTTTTTAACGACTTTGAAATGTCCTGCTAAGTAATAATGATTTAAATTCATTTGTGGAAGAAAAATTTACTAGCTATATATACAATAGGGTCAAAATAAGCAGCTTAAGGGGACAAAAATAAGTCTATTACAGTCCTACATAGCAGCTTCAATTTGGGGTACAGTTTGAGTTTCTTTTCTAAGAAGGCAGTGTGGTTTTGTATAGAAAATAGTTGTTCTTTTTTTAATGCTGGTAAAGTACAGATAACATGAAATTTACCATTCTAACCATTAAAACTATTTTTTATTGACATATACCTGACTTACAATATTATATTAGTTTCAGTTGTACAACATAGTGATTCAATATTTTTATAGATTATACTCCATATAAAGCTATTATAAAATATTGGCTATATTTGCTGTGCTGTCATTCTAACCATTTTTAAGGGTAGGGTCCTCCTGGATCTGAGAGGTCAATTCCTTCTATGTCACTATCCTTTTGTGCTCAGGCTTAGATCATTCTTTTTTTTGTGTGGTAAAATAACATAACAGAAAATTTTAAAGTAATTTTAACATTTTTAAGTGTACTTTAGTGGTTTCATGTATATTCACATTGTTGTGTAACCATCACCACTCTCAATCTCCAGAACTTTTTCTTCATCCTATACTGAAACTCTGTACCCTTTAAACCATAACTGCTGATTCTCCCTTCCCTTAGCCCCTGGTAACCTCTATTCTACTTTCTGTGTATGAATTTTACTATTCTAGGTATCTCATATAAGTGTAAGCATACAATATTTGTCTTTTTGTGTCTGTCTTATTTCAGTTAGCATATGTCTTCTAGGGTCATCCATGTTGTAGCATGCGTCAGAACTTCCTTCTGTTTTAAGACTGAGTACTATTCCATTGTATGTACATACCACATTTTGTTCATCCGTTCATCTGTCAATGGACATTTGCGTTGTTTCTACCTTTCAGCTATTGTGAATGATGCTACTGTGAACCTTGGTATACACACGTATCTGTTTGAGTCTGTCCTTCCAGTTTTTTTGATTACATGTCCAGAAGTGGAGTTGCTGGATCATATAAGTAAGTCTATAAGAGGCTAGTTTAAGAGCGATCTGGTTTCAAATTTAGCTTCAAACCCTAGCAGGTGTATAATCTTGAGGCAATATACCATGGTGGTTATATGAATGAGCTAGAGGGCTGACTGTCTGGGTCTAGGTTCTGACTTCATTGCTTCCTATCTACTACTCAATCTCCGTGCTTCAGTTTGCACATCTGTAAAATAGGAGAATACATGTACGAATCGCATTGGGTTCTTGTAAGGATTAGTTATTATTGTTCATTTGTTCCTTTATTACACCTAAAATAACGACTTATGAATGGCTTCAGGGGGTCTGTGAACCCCTCAATATTATATATAAATCTTTCTGTACAAGTGCACTTTTAGATTTTTCGGAAGAGTTACAGTGGTTTATTTTTCCCTTTCTTAGTCAGATTCTCAATGGGACCCTGATCTATCAAAGGGGGAGAAGTGCTATCCTAAAAGAAGTTAGTGGCCTATAATTTAACACCAAGCCTTATAAATGTGAGCTTGATTAAGCAAGCTTGTAAAATGTCCCATGATGCTTTGGGATGAGGTATTCTCTGTGTTGCCTTTGTTCTCCTGGCTAAATTCCAGCCAAGGAAATCCCCTTGCAGCAATCCCTTGTCTGTTCCCAACTATTATAGTATTGCTACAAATGGTAAAAAAGAAAAAATCTAAAAAATTCCCAATTCCATATATAAAGAGAAAGTAAGATATCTGACAGACACACCAAAACATGTGTGAGTGTGTGTGTGTGTATGTATAATAATTAACCTAACTTCAGCTTTGGAAAACCACTTCTTGGGCTTAATATAATAAGGTAACCCACAGCCTAATGTAATATACCAATTTACTTATTAATTCTCCAAGTAGTATAAACATAATGTAAGGCACCTCAGAGGAAGACAAACAATGCACCACATGAGAAAGAGAAGTGATGATAAAGAAAAGCCTATGAGGGCTGCAAAAAAGCAGCTCAGTCTCTTCAAAGCATAAAGCTGTGATGGAAACCCATCTTTCATAATTAGCAAAGGGTCTTTTTAAAGGTACTCCATTAATGTGGTGTAGCTGAATCTCCCTTAATAATAATTATTCCTTAGATTTGCATACTACTTTTAACATTTCAAAGAGATTTTACAGGCTTTATCCTAAAATCAGTGTGGGCTTCCTCTGCTTCCCCAGGGGCCTGCAGGTGTTCACTGCCACGACTCCTCATGGTAGGGTAACCTGGAAGCCTGCTGCATTGGCATGCTGGGTCTAAACAAGTAGCAGAGTGGAACTCCATAGCTTGCAGTATAGATCTTTATCCACTAATCCTAAGTCCTCCTCTTGAACAAGATTAGTGAATCAAAACTAGATTGCAGCAAGCCTAAACTAAGAAGTCCAGAAAAGAGCACTTCAGGCCTTGGAACTATTCTGTATCACACTCATCCAGATACTATTCAACAAATATTTGTTGGCTGTCTAATAGTGGCCAGGCATTGTTCTAACGCTGGGTATGCTGCAGTTAACCAATTAATGCCTTTGACAACAAAGAGTAGATATTCCAGTGGAGGAAGGGAGATAACAAAATAAACAAATACATATATAGTATGTTAGCTGATGAAAAGTGTTAAGGTATGTTTAAGGGGCAGCCAATGTGGGGTAGAGTGGTAGGGTGTCAGGTTCCAGGAGGAGCTTGGTACCCAACTCCATAGAACCTTGTAGCTACTGTAAGGAATTTGGTTTTTACTTAGAGTAAGAAGTGAGATAAGGAGGCATTGAAGGATTTGAAGCAGAAGCACGACATGATCAAATTTACATTTTAATAACATCGTCTGGCTGCGGTGTTGAGAACAGATTGAAGTGGGCATGAGAGACAGCTATTGCAATAATCCAAGTGAGAACAAGAGTGATATTTCCCTCATGCCCCTTTTCAATCAAAACCCACCCCCTGCCCCAGTAAACTATTGATCTGATTTTTTTTATCACTATAGATTAGTTCTACTGGTTTTGGAGTTTCATATAAAAGGAAGACAATGAGGTAATGGAGAGGAGGGGCTGGGAGGATATCTGAAGGCTGGCTCTGGAGGGAGGTGGATGCAGCATTCACCAGTAAGAAATAATACATTTTATTGTTCCCTCTTTGTTGGTTAGTGGTTTACATGGTATTTTGAGCTATAAAACAATCTGTCAACTGCTGTGGGTTAGGCCATGTCATGCCACAGCGTCTGAAAGTTTTTAGACAGATGAGCAGAAACAAGACATGTTGAATGCCCTACCCTTCTTAGGTGGGGACCTCTTTAAAGACTCAGTTCTGCAACCACCATCTGTGTAGTGGGTGTACGGGACTGTCATGGCACTAGAGTGTTCATTTCCTTGCCTGTATTTTAACTCTCCTCTTCACCACAAGTCAATTATATACTGAAGCATATGTATTTCATGAGTTTACTGCACTACTTGTCACCTCATTTGCTACCATTTACCCTCACTCCATAAAAGATCAGCAAAGTCTATTTAAAGCAGTTTCACACCCATACAGCTCTACAATGTTAATTTAATTACACCCTTTAAAAACTGGAAAACAATAACATAATTGAATTTTAAAAATATATACTTGGAATAATAGCTTACAAACATTTTGTATTCTTTTCTTTTCACTTATGATATAGATTTCATTTCTACCAGTAGGAAAAAAATATTTATTAGTTTATCATGTCACTAAGCAACTGTTTATTTTAAAAGTCTGAACAAGTTTTGATTGCCTGAAGTGATTAACATATTGGATGAAAAGACAATGGGTACAACATTTAACCTCTAAACAACTTCACAGCCTATTACAGTATTTTTAAAAAATTTTATATATGTATATCAATTATATCTCAATAAAACTAGAAAAACAGTAATTTGAGATGGTTAAGTGTAATCATTTTTCAGTACGTTCAAGCCCTAAGTAACTAAACATCACCGTTAATAAACACAATTTGAGTGTATTCTATAAATAGAGCCCTGTCCTAGTTACTAAGTATAAAAAAATGAATAAAGTATGAGACATGCTTTTGAGGGAATCATCGTTTCTTCTCCACCAAAATGAACCAAATTGGCAAAGTGTCCACGATGAAAATGGATTTTCATATCACTTGCTTATTTTATGAAAATAAGAAATATCATGAGCAACATGTGATACTCTCATCATTTGAGATGGAAACAACGGTAAAAACTTATAAAATCTGATCTGTAAGTTGATAATAGTAACTAATAGATTTTTCAATAAGCAGTGGGCAGTCTGGCTGCCAGTATCCATTTCTGGTCACACAAAATCAGTGTTTAAAAAGAAGAGCCTGTAATTTTCTTACAGAGAAAAACACAACCCATTTTCAGACAAGCACAAAGTAAAAAGTTCCATTAAGCCTTCTGAAGAGTTTGAAGGTTATGATTTAAAAGAGTGTTCGGCCACTGAAAAAACTATTCTGTGGCTTTTCATATCACCAAAGGGCCAAAGAATTGGCCCTTTACCATATTGCACTGCATCAGGGAGGGCAGTATCACCAGGGAGGGTGATACTGCCCTCCCTGATGCAGTGCAATATGGTAAAGGGCCAATTCTGCATTGTGGCCATGAAGCATGTGTAATAGCTTGCAATGAGCAGGAAGTCAGTGCGAGGGCCCCAGGGCTGTTGAAGGAGGATGGTTCAAGGTCAAGGCAAACCACACTGTATGCTTCTCCACTTGAAGTGAAATTAAGTTAAAATGAGTACTCTAGGGTTGCCCAAAGAGGAAAAAATGGCCAGAGAAGAAAATCCCACGGGTGTATATGGAAGAGACAAAGGGTGGATGCGATTATAATTCTGATAGTGGTAGAGGTGTGGAATTACTCTGGGGAGGTGGGAAGTGCAGACCTGTTGGAATGGAGGTATATATGGGATGTTTGCTTGGATATGAGCCTCATATATATTTTTAACACTAAGTATAGCATCTTGTTCTTTCTTCCAAATCACTGCATCCATACCTTAAGGAGGGCTCTGAAATTAATAAATAATCCGCTATGGAGCCATACTTTCTTGTATTTAAAAATAATGCTGAAAGAAGAATATGAAAATAATAAATGAATCTTCTCATTTACCTTCTCCAGTGTGGCTTGAACCATTGATTCGCTTTCTGTATCTAGGGCAGAAGTAGCCTCATCTAAGATCAGAATCTTCGGGTTTCGAACTAAAGCTCGAGCAATCGCGATTCTCTGTTTCTGTCCTCCACTCATTTGAGTTCCTTTTTCCCCTACCAAGGTATTAAATTTCTAATGAAAAATAGGAAAGAAAACAGAAACAGAAGGCAGCATGGTTAGATGATTAGAATAGGAAATGGCAATCACAGTTGTGTTTTAATGCCAGCTTAATCTCTACTTCAGCCTGGCTGGTATTGACTTATGATTTGTTCTTTGTAAAAACAAACAACTATTTTAAAAGAGTGTAGTGAAGAGAAGCCCTAAGAAAAATTTGGCTAGGACTAAAAGACATGAGAACATAGGATAATCAAGGATTTTAAGGAAGATTAATAATAATCTGAACCGATTTTCAAAGTTTTAAAGACATTTTTTGAATGCACTGGTATCTTTAAAAGAAACACTATCTGGACTCTGTTGAATTGATCTATTTGTTTTTCTTTCACCAATACTGTACTGCCTTGATTACTGTAGCTTTATAATAAGTCTTGGAAAGTTGGATAGTGTAGTCTTTTAACTTTGTTCTTCTTCAACATCGTGTTGGCTATTCTTGGTCTTTTGCCTTTCCACATAAACTTGAGAATCAGTTTGTTGATATTCACAAAATAACTTGCTGGGATTTCGATTCAGATTGCGTAGACTCTATAGATCAAGTTGGAAGAACTGACGTTTTGACAATATTGAGTCTTCCTTTCCATGAATATGGACTATCTCTCCATTTATTTAATTCTTTGATTTTATTTGTCAGAGTTTTGTAGTTTTCTTTATATAAATCTTGTATGTATCTTGTTCGATTTATACCTAAGTATTTCATTTCTTAGAATCCTAATATAAACGGTATTGTGTTTTTAATGTCCAATTCTACTTGTTCATTGTTGGTATATAGAAAAGTGACTTTTGTATATTAATCTTGTATACTGCAGCCTTGATATAATTGCATTCTGTACTTTTTGGTCTGTTTTCTTTTATCTAGCATAATATTTTTGAGATTCATCCATGTTGTGTGTATGAGTAATTCACTCCTATTTATTCACAATGTGCATCTATCTTGGGTTGCCAGATTTAGCAAAAACAAAAACACACCAAGAACCATCGAGCTCATTTAATTTTGATTTTCAGGTAAATAATGGAATACTTTTTTACTATATTTCATACAATACTTGGGATATACTCATACTAAAAATTATTATTTATCTGAGATTCAAATTTTACTGAAAATTCTGTATTTCATCTGGCAACCCTATATAAATCACAATTTGTTTATACGTTCAGCTGCTGATGAACATTTGGGTTATTTCCACTTTTTGAATATTATGAACAAAGCTGTTATGAACATTCATGTACATGATATTCTTGTAGTCATATTTTCATTTCTTTTGGAAAAATATGTAGGAATAGAATGCTGAGTCATAAGTGTTATGTTTAACATTATAGTAAACTGTCAAATTTCTTTCTAAAATGATTGTACCAATTTCACTTTATTCAGAATGAAAGAGAGATCCAACTGCTTTATATCCTAACCAGAAGTTACCATTGTTATTCCTTTTAATTCTGGCCATTCTATTGAATGTGAAATGGTATCTCATTGTGGTTTTACTTAGGATTTCCCTGATGACTAATAATGTTGAATATTTTTCATGTATATTTTCTCATTTGATTATTTTTTGGTGAAATGTCTGTTCAAGTTTTTGTCCAGTTTTTATTTTATTTTATTTTTTGGTCTAATTACCATTTTGCAAAGTTCTTTATATATTCTGGGTGCACATCCTTTGTCAGGTCTGTGTATTGAATATTATCTTTCACTCTGTGTCTTGCCTTTTTATTTTCTAAATGGTATCTTTTAAAAGGTTTTAATTTCAATAAAGCCCAGTTTATCATTTTTTTAACTAGTAAGTGCTTTTCCCAGAACTTTTTGCCTACCTTAAGGTCACAAAGATTTTCTCCTAAGTTTTTATTTCTGAAGTTTTATGGCTTAAGTTTTTACAATTGGCCTAAGATTCATGGCAAATTATACGTGTATATAGTATGAGGTAAGGGCCACATTTCTTTTTTTTTTTTTTCCCATATGGATATCCAATTTTTCCAACACCATTTGTTGAAAAGACTTTCCTTTCTCCCATTGAATTACATTGACCTTGTCAAAAATCAATTGACTAGGTATGTGTGGGTCTATTTCTAGACTCTCTATTGTGTTCCACTGACCTAAAAGTCCATTGTTATGTCATTACCATTGTCTTAATTGCTGTCTTAAAATTAGCTATTGTAGGTCTTCCAGCTTTGTTGTTCTTTTATCAAAATTGTTTTGTCTATTTTTGGTCCTTTAAATTTCCAAATAAATTTTGTAATCAGCATGTTGATTTCTGCACACGCAAAAAGACTGCTGGGATTTTGATTGAAATAGCATTAAACTTATAGATCAATTTGGGGAGACTCCATGCCTTTAAAAATATTCAATCTCTAAATCAACGAATAAGGTACATCCTATTTATTTAGGTATTCTTTATTTTTTATTTTTTTAAACATCTTTATTGGAGTATAACTGCTTTACAATGGTGTGTTAGTTTCTGCTTTATAACAAAGTGAATCAGTTATACATATACATATGCTCCCATATCTCTGCCCTCTTGCATCTCCCTCCCTCCCAATCCCACCCCTCTAGGTGGTCACAAAGCACCCAGCTGATCTCCCTGTGCTACGCAGCTGCTTCCCACTAGCTATGTATTTTACGTTTGGTAGTGTATATATGTCCATGCCACTCTCTCACTTTATCACAGCTTACCCTTCCCCCTCCCCATATCCTCAAGTCCATTCTCTAGTAGGTCTGTGTCTTCTCGTCTTACCCCTAGTTTCTTCATGACCTTTTTTTTTCTTTCTTTTTTTTTTAGATTCCATATATATGTTTTAGCATATAGTATTTGTTTTTCTCTTTCTGACTTACTTCACTCTGTATGACAGACTCTAGGTCCATCCACCTCACTATAAATAACTCAATTTCGTTTCTTTTTATGGCTGAGTAATATTCCATTGTATATATGTGCCACATCTTCTTTCTCCATTCATCTGTTGATGGACACTTAGGTTGCTTCCATGTCCTAGCTATTGTAAATAGAGCTGCAATGAACATTTTGGTACATGTCTCTTCTTGAATTGTGGTTTTCTCAGGGTATATGCCCAGCAGTGGGATTGCTGGGTCGTATGGTAGTTCTATTTGTAGTTTTTTAAGGACCGTCCATACTGTTCTCCATAGTGGCTGTACCAATTTACATTCCCACCAACAGTGAGAGAGGGTTCCCTTTTCTCCACACCGTCTCCAGCATTTATTGTTTGTAGATTTTTCTCCCTTTTCTTCCTTCTCCCTTTTTTTCTTGATGCATCTGGTTAATGGTTTATCAATTTTCTTTATCTTCTCAAAGAACGAGCTTTTAGTTTTATTGATCTTTGCTAATGTTTCCTTCATTTCTTTTTCATTTTTTTCTGACCTGATCTTTATGATTTCTTTCCTTCTCCTAACTTCGGGGGTTTTTTGTTCTTCTTTCTCTAATTGCTTTAGGTGTAAGGTTAGTTTGTTTATTTGAGATGTTTCTTGTTTCTTGAGGTAGGATTGTATTGCTATAAACTTCCCTCTTAGAACTGCTCTGCTGCATCCCATAGGTTTTGGGTCACCGTGTTTTCACTGTCATTTGTTTCTAGGTATTTTTTGATTTCCTCTTTGATTTCTTCAGTGATCTCTTGGTTATTAAGTAGTGTATTGTTTAGCCTCCATGTGTTTGTATTTTTTACAGATTTTTTCCTGTAATTGATATCTAGTCTCATAGCATTGTGGTCGGAAAAGATACTTGATACGCTTTCAATTTTCTTAATTTTACCAAGGCTTGATTTGTGACCCAAGTTATGATCTATCCTGGAGAATGTTCCATGAGCACTTGAGAAGAAAGTGTATCCTGTTGTTTTTGGATGGAATGTCCTACAAATATCAATTAAGTACATCTTGTTTAATGTATCATTTAAAGCTTGTGTTTCCTTACTTATTTTCATTTTGGATGATCTGTCCATTGGTGAACGTGGGGTGTTAAAGTCCCCTACTATGATTGTGTTACTTTCCATTTCCCCTTTTATGGCTGTTAACATTTGCCTTATGTATTGAGGGGCTCCTATGTTGGGTGCATAAATATTTACAATTATTATATCTTCTTCTTGGATCAATCCCTTGATCATTATGTAGTGTCCTTCTTTGTCTCTTGTAATAGTCTTTATTTTAAAGTGTATTTTTTCTGATGTGAGAATTGCTACTCCAGCTTTCTTTTGATTTCCATTTGCATGGAATATTTTTTCCATCCCCTCACTTTCAGTCTGTTTGTGTCCCTAGGTCTGAAGTGGGTCTCTTGTAGACAGCATGTATACAGGTCTTGTTTGTGTATCCATTCAGCCAGTCTATGTCTTTTGGTTGGAGCATTTAATCCATTTACATTTAACGTAATTATCAATATGTATGTTCCTATGACCATTTTCTTAATTGTTTTGGGTTTGTTATTGTAGGTCTTTTCCTTCTCTTGTGTTTCCTGCCTAGAGAAGTTCCTTTAGCATTTGTTGTAAAGCTGGTTTTGTGGTGCTGATTTCTCTTAGCTTTTGCTTGTCTGTAAAGGTTTTAATTTCTCCATTGAATCTGAATGAGATCCTTGCTGGCTACAGTAATCTTGGTTGTAGGTTTTTCCCTTTCATCACTTTAAATATGTCCTGCCAGTCCCTTCTGGCTTTCAGAGTTTCTGCTGAAAGATCAGCCGTTAACCTTATGGGGATTCTCTAGTATGTTATTTGTTGCTCTTCCCTGGCAGCTTTTAATATTTTTTCTTTGTATTTAATTTTTGATAGTTTGATTAATATGTATTTTGGTGTGTTTCCCCTTTGATTTATCTTGTATGGGACTCTCTGTGCTTCCTGGACTTGACTATTTCCTTTCCCATATTAGGGAAGTTTTCAACTATAATCTCTTCAAATATTTTCTCAGTCCCTTTCTTTTTCTCTTCCTCTTCTGGGATCCCTATAATTCAAATGTTGGTGCATTTAATGTTGTCCCAGAGGTCTCTGAGACTGTCCTCAGTTCTTTTCATTCTTTTCTCTTTATTCTGCTCTGCAGTAGTTATTTCCACTATTTTATCTTCCAGGTCACTTATCCGTTTTTCTGCCTCAGTTATTCTGCTATTGATCCCTTCTAGAGAATTTTTAATTTCATTTATTGTCTTGTTCATCATTGTTTGTTTGCTCTTTGGTTCTTCTAGGTTCTTGTTAAACGTTTCTTGTATTTTCTCTATTCGATTTCCAAGATTTTGGATCATCTTTACTATCATTATTCTGAATTCTTTTTCAGGGAGACTGCGTATTTCCTCTTCATTTGTTAGGTCTGGTGGGTTTTTGCCTTGCTCCTTCATCTGCTGTGGGTTTTTCTGTCTTCTCATTTTGCTTAACTTACTGTGTTTGGGGTCTCCTTTTCACAGGCTGCAGGTTCATAGTTCCCGTTGTTTTTGGTGTCTGTCCCCAGTGGCTAAGGTTGGTTCAGTGGGCTGTGTAGGCTTCCTGGTGGAAGGGACTAGTGCTTGTGTTCTGGTGGATGAGGCTGGATCTTGTCTTTCTGATAGACAGGTCCACGTCTGGTGGTGTGTTTTGGGGTGTCTGCGGCCTTATTATGATTTTAGGCAGCCTCTCTACTAATGGATGGGGTGTGTTCCTGTCTTGCTAGTTGTTTGGCATAGGATGTCCTGCACTGTATCTTGCTGGTCGTTGAGTGAAGCTGGGTCTTGGCGTTGAGATGGAGATCTCTGGGAGATTTTCGCCACTTGATATTACTTGGAGCTGGGAGGTCTCTTGTGGACCAGTGTCCTGAACTTGGCTCTCCACCTCAGAGGCATAGCCCTGATGCCTGGCTGGAGCACCAAGAGTCTTTCATCCACACAGCTCAGAATAAAAGGAGAAAAAGTAGAAAGAAGGAAAGAAGATAAAATAAAATAAAGTACAATAAAATAAAGTTATTAAAGTAAAACAGAAAAAATAATTGTTAAGAAAAAAATTTTAAAAAGTAAAAAAGCCCCCAAAGAACAGACAGAACCCTAGGACCAATGGTAAAAGCAAAGCTGTACAGACAAAATCACACACAGAAGCATACACATACACACTCACAAAAGGAGAAAAAGGGGGGAAAAATATATATCTTTGCTCCCAAAGTCCACCTCCTCAATTTGGGATGATTCGTTGTCTCTTCAGGTATTCCACAGATGCAGGGTACATCAAGTTGATTGTGGAGATTTAATCTGCTGCTCCTGAGGCTGCTGGGAGAGATTTCCCTTTCTCTTCTTTGTTCGCACAGCTCCCCGGGGCTCAGCTTTGGATTTGGCCCCACCTCTGCGTGTAGGTCGCCCGAGGGTGTCTGTTCCAGCTCAGACAGGACGGGGTTAAAGGAGCAGCTGATTCCGTGGCTCTGGCTAACTTAGGACGGGGGGTGGGGGGGAAGGGAGGGGCACGGTGGCGGGGCAAGCCTGCGGCCCGCAGAGGCCAGCGTGACGTTGCACCAGCCTGAGGCGCGCCGTGCATTCTCCCAGGGAAGTTGTCCCTGGATCCCGGGACCCTGGCAGTGGCGGGCTGCACAGGCTCCCGGGAGGTGAGGTGTGGATAGTGACCTGTGCTCGCACACAGGCTTCTTGGTGGCGGCAGCAGCAGCCTTAGCGTCTGATGCCCGTCTCTAGGGTCTGCGCTGATAGCTGCGGCTCGCGCCCGTCTCTGGAGCTCCTTTAAGCGGCGCTCTGAATCCCCTCCCCTCGAGCACCAGGAAACAAAGAGGTAAGAACAAGTCTCTTGCCTCTTCTGCAGCTTCAGACTTTCTCCCAGACTCCCCCCCCGGCTAGCCGTGTTGCACTAGCCCCTTCAGGCTGTGTTCACGCTGCCAGTCCTCTCCCTGGGATCCAACCGAAGCCCGAGCCTCAGCTCGCAGCCCTCGCCCGCCCCTGCGGGTGAGCAGACAAGCCTCTCAGGCTGGTGAGTGCTGGTCGGCACTGGTCCTCTGTGCAGGAATCTTTCCACTTTGCCCTCCGCACCTCTGTTGCTGTGCTCTCCTCTGTGGCTCCGAAGCTTCCCCCCTCCGCCACCTGGAGTCTCCGCCCATGAAGGGGCTTCCTAGTGTGTGGAAACCTTTCCTCCTTCTCAGCTCCCTCCCACTCGTGCAGGTCCTGTCCCTATTCTTTTGTCTGTTTTTTCTTTTTTATTTTGCCCTACCTAGGTATTTGGGGAGTTTCTTGCCTTTTGGGAAGTCTGAGGTCTTCTGCCAACATTCAGTAGGTGTTCTGTAGGAGCTGTTCCACATGTAGATGTATTTCTGATGTATTTGTGGAGAGGAAGGTGCTCTCCGCGTCTTACTCTTCTGGCATCTTGAAGCTCCTCTCTATTTAGGTATTTAATTTCTCTCAGCAATGTTCTACCTTTTTTACATAGAAGATTTACAGATCTTTCATTATTCTACTTTATATTTTTTGTTGCTATTGTGAATGCCATTTTTAATTTTATTGGTAGTTGTTGCTACTATTTAGAGATCTAGTTTATTTTTTTCATAGTTATAGGTCTTACTAAAGTTACCTATCTACTTCTCTTTGAGTGAGTCTTGGTAGTTTGTGTTTTTCAAGGAAAAGAACTTCATCTAAGTTAGCAAATTTATAGGCATATTTTTGTTCATTAGTATTCCTGTATTAACCTTTTAATGTCTTTGGGATTAATAGTGATGTACCTTCTTTGATCCCTGATATTGGTAATTTCTCTTCTCTTTTTCGTTTCTTCATCAGGCTTCCTACAGTTTTACTGATTTTATTGATCTTTTAAGGAAACAGCTTTTGGTTTCAATGACTGTTTCTAATGTTTTTCTGGTTTTGATTTCACTGATTTCTGCTCTAGTCTTTATTATTTCTCTTGTACTTGCTTTGGGTTTGATTTGCTCTTCTTACTCTAGTTTCTCAAGGTGGAAACTTAGTTTACAGATTTTAGATCTTTTTCTTTTCTAAAGTAAGCACATAATGCTGTAAGTTTCTCTTAAAGCAGTGCTTTAACTGTACGTTGACGCTTGAACAATGTAGGTGTTAGGGGCACCAACCCCCGTGCAGTTAAAAACCAAGTATAACTTTACAGTCAGTCCTCTGTGTCCACATCCTTGAATTCAACCAGCTGTGGGTCGTGTAGTACTACAGTATGTATTTATTGAAAAAGGAATCCACGTATAAGTGAACACATACAGTTCAAACTCATGTTGTTCAAGGATCAACTGTATTCCACAAATACTGATATCTTGCATTTTCATTTACTTCAAAATAGTTTTTTATTTTCATTGAAACTTCCTCTTTCTGCCATAGGTTATGTAGAAGTAGGTTCTTTAATTTTCAAATATTTGTGGATTTTCCAGATATATTTCTGTTATCGATTTCTACATTTTAATTCTGTTATGGCCCAAGAACATACTTTACATGTTTCCTTTGAAATTATAAGTTTTTTCTTCCAATGGTAAAATCGATAGCTAATGGGAAGCAGCCACATAGCACAGGGAGATCAGCTCCGTGCTTTGTGTCCACCTAGACGGGCGGGAAGGAGACTCAAGAGGGAGGAGATATGGGGATATATGTATATGTACACTTGATTCAGTTTGTTATAAAGCAGAAACTAACATACCATTGTAAAGCAATTATACTCCAATAAAGATGTTAAAAACAAAAAAAGAATATTGTTTAGCTCAGTGAACAGTCCATGTGCACTTGAGAGAAATGTTTTCTGCTGTTATTGGGTGGAGTGTTCTATAAATATCAGTTAGATCTAGTTGGTTGATAATATTGTTCAGGTCATCTATATCCTTAGTGATTTTTTGCCTGCTTGTTCTATCAAGTACTAAAGCCTTCAGCTAAAAATGTGGATTTGTCTCTTTCTCCTTTCAGATGTACCAGTTTTTCTTCTTGCATTTTGAAGTTTTTCTTAAGTGCATCAACATTTAGTTGTTGTGTTTTTTTTTTGCCTATGGATCATAGTTTCCTGTTTCTTTGCACATCTAGGTATTGTAGAAGATGTACTGAATTCTGTGCATGAATGTTGAAGAGACTCTGAATTCTGTTTTCTTAAGAAAATGTTGACTTTTATCCTCATAGGCAATTCAAATATTGACTGATCATCTTGAACTATGTAATCTTGGTTTTATGCTTTGTTGGGGTTAATCTATAGAAAGTCTCAAAACTTGGCAGGACCCAACATCCAAGTTCTATCTCCTTTAGGGATCTTGTCATGGCTTGGTTTTAGGATTTGTTAGAGCAGGTCTAGAGTCAGCCTTACTCTAAGGTGTGGTCTTTACTCCTAAGGTGTGACTTTTTTTGGTGTCTCAGCTATATGCCTGAGGTATTAAAAATGGTGTTAATGTGACCTCTCCACTCTGGCTGGGTTGTGTTTTCAACATCTCCACTATACTGCTTGACTTCTATCTCGGCTCTACTCTCGGCTTTGTAGCAGCTTCTCTGTGGTAAGCCACGGGTAATCTTATCCTCAGAGAAGGATTCCCAAGGGATGTCTACATGGACTTCTGCCCCCTACCTCATGTCCACAGCTCTCTCATTTTGCCTCTCCAGTTGTTTAAGCTGCCCTGAAATTCTACCTCTGCCTTTTAGCTCAGTGGGACTGCCATGTTCTCTCTGGTTTCCATTTTACAGAAATATGGTCAGAAATTTGTTCCCAGGAAGCATGCTGAAAATTCATGGACTTTCTTAATGAGTTTCCTTTCTCTCAGGAATCACAGTTTTGTGATATCTCTTATCCAGTGCTTGGAAACAATTGTCCTATGTCTCATATATTTTGGCCAGTTTTATGGGTGTTTATGGGAAAAGGCTAGCAAGTATCAGTTAATCCTAATATATTAATTCAAAAATATGTGTATATCATAGAAGGAGTAATGGTATTTATTTCTGAGTATAGTTTTCCCTAAATTTTCACCTATACGAATTAACCACTTCTGTAACTTTTATTTATTATTATGCTCATTCTTATTTCCCTGGTTAACCATGGCTGTGGAATTTAGTTTCTATCATAATAACCCAGCATCTTTAATTTGTTCTTTGGATTATATCTTTAGGATTTACTATTAGATTTATAGCAAGTGACATCTTTGTGTAAATATTGGACTTTTAGTAAAAGCAAGTCATAACTTATAGGGAATGACTTAAGAGGCACCAGAAAACTTTCTAATTCCAGGTGGGAAACTGAAGATCATTGGTGTTTTGAGGAAAGGAAGTCACTGAAAATGTCAAAAGGTCAAAGAAAGGAAGTCTTTGTTTTCCCAAACCACACGGCAAAGAATGACTTCAAGCCTTTAATGTTTTCTGTCCTAATTATGACCCTAAATAATGGGGATAGGTGGTAATGAATGGCAAACATAAGTTTTTATGAAATAAACAAAAGAGAACAAAATTATTATGACCTATGGAGTGTAGTTTGTAAAATATATCCATTAAAACAAACTTTTTTTGTTATGGTTGCCTTCTGGGATGTTGGAATTTTATTTGTGTTTTTAATTTCAAATCTCATCCTTTCATATTTCACGAGGTTCTCCCCACAACAATTTCAGAGGATGCCGATGAACAAATACTTTGAGAAATAGAAATATTTTTAGAGCTCTCTATCAATTTTAAATAGCCATTAGGATCCTATATGTCCTAATACCCAAAATTATAGTTTACTGTATCTCTTTCCAACTATCATTTCACATGTCTTGTCCAATATTAGCTCCATGTACTTCTAAAGTCAATGGTATTTTTCCTTTGCCTTATCACAGAACCGATCTGAGCACTGTGTGTGACATTCCCACACTTAGCCACAAGATGGCGTTGCAAACCAACATTTTTGCAGATACATGATCTCCCTCAGCTTGCACTGATGATTTTGTTTCATATTTCTTTGTTATATTTTAACATATCCCTTATTTTTTTCTTTTCCATTTGCAGTGAGAACCAGTAAGAACTAAACAGATTAAAAATTGGACCTTTCAAGGATGTATTTCTTCTTTTGGTTGTTACCATGCTCTCTCATTTTCAGATGTGTCACCTAGGACAATGCAAAAATTAATCACACTCCCCCTACTCTGTGGATGTTATTGTTATTTAACTTATTTTGGAATATTTCAGTGCCTTACACTTAACCTAAGGATATAGGCTACATAGTGTACTTACCATGGGGAACTGCATTATAAAATCATAAGCATTTGCTTCCTTTGCTGCTTTCTCAATGTCTTCATCAGTCACGCCATCTCGCCCATATCTAATATTGTTATTAATGGTTGTCCCCCAAAAAACAGGATCTTGGCTGACCACTCCAAAATGTTCTCGACAATGCTGCACATTTAAAGTTCTGATGTCGTTACCATCCACCGTGATCTGTGAATCCAAAGGAATGAATCACGTTGTGATGCCTTTCACTGCATTGGGTTAGAGTCCTTTTTACTACTGCAGAACATAAGCTGAGAAGCAGGTTATTTCAGGAAACAATGACTGACTATATTTTGATAAAATATTTATAGCATGTATAATGCCAATAGACTTTTTCTGATAGTTGGGAATTAATAAAACCTAAAAAAAATGACTTAAAATTTGGCCAAACTACCTGAATATCTTTACTCTACGATCCACAAATTAGGTATTATGAGGATATATACTCTAGGAGCCACAAATATTATCATGTAAACACATGTAAAAAACTGCAGTTTTGTTATTTTAAGACTGATGTGACCTTTGCACTTTTTTTCCAGGAAACATCCTTTCTTCCCTTCAACAGCCCACTCCTCTGCAAAAGGTAAAAGTGCATTCTATTCACTGCTATAAGTAATATTAAATGAACATTGTCTTCTCCATAGATAGTACCATTACCTATTATCCCAACATACTCCAATGACAGAAGCCAAGGTTTGATAATTATAACTCTGGTATTTCACACCAACTGGTATTCTGTCTGGGCATGGATATTCTATGCAACTGCTTTATGTAAGGAATGCTAATCCAGTAATTTATTTATTCAATATTAGCATGGATACATGAGTCTAGTAAACTCCAAATGAAGACTTAAGAAATCAAATTTAAGTTTTAGAAGAGTAGATTTTCTTTTAAAAATTACAGTTGAAAAACTGAATAGAAGCATTAAGAATTATGCTTCTGTGACTATCATAGTCTTGTACTCTATGCTGTTTACAAGGGTGAGAAAGTTAAGTGCAACATATGGATGACAGAAAAAAATGAGACAGTATATTTTCTACAGATATTATTCTTTTGGGATGTTTTGAGAAACTGAAATTCTTGATAAGTTCTGCGTACTACAAATTACTATTTTATTTTTCTCTATAGCATTTATTATCTTCTAACATATTATATAATTTACTTATTTTATTTATTGTCTGTCTCTACTTATTAGAATGTAAACTTGATGAGGGAAGAGAGGTTTTTATGCTTTGTTCACCAATGTATTCCCAGCACCTAGAAGAATGTCTGGCACTTTGTAGGTGCTCAATAAATATTTGTTGAATGGATGAATATGCAGTAAAGAAAACAATATGGTTTCTCTCCCAGTTCCACTGTTAAAAATTAAAAGTTGACACAGGTGTAAGCTCTCTGTAATAGGTGGAATTTCCAAATCTTGTCGTGTGGACTGTGTGTGATCTTGCTAGGTGCACTTACAAAGTTGTCATCAGGATCACATAACCTCTGCAAAAGTTGGACTGCTGTATTCTTCCCATTGCCGTTGAGGCCAACCAAGGCTACTGTCTCTCCAGACTTAATTCTGAGATTCAGACATTTCAGAATCTATTTGGAAAGTATGGGGAAAAAATTCCATAAAACTAGGATAAGAATATGATTTACCTATCTTCAGAAATGTAATGTATAATTATAAACAGGAAAAAATTCTCTGGCATTTAAAAACAAATTTAGATCTTATTACGTTTTTTTCATGTATGTGTATAATAACCTACAAAATTTTGGAGAAAAACACTAATCATCTCTCTATATAAAGAGGAGATCTAAATTGAGTACTTAAAGATTATTAACTAGCCACAGGAATCGTTTTTTCATATTTTCAACCAAAATAATTTATGTGAATTTCATGACTACGAAGTTAGTGAAAGTTGTATCTTCTAACTTGCAACAATTGAATGAAATCTTGCCAGATATCCCTGTGAGCTATTTAAGGAAGTTCTTTCTTAGAATATATGTAACATTGTTGCAAAACAGACTCCAAACTAAAACAATTGGCAGACTTCTTAGCGACTCCCACGAATAGGATTTCACCACTAGAAAGCCTCTTTTTCTAGCGGTGGATCTCACAGGGACATTTCAACTTAGGGGGAGTACTTCTACAATTTTCTCAATAACTGAGGGTTGTTACCAGCATTTAGTGTCCCAGGGACCTGCAATATGAGAGAAACCTCACAAAAATTACCTTCCCAAAATGACAACAGTAATCCTGTTGAGAAACTCTCACCTATCTTTGCTTACATTTTCCCAAAACATGGGAATATCCCCTTGGATTCTTTCACTTTGATCTCCTCATTTGTAAAGAAAGAGACTCTGTAAACAAACCAAATGTAAAACCTTCAAAGGGCCAAGCAAAGAAAAATTCTCTAAAGGAGGTGACAAATCAGGGACCCCCAGTGAGAGTACCTCCTCTCCCACCTGCACTTTTACTCTAAAATTCGCATCTGTTCTTTCTTTGGAAGAATCTGTGTTTTGTTTATTTAAAGTGGGTGGACTTTCGGGGGGGGGGTAATTATTTATTTTTCAATTTAACAAAAAAGCGTATGTTTCAAATGTTCATTTAAAAAATACTTGTTTAAAACCCATACAATGTAACGACAGAGTCGGTGCTTAAGTCTTCAGGAAGCCAACCCAAATGTAGTTGCAAAATGGAATTAAAATGCTCTATTTATGTTAAGAAAAATGATAGAAGACAACACTATTCCAATAATGGTAATTAAGTAACAAAAATTTTTAAAAATAAAGAGCTTTGAAAAAAAGAATTTCAATCAAAGACTTACAGAAAAATAAGGAAGTAGGAGTAGGTATATATTTTTTTGATGCAAATTATGCAGGAGATATTTGGACACTTTAAAAGACATTGAAGGTTGATGGCATCAGTAATTTTACCAATTTCACTTAAAATCATGTCATCCTTTTTCTATAAAGCAGGTGTTTTATTAGGAAGTACTCTTTGCAATCTTTAACAGTAACTACCTTTTTAGATAAATACACTAATAAGATGAAAGGATGAAGACAATAGAAGAGACAGACACATTTTTACAAGAATTTGTCAAAGGCTGAATGATAGAGGGAGAAGGATGCACTTTATGCTGAGTGTGTGTGTGCCTGTGTAAAAGTGAGAGAGAAAGAAACTGAGGCAAAAATGCTGGTGTAGTAAAAGTCCTAGGAAAGGGATAATGGAAAGACACAATATATGCACAATTCCCCCAGGTTAGAAACTTTAGAAAGTTCAAATAAGTTATCTATGCTGAGTGGGAAAACATCCAGGGACCACCAGTAGGTGGCAACATCAATCCAAGACACTTTTGCTGTGCTCCCAAATCCAGAGTGAAGGAATTCCAGGAAGTCAAAAATGCTTTAGTCATTTCAATATAGAGAGGAGGCTGCAAAATGTAACTAGCTCTCCTAGAGTTATTTGTCCATTACGAATCTATCCTTCCCTCTTTCCTTCCTCTCTCTCTTCCTCCCTCCCTCTCTATCTCTGTCTCTCTCTCTCTCCCCTCAAGTCTCTAAACAAAGTAGCCAAATCTTGGTCAAAGTGATCCTAAACAGTCTCATATGAGGAGATCCTAGCCAGTGGAAGGTAATTAGAAAACTGTACATTTCCATAATTAAATTTTACTTACTTTGATAGATGGTCTTGATGGATAACTGAAAGAAACATTTTTAAATTCCACATTTCCTACTATGCATTCCAATTTATAGCCTGTTGTTGAAAACTTATCTATAGCAGTTTTCTTGGAAAAACAAAGAGGACATTATAAATCTTAGAGAAACTAGGCTGACATGCTCTATATTCTAAAAGTAGTTTAAAGATGGGTTTTCTTTTACAGTGTTCTCCTTTCTGCTTTAGAAGTGCATTGAGTTAGATATGAAGGTTTCAATAAAACACAATCTCCTTGTTGAAGAGTTAAAATAATCTGTCTTTCCACAGCCAACTGGGCAACATGGATTTTGCCCATCTTTTTAAGTGTAATGAAAGTGCCTGTTTTTTGGTTTCCTTCTTGCAGTAATGATAGTTATCTTTCAAGGCAGTTAGGAGTCTTACCTTAACAATAATGTGGAAAATATTAAAGGCGGCTCCTCTGGCTATAGTGAAGGTTTCAAAGCTAGGGGCTGCTGCTCCAATGCAATAACTACTATGGATTACACTAATAAAAACCTACAGGAAAAAAAATAATATTTATCCGTCACAGTTATATAAGAGGGACAACAGAATGAAGTGTATACTTGGTTGAGACTCAGGTATATCAGAGAAATTAGGTAGGAAAGAATGGAAGATGCTGCCAAATATAAAGGAAATATTAGTGAATCCAAGTGCAGCTGGCCTTTTCCTAATGTTGAACGACTTCTAATTGTCCCCTAATCTTGTCGTTATTACCTGTTGGGAAGCTGAGCAGAAAAATCTGCTTACTGAGGAGTGCTGAACATACATGAACCTGGGTGGGTAAGGAGGTGAGCTGTACTTCCCTGCATGCTGGTTAACTCCTTAACTTTAAAGAAAAGGATATTATAGATTTCATTGTCTTAGAGATGCTGTACTATTTTTTCCCAAACTTTTCTGAATTCATATATTAGTGGACACCTGTTCATTTTCAGACAGACACATCTCTGCCAAAAGTCAAATAAGCAAAGAACCCCACAGGCTAAGTGCTATTTTCCCTGTCTTATAGATGAGGAAGCTAAAGCTTAGCAAGTCATACATCTATAGTCACACATAAATTGAGGAGGAAAAATGTGCTAAAAATTCCTCATGCTCAAGTTTCATTTATCAGAAATAAATGAATAGCTTAAAGACTTAAAAATGAAAGTCTCAAGTTCAAAAGATGACTTTAGTTGACAGAAAAGAAATCTACATACAATGGGAAGGCCAAATGAGAACTAAAGTATACAGACCAGATCAATTTAGTTCAGCAAGACAAATGGTTCTTAATCCTGAGCCAATCTGTTTATTATTGAAACTTGGGAGCATAACTGAAAAAATTACAATTTAACGTATAACCATTAAGAGTTTAAAAAACTCTAAATTGATGTTGGACAGAGCTGTGTATAGTCTGTTTTTAACATTACTGTATGCTGAAAGGACAGAGGAAGAGCAGGAAATTCCAATCTACAGAATATTTCCAGAAGAAAACATTTAGCAAGGTGAATGTAGAGCGCTCTCTTATTTCAGCAAGATGGAAAGGAAGCAGTCTCACTACAGGCTGGTCTTTTTGACTTCTGGATTAAGACAACTCTATCTCCCAGTGAAGAATTCAATTATGATTCTTTTAAAAACATCATGCTTTTAGAAGACACTAAGCATGCAGGATGAGTAAATCCTGCCAATGTATAACTATAATTTAAAGGTGTATACAAATCATTTGAAGGAAACAAATATTTGTTTATTAAAAACACTCATCTTCAAACATTCAGTCATTCAGAGAGAAATTTTTAATAAATTCTAGGTAAGAAAATATTATCCAGGCCAGTTACCTTTGTTCTCAAATAAGACTTACAGCAAGGAGAGTTCCGATGGTATAATCAGGTTCTCCACTAAGAATCAAGGAGGTTCCATACCAAAAAGCAAGTCCGTAGGTTCCATTCATAAAGAAGTACACAGCACCAAGAGAGAGTTTTGAAGCTATAGCTTTTTTCATGCCAACATTCTTTGCATCTTTTAGATTCTGAGTATACCTTAAAAAGACAAAACACAATATAATAGCCTTGGGGGAAAATAAAACCAAGCAGATATTATCATAATTAAAGGAACAGACCTTTGAATTTCTTTTTCCTGGGCCCCAAAGGCTATGACTGTTCAGATTGATAACAAGACTTCTGCTACAGCCCCAGCTTTGGAATAAGCATTTAATTCCTTACTGGACAATGAGATAACTATCTGTAATAAACAAAGACCACAGTTAACCAAAGAATAACCTGGGATGGACAAATATCATATGATATCACATATATGTGGAATCTAAAAAAAGGCAACAAATGAACTTATCTACAAAACAGAAGTAGAGTTACAGATAAAAAATAAACTTATGGTTACCAAGGGGGAAGGGGAAGGGAGGGATAAATTGGAAGATTGGGAATGACACATACATACTACTATATATAAAATAGATAACTAATGAGGACCTGCTGTATAGCACAGGGAATACTACTCAATACTCTGTAATGGCCTATATGGGAAAAGAAGCTAAAAAAGAGTGGATATATGTATAACAGATTCATGTTGCTTTACACCTGAAACTAACACAACATTGTAAATTATACCCCAGTAAAAAATTAAAGTGTGATTGATTATCAGAAAAAAAAAAAAAAGAATAACCTGGGGTAGTAACAAGGTGAAGAGAATTCAATTCAGGTAGAATCTAGAATAACAGAATTTTACTATTGAAAAGGTACTTATCACTTATTCTAACACCATCAGTTTGCAAATGAGGAAACCAATGGTCACGGGTATTGACTTTTTAAAGCCTCACCACAGTGAACAAGCTTAGCTTAACGTAACCTAGAGTCTAAATCTCTATTTTTCCTTCTAATAGAGCTTCACTGTTTTTTCTCTGTGCTTTTAAAAGCTTAGAAAATGAGTATCTATATTAATACAATTTAGAAAAATTTGATTTGGAGAAGGATATTAGGGCCACAGTTCTTCTTATGTGCACCCTGGAAATCAGTGTGCCTGATGTGACTTGATTTGATTTGTTATTATGTAAAAAACAAGACTTCCAGAGAGTATGAGTCACAGAGCTGTGGCACGAAGAGGAATATGACTCCTGAAACTAATACTACATAATGCAGCCTGCCTAGTAAACACTGTATCGCCACATAGTAAAATGTGAGATTTTGGAGAGAGAGAGAGAGAGAGAGAGAGAGAGAGAGAGAGAGAGGAGACTATCATTCTTGGTGATATTAGTCAGGTTTACCAGATTTATCAAAAATTTTAATACAGAATGTGCCTTTTTCTTTATTATACACCCCACTTACTATTCCTTTAATTGGTAAAGGATTTAATTTAGTAATTAGCATAAGAATTCAATGAAAGGAAGAAAGGAAATTGTCTTCAGAGTTGTGAGTCTGTAACTACAGCTTGCTCATATAACAAATCTATCCATTTTCAAAATACATTCCACATAATTGGAACTAATTTTATGTAAGACATGCACAGATGTTTGTTAAAGCAGAAGGTAGTATAAACTGAGTAATACTCATTATTTACTGATTTCACTTAATAAAGACAGCTATCACTGGAGGGGAAGCTGCACATAGCACAAAACCTTGTACATAGCCAGTATTCAATATGTGTTTGCCCAATTAAATTGAACTGAAGGATGCTAGAAACCATCCAGCCTGGCTTCTTTAGTCATTTAGATAATTTTGACTTTACTTGCTTCCTACTTGCAATTAGTTAACAACAATAGCAGACTTTAGTTTCCCCACTGCTGTCCTTTTAAATTTCATTGTCCACTTCACTTCTTGGGCAGTTAAGGCTCTGATTTTAGTAACATATTGTGGGTAATCTTCCTACTGAGGGGTCCTCATTTCAAATAAGCTGGGGATGAAGATTTTGACAAGGGTTACAAGGTCAACACTAGAAGTCACACTAAATAAAGATCTGCTGTCTATACACCCAAGTCTATTGTGAAGGAATTATTCAAACACAGAATATTTTTGTTGCTGAAAATTCTTATTTGGTTGAATTTGTATGTTGCTAGCAAATAAACTCAGCGAATTTTATGGCTTTGACTTCCATAAAGAACAACTGGTTTTGAAAATTTTTTAACTCCAAAAAAACCCCAAAACAAAACAAAACTCCATCTCTTAAGAATACACTGTGCCTCCAATCTAGGAAATGGGTATACACATTGGTAGAATTATATTGGCAGAGATATATATATTTTGCCTTGCACAAAGAGCATTGGTTTCAAAACCAGGCTGTAAATAGATTAATATCTTGTAAAGAGATTAAAATTAATACAGTATAGCAGTGCTAAAAATATAATTTAAATGTAAATACAAAGTTTGTTTTAAAAAATTGAAACAGATTTACATACTACATAAAAATATACATTAGCAGACATTTTAAATGTTAATTCAGAGCTTTATAAAAATATAAACTTGAAATGGCTGACATAAAATAGTCACATAATAGCTCAGGTGTTTACTGTTTTAGGATTGTCTCATTCTGTTCTAGTGAAATGAATTGAAACACATTTATCTGGGAATTTAGACAACACAAGGCTTTCCCAGCATTCAATGTATAACAGCATAAAGCTTTATCCATGCTATTATTTGAAACTGCATTAGGTTCTAAATGAAGTGGAATGTTTTAAAATGTTAGTAAGGTATTAAAACCAAACCTCACTGTAGCCAAATAACTTGAAGATAGAAAGGTAGTTAATATTCCTTCCTACTTTGGGACACAGGAAAAAAAAATAGAAATGCCTTCTTTTTTATACAAACTCAGTAAAATATCTAGTTCACACTCCTGCTTCCAGTTAACACTACATTAGTCATCTTGCCTACCCTAGAAAACATGGCTGCTGAAGCAATTATAAGAGGTGATGTGGACAGAGTCACCAGGGTGAGTTTCCAGCCCTTCACCAAACCAATCGCCAGGCCAGCCGAAAAAGTAGACATGTTTTGAAACAACAGAGCAATCTTGTCTCCAATACCATCATTGATTTTGTTGATGTCACTGAAACAAGAAAATAAATGCAGTTAAGTCATTTATACATCATATATGAGAACAAAGTTGATAAAATGCATATCCATCCTCTTACTCAGTCATGCGAGTATTAAGTTCACCGATGCCACAACTGTCAAACCAGCTGGTGTCCTGAGACAAAATTGAATGAAAAAACTGTTTTTGAATTCTCTTGGTCTGTCGAGCTGCAGTCATAACCCCAAAGGAAATCTGTATGTAGCCAAAAACCAAGGCAGTAACTCCTATTCCAACATAATACAGGATCAACCTGAAAAAAAGATTATTGGAAATTTTAGTGAGACTGAAGCACAACTTTTTTCCCTTGTTACCAAAAAAATGAAATCTGTCATAATATTTGATTAAGAGTATTTGGGCTAAAGCCTATAAGATAACTAAAAATAAACCACCATGAGAAAGACTGAAGTATGCTGATGTAGGAATCTAGGTTACCCTTGTAAGATGTTTAGAGTATGTCTCTCTTATACTATTAGCAAAGATTAGCATTTCAAAACATATTCGCTACTTATAGCTTCTGTCCATATTTTTAATACTTTCATTTGAAAATGTTACATTGATGTAATTATGATAGCTGTATGTGGAAAAGGAGGGTAAAGAAATGATAGTAGTCAAAAGCATTTTATAAAACTCTTTAAATACATATACTTAAAATCCAAAATTCAACTTAAGGAATTTACCCTAAGGAAATATGTACAAAGATTAATCTAAATGACTGTTCATTATAGCATTAATTATAATATATAAAATTGAAAACATTCTAAATAGCTACCAGTAGGAGACCAGATAAGAAATGTAGTCATTTCATACCAAAATCTATGGAATGCAGCAAATGCGATACTAAGGGGTACTAAGGGGAAGTAGGCCTATAAATAAGAAAAATCTCAAATAAACAATCTAGCTTAACACCTAAAGGAACTAGAAAAAGAAAACAAATGAAGCCCAAAGTCTGTAGAAGGAAGGAAATAATAAAAATCCGAGCAGAAATAAATGAAATAAAGACTAAAAAGACAATGGAAAAGATCAATGAAAAACTAAGAGCTGGTTCTTTGAAAAGATAAACGAAATGGACAGACCTTTAGCTAGACTCACTAAGAAAAAAGAGAAGGCTCAGATAAACAAAATCAGAAACAAAAGAGGAGAAATCACAAGATACCACAGAAATACAAAGGATTATAAGAGAATATAATGAACAGCTATTTGCCAACAAATTGGACAACCTAGAAGAAATGGATAAATTCTTAGAATCAGGCAAGCTTTCAAATAAACAAACGGGACTACACCAAACTAAAAAGTTTTGCACAACAAAGGAAATTATCAACAAAATGAAAAGATGACCTATTGAACGGAGGAAGATATCTGCAAGTCATATATCCAATAAAGGGTTAACATCCAAAATATATAAAGAATTCATAAAAATCAACAACAAAAAAACAAACAACCCAACTAAAAAATAGGCAGAGGATCTCAGTAGACATTTTTCCAGAGAATGCATACAGATGGCCAAGAGACACATGAAAAGATGTTCAACATCACTAATCATCAGGGAAATGTAAATCAAAACCACAATGAGGGCTTCCCTGGTGGCGCAGTGGTTGAGAGTCTGCCTGCCGATGCAGGGGACACGGGTTCGTGCCCTGGTCCGGGAAGATCCCACATGCCGCGGAGTGGCTGGGCCTGTGAGCCATGGCCACTGAGCCTGCGCGTCCAGAGACTGTGCTCCGCAACGGGAGAGGCCACAACAGTGAGAGGCCCGCGTACCGCCAAAAAAAAAAAAAAAAAAAACCCACAATGAGATATCACCTCACTTCCATCAGAATGGCTATTATACAAAGACAAGAAATAACAAGTGTTGGCGAGGATGTGGAGAAAAGGGAACCCTTGTGCACTGCTGGTGGGAATTTAAATTGGTGAAACCACTATGGAAAACAGTATGGAGATTCCTCAAAAAATTAAGAATAGAACTATCATATGATCCAGCTATTCCAATCTGGGTATTTATCTGAAGAAGTCAAAACCACTAATTTGAAAAGATATATGCACCTCTACATTCATTACAGCATTATTTACATCCAAAAATATATAAAGCCAAGATATGAAAACAATCTAAGTGCCCACCGATGGATGAATGGCTAAAGAAGATGTGGTATACACACACACACACACACACACACACACACACACAGTGGAATACTACTCAGCCATAAAAAAGAAAAAAATCTTTCCATCTGCAGCAACATGGATGGACCTTGAGGATATTATGCTAAGTGAAACAAGTCAGATGGGGATAGACAAATACTGCATGATTTCACTCATATATGGAATATTTTTAAAAAGCAAAATAAATGAACAAACAAAGCAAAAATAAAACTAACACATAGATACAGAGAACAGAGTAGTGATTACCAGAGGGGAAGGGAATGGGAAGAGGGTGAAATGGGTGAAGGGGGTCAACTGTGTGGTGATGAACGGAAACTAAACTTTTGGTGGTGAGTATGCTGTAGTATATACAGAAGTTGAATTATAATGTTCCATTATAATTATAATGAAACTTATATAACGTTATAAACCAATGTTACTTCAGTTAAAAAGAAAAAGAAATGTAATCATTTAATAAACCTATACTGGGTGTCCACTAGTATGAAGTTCTAGAAATAAATACAGTCAAGAGTAAGATAAGAAGTCCCTATTCATGAAGAGTTTACATTCCTGTGTGAGGAGACAGACAACACACAAAGAAAAAGAATTTTAGGTTGTTTTATGTGGAAAGTAAACAGGGTGATAAGTCATGGAATAACTGGTGGGTAAAGGTGAGTTGGGAGAGCTAGTGAAGATAAAAAGAGTGATTAAGAAAAATTTCCTTGAGGAAATGATATTATGGCTGGGATCCAAAAGGAGAAATGGAGCCAGCCATAAAAACGCAAGAAGAGCATTCCAGGGACAGAGAACAGCAAGTAATAAGGTCAGAGGCAGGAAAGAGCTTAGCTTGTTCCCAGAAGAAAAAAAGTCCAAAGAGTTATGAAATTATGAGGCTGGAGAATTTGGCATATCATAGGGCTCTTAGCTATGGTGCGTTGTACAGGTTTTCTTCCAAGAGAAACAGAAGACCATTTAAGCGTAGAATGTTCTTATCTATTCAACTTTTAAAAATATTAGTCTGGGTCCTCTGTGGAGAATGGATGGAGGTTACAACAAAGCAAAACAGACAGTTTACTTAGGAGGTTATTGCAGTGGTCAAGGTGAGAAGGATGGAGGCTTGGATGTAGATGGTAGAAGCTGATTGCCAAGAAGCAGACAGATTCTAGATATATTTTGGAAATACAACAACAAACAAGAATTGCTAATGTAATGGATGTGAGGAATGCAGGAAGGGAAGAAAGTAAGGATAACTCCTTAGATTTTGTTTTCAGCAACTAAGTGAATGGGGTGCCATTTACAGATGTGGGAGACTGAGACAGGGACAGATTTGCAGGAGATATCAAGTGTTTTGATTTAGACATAAGTCTGACATGCATATTAAACATCAAAGCGGTTATCAAGTAAGAAGTTGAAAATGAGAGACTGAAGTGCTGGAGAGGGGTATAGGCTGGAGATGGAAATTTGAAAGTCACCAGCTTACAGGTGGCAATTAAAACAAAGTATTGGCTGAGATCATCCACAGAGACACAGAATAAAGTATAGATAAAAAAGAGGACAAAGGACTGAGCTCAGGGACTCTCCAAACATGGTAGAGTTTAAGATGAAGGCAAAGAGCCAGTAAAGAAAGCTGAGAAGTGGCCAATGAGGTAGTTGGAAATCCAGGAGAGTAACGTACCAAGAAAAGCACAGAGGACCATACACTTGAGTCTCATTATTCCCAGATTCTGTGTTGGCAAATGTGCCTGCTCAATGAAATTTATTTGTAATCAAAAATCAATTTTTTTTTGTTTTCATTGTTATTTATAGACATGTGTAGAGTGGCAAAAATTTTGAGTTACCCAACACAGGTACTCCCAGCTCAGGCTGAACAAGGCAACACTCTGCTTTTTTGTTTGTGCCCTCATACTGTAAACAAGTGTCATTTTTGTCATCTAGGTAGTGGCAAGTTTTTCTAATTTTTGTGCCTTTTGTTGATGTTTTCACTGTTTAAAACGACTCTCAAGAAGCATGCTGAAATGCTGTCTAGTGATCCTAAGTCCACGGAAGCAGTGATGTGCCCTATGGCACATGAAAATACATGTGTTAGTTAAGCGTCGTTCAGACATGAGTTATAGTGCTGTTGACCGTGAGTTCAATGATAATCGATTGATGAAAATGTTGTGACTGGAGGTTCACAGAAACCAGGAAGCAATGGTTCAGTATCTGCTTATTCAGTGTTCATGATGACTTTAATAGAACATAATTATTACAATAACAATAATTGACTGTTTTCTAATAAGAGGGACTGTTCAAGGACAGCATAGAACACTATAGGTTTAATAGAAATCTTACTGAACTTTTTTTAATGTTGTGGGGAAAATGTTTGCAATATTGTAAGAGAAAACTGGGTTAAAGATCAAATGCAAAGGAGAAAATAAAGACTTGTACACCGAAAACTACAAAATATTGTTGGCAGAAATTAAGGAAGATCTGAATAAATGAATTGGAAGACTCAATGTTGTTAAGATGACAATCTGCCCAAACTAATCTATAGATTCAATTAATCCCTGTCAAAATCCCAGCAGGCTATTTTGCAGAATTTGAAGAGTAATCCCAAAATATGTGTAGAAATATATGTGGAAATGAAATGTCTAAAAAGAAGATTGAAGTTGGGGGACTTTCATTTCCTGATTTTTAAAAATTTATTTATTTATTTATTTAAACTCTAAAACTATAGTAATCAAGGCAGTGTGATACCAGCATAAGGATAGACTGTCAATAAATGCAACAAAAATGAGAGAACAGAAGCTAGCCCTTACATTTATGGGCATGTGATTTTTAGCAAAGGTGCCAAGGCAATTCAATGTAGAAAAAATAGTTTTTTCAAGAAACAGTCTTGGGACAAATGAAAAAAAGAAGTGCAAAGAAGAAGTGAGGCCCTTACCTCACAACAGTCACAAAAATGAACTCAAAATGGATCATAGACCTAAGTGTCTGAGCTAAAATGTTGAAATTCTAGAAGAAAATGTAGACGAGAATCTTCACGATCCTATGCAAAGAATTCTTAAATCCAAAAGGAATATCCATAAAATAAACACCTGGTAAACTGTACCTAATCAAAATTTAAAACTTTTCTGTTTCAAAAGAAATCTTTAAGAAACTGAAAAGACTAGCCACACATTAGGAGAAAATATATGCCAATCATATATCTTACAAAGAACTTGTATCTAGAATTTACAAAGAACTTTCAGAATTCAACATTAAGACAAACAACACAATAAAATAGGCAAAATATCTGAATATGCGCTTCACCAAAGAAATATATGAATGCTTAAAAAGTAAATAAAAAAATGCTCATTAGGGAAATGCAAATTAAAGTCACAATACGATACCACGTCATACCTACACAATAGCTATAATAAAAAAGACAATAACAAGTGTTGGTGAAGATGTGGAGAAACTGGAACACTTACACATTGTGGTGGGAAAGTAAAATGATATATCCACTTTGGAAAACAGTTTGGCAGTTTCTTAAAAGGTAAACATAAACTTACCATGTGACCCAGCAATTCTACTCCTAGGTATCTAACCAAGAGAAATAAAAACATATGTCCACACAAAGATTTATATATCAATGTTCATAGATTCATTATTTTTAAATAGCAAAGAAATGGAAACACTCCAGAAATCCATCATCTGGTGAACAGATAAACAAAATATGATATATCCTTGCAATGGATTACTATTAAGCAATAAAAAGGAATAAACTACTGATTTACATCATAACATGGATGAACCTCGAAATCATTACATTTAATAAAAGAAGCCAGGTGCAAAACCCTACATGTATGTTTCCAAGCACACGTAATGTCTAAAAAATGCAAAGCTTTAAAGATAGCAGATAAGAAGTTGCTTGGGTCTGGGGTGGAAATGGGGATTGATTGCAAAGGAGGAATCTTATTTTCAGAATAATTGTTTGATAAGTAAGACAAAGGCACAGACAACATTAAAACATTAAAATTACAGAAAACCATAAGTCATTGTATTTGGAAAATAGGTAAAATAAAATTTTTCAGTTCTTGATTATTATAGATGTAAGAGGTATTATCTTATCCCCACCAAAAAAGTTATATAAAACAAGGTTTCCCAGAAATGTGTTCATCAAAACATTAGCTCAGCAGGATGTTTAGTTTCCATAGTCAAACAGGTTTGGAAAGCTTTGATTAAATTTAGCCTTAAGTATGCTTATCTGTCCTAAGTGTATCCAAAGAGGCTGTCATATACAGTGTTTTCTGAACCATTTTGACTATGGAACCCTCCTTCACCATATACCTCAAATATTTCCAAAACAGTACACTGGTTTGAGAAACAACAGCATAACAAATACAACATTATAAATGTTAAGAATGTTTCCTTATAAGTTTAGTAATCTCTTAATAACCATACATAGATTACATAGACATACCTTATTCTCCCTTTTATTATCTGTTTTTAAGATAGATGCCCCTATTTTTAAAAGTTCCAAACATTTTTGTAAGAAACTCATACTTAATGATTGTAACATCAGAACCCTGCTTTAATATTGTAAGACTAGAATTCAGTAGAAGAAAGTTCCTGGATCCTAATCAGGAATTTTTAAAAGATGCAACATAAATACACTTTATGTAAAAAGTGCTAAAAAATAGAAAATTTCCCTCAAAGAAAGTTGAGACTACAGCAAAGCACAACTTGAGGCAGCATTATTCACACTGTAGTCCAGAGCAGCACTGTCCAATAGAATGTTCTGTGATGAAGAAAATGTTCCATATTTGTGCTGTACAATATGGCAGCCAGCCATATGTGACTTGAGCACTTGGCAAGTGACTGAGAATGAGAAACTGAATTTTAAATTTTATCTAATTTTAATTAATTGAAGATTAAGTAGTCACATGAGGCTGTGGCTAACAGTGTGGAAGGTCAAGAATTATGGCCCAGAGGGTGTCACTACAATGTGATGGATGTCTCTTGGGGTTGCGTAGGATGGAGGCTTCATTTTTTGGGGAAAAGATTAAGAGATCACTTAGGTCTGATAAGACTCTGTTAGTTTCAGTGAGACACTACTGAAATCCAGCGAATATACTCAGTAAGTTTGCACAAACTCAACACATGTGACAGAGGAAAGCATACTGCTTAACATACAAGCCTACAAAAACAAAATGTCCCTATAAATTATCTATTTCAGACTTTACAATTAGTAGTCTGAATACAACTTTACTATAATAGTCTGAATAATTAGTCTCCAAAATTAGCCTGAGTAAAACTTTACTCTTTTTATTTATTTTTTTATTTTACTATTTGTTGCACACATCTTCCTGGCTTTTAAAGTTTACAGAACTGGCATTTTTTCTGTAAGTTTTGTAAGAAAAAAATTTTAAAAAGGAAAAAGTAGTAATTTAACCTCTAGGTTATGTACCTTCAGTCCTAGGAAACAAAATTTATATAAAGATGCAAATCCCAAAACAACATTTCTATTGATGTCAATTTTGTCAAAACTGAAAGCATATGAACTTATATACCTTTCAAGTAGGAGAAAAAATTATAGTTACACAATTAAAATTGTGTAATTATATTTTCTATACCAAACAAAAGAAGAGGACATGTTTGCTTTACTCATTTATATGCAATATTAATGATCAGACAAACATTTCAGTTTTCTTCCTTATAAATATTGAATAAAGCAGCATGCAATGAATATGATATTAACATTTCATTTGGACTTACACAATCATATCTTCATTCACCTTCTCTTGAGACTGAGTACAGTTCCGATAATTTGCTGTAAAAAAGTTTTTTTAATTATAAAGGAAATTAATAAACTTATAATTGGCCATGATGTCTTTTATACATAGCCCTCCAAACCAAATATGGTCCCTTCTCAAGAAAATGGACTTAATGACTACACACTGGTTAATGATCATCTTATTTTCTATTCTTTAACCTAAAATTTGAAATTGTTCTCTCTGGTCTCAAGAAGCACACATGCAACATGAAAAATTATAAGGAAATATTAACCATGTAGCTCATAGGTGGAAAGAATTCTTTAGGACATCTCTGATTTCAGGTAACAGGCACGTAAGTAATAGTAATAGAATTTTCCTTTCCTGTCAAAATTATGCATTTAGAATTCAGTTTGAGATACTCCAGGGAGTAATTTAGAAAGTCCAAGAAAAGCAAGAACACAAATGAAAGTTGTAGAGGTAGGAGTCACAAGAAAAATTTAAAAGAAGCTCATCGAAATTTGTTGGGTATAACAAGGATAGCAACATCATAAAATGGTATTTAAATAATCCTTGGTTTACCAGTTTGCCATGTAAACTTTTCTATATATATTCTAGCAAAATCTACTTCATACATTAATTAGTATACCAAGGTTGTAATTTTACCAGAAGCACAAAACAGTGGTTGATATCAACTATCATAATTTTCTTTCTTAAATAGCCATAATAAACATTTGTAATAAATTGCAGACAACATGTTCTTCGTATCTTACATAACCACAGTATCATCACATATGATGATGTCTATGATCTTTATTTATGTGCAAACAATCATTTTACCTTTATTCCATTTTTGGAATTGTGGCAGGAAGCACTTTTAAAGCAGCTTATTACAAATATCAGAATTGACATAGAAGTATTGACATAGAATTGACATATAAAACTCAGTAGAAAGTTTTAATGAAATTTAACTGAGTTAATAAAGAGAATACATATTGTTTCTAAAAGTAGTTCCTACAGTCACACTAAAATGACATAATGTCATTTTGGAGATTATATTAATAGACGTAGAATGTGCGAAAGTTCGGTGCTGGCATAAAAATGGGCCTGTGATCAATATGATAGTTACTATTCATATTTTCAATGGTAGGAGCAAAAAAATCTTCCACTATTATTCTTTAGAAAACAAATGCTAGAAGGTTGACGACATATGCCTTAATATCTCCACTTCTCTTTAATAATATGTTATACCAGTAATATCCATACATTTATCTAAATCTTTATCAACCTCTTTATGTGTTCATTACATTTGAAAAAACACACAATGAAACTCGAGAAACATGGAGAAGGCTTAAACAAAAACAAAATTAAAATTCAGTAATATCAGTCAGGTATGTATTGACTATTCTATCTAAAACTGACAAAGCAATTAATTATAGAGCAAACCTAACCAAAGGAGTACTCCTAAACAGACTGCCCTAGGTTGCTAGGTTTATTCTTTCTCCCTCCTGCCCTCCTTCCCTCCCTCCCTCCTTCCCTTTCTTCACTCACTCATTCACAGAGAGAGAGAGAGAGAGAGAGAGAGAGAGAGAGAGACATATTTGGCAATCAATAAATATCTGCTCAATGAATTGGCAGTTCCATTTGTTTAACAAAGTGGCATCGTTACCTTCTGTCATTAAAATATCAAAAAATTAATAACTGTGTAGACAGGAAGACACATGGAAGATGGAAGCTATGGATTTATTCACGTAAACAAGACTAGGGCATTTGAAAAATTAGGCTTTGGGTGGGAAATAAGAGGGTATGAATTAGTATTTAAAGTCAAATAGGGGGCTTCCCTGGTGGCGCAGTGGTTGAGAGTCCACCAGTGGTTGAGATGCAGGGGACACGGGTTCATGCCCGGGTCCGGGAAGATCCCACATGCCGCGGAGCTGCTGGGCCCGTAAGCCATGGCCGCTGAGCCTGCGCGTGCCGAGCCTGTGCTCTGCAGTGGGAGAGGTCATAACAGTGAGAGGCCCGCGTACCGCAAAAAAAAAAAAAAAGTCAAATAGGGCACAGATGGTCTCCAGCCTGCCAACTCACCTTACAGATTTTGGACTTGCCAGCTTCCATAATTGTGTGAACCAATTTCTTAAAATCTGTCTCTCTCTCCCTCTCTCTCTACATAAACACACACACAGACACACACACACACATTGTATTGGTTCTGTTTCTTTGAAGAATTTTGACAAATACAGATTTTGGTTCTTTGGTCCCTGGCAATACAGAAGAATAAATGACTTAAATGTTAAGTCATTAACATTTAAGTCATTTATTAACATTCTCATTTATTCAATAACGTAACATATTGTTTGACAAGAAAATAATCTGTATTATGAGTTTAATGTTTGTTTTATTTAATGCTTTTGAGTCCCTAGCAATATAGAAAAGTAAATATTGTACTCACTTGTGTTGGTTTTGACTAGACATCCACTGATAAGGCTGTCACTCATTTCTCCTAAAATCAGTGACATTACAGGAAGACAGGCCCCATTTACTAGTGATGCTAGTAATCCTAGGATCATGAGTGTGATGTCCAGTCCATCAGCAAAGCGAAACTGAGGAAAACAAATAAAACATCGTAGCATGACAGCTGTTAAAAACAAACACCAAAAACCAACCTACAGTTTTTGCCATCAAGTAAATGTTATTTTACAAATTAAGAGGCTAAATAAATGTATAAGATCATGGATAAGTATTTATATATTAAGTAAAAAAAAGCCCCTGATCTTTAGGATTTACAATGTACTCTGGAGAAACTATTGACAAATAAGGTAGAAAAATCAGTACAAATTGTAGATCTGTGACACAAGTCAGGTCAGTTGTGCATATAAATCAGAAACTTCCTTCCATTTGGTTGATTCTGAAATAAATTATGATATTTGAAAAGTCTGTAATGACAATATCTTGGCTTAATGAAATATCTTGCCTTATGAAAGTTGATCTTCAAATTTTCAGTGCCCTAGGTGTATCAACGTAACATCAATGACACAACTAAGTGCAGAGAACAGTAACTATCTAGTAAAAATTAGTTCACCAAATGTAATGAATCATATTTTTCATCCTTATTTTAAATTCCTCAAATTTTTTGTATCCAGGACAACATCTATCCTGTAAGTAAGGGTCTATGATAATTTTAAGGTTGTTTGGAATGAGAAAGGAATGCCTGAAAGTCAAATAGTAAACGCTTTGTATTCTATGCTATAATGGGTCCCTACAGCACTATTCCAAAACCAAAACATGAACAAAACTTGAAAAAGTGGATTACTTATCTTACTGAGAGAGGTCAAGATAAAACATATAAGGTATTGAAATAAAATTAGATTTGAATAGCAGCAAAAGGAACTTAGTACATATTTTATGAATGGATATTGAGAAAATTTCATGTTTTTCCATTCACTCATGCAATAGCTAATAAATATTTATGGAGTAACTGCCATAGCATTGTACTCAGTACTACAGACCATAAAAAGGTATCTGCTCCTCCACCTTCCCCTAGAATAGTGTGTTATCTCCTTAATAAAGCTTGTCATGCTCTGCTACTTTCCAAGTTTTTAAATTTTTGACTTTTGAAAAAACAGGCACTGCTGCCTATGTATTTCTAATGACAATGACAACCAGGCTGACATAGAGATTAGGGTCAGTGGAGGTGATGTTTTAGGAACACGTCTGAGAATGTTCCTTGAACATAGTCCCAAAGAATTGTGCTGCCACACTTTTTGATGCATAGGATTTATAAAATATTTATGTAATTTTTTTTATTTTAAAAGGATTTATAACATTTTAAAAATAATAAAAGCAACTCATTTCAATGTATTATCATTGGAAAGTACTGAAATGTAAACATACAATAGCAAGAGTCACTCATAATTCCCCACTACTGAGAAATAACCTCTGATAGCATTTATGCAGCACACACACACACATACACACTTGCCTGCACACACATACACACATATACATGCTTTTTTGGGCAAAATTGGATCATTGTATGGATATTATGTTATTTTTATTATCTCTTATTGTGCAACTTATGGGTTATTTATATATATTGATATTTTTCCTATTGGAAATAATAGTTTAATGAATTCTTTTCTTAAAATTCCCCTTTTCCCCAAATAGATGGAAATTATCAAACAAAAACAATCATTCTATGCACTTCTGACAATTCTCTAAAATTTTCTGATACATAGACATATTTTCTAACTAATTTCACTTACTTTCTCAATAGGTCCAACAACTTGCTGTCTTACTTTGGGCAGTTCTTGCAGTTTTCTGGAAAACAAATGTTTACAATGGAAGGATTACCATGTGAATATAATTTGCAAAAATTTTTAATTAAAATTGTGTTGAAGTGTCAAATTTCACTCATTGGTAACCAGTTTATATCAACACTGACATTTTAAAAGCAAACTTAATGACAGACTACAAAGATTTTTAGTATAATCACTGGGAAAGTTTAAGTCATCACTGGTTGTCTCTACATTATTTAGGTAACAAGACACACATCTGGAGTAGAATTTTTTTTTTATTGTGATAAAAGACACATAACATAGAACTTACCATCTTAACTATTTTTAAGTGTGTAGTTCAGTGGTATTAAGTACAATCGCACCGTTGTGCTACCTTCACCATCACCCACCCATAGAACTCTCATCTTGCCAAACTGAAACTCTATACCCATTAAATAACTCCTCCCCCATAGCCATTGGCAATCACCATTGTACTTTCTGTCTCTAGGAATCTGACTTCTATAGGTACTTCATTTTAGTGGAATCATACAGTATTTTGTTTTTTTCCTGAAGGGCTTATCTTGCTTAGCATAATGTCTTCAAGTTTTATCCATGTTGTAGCACATGTCAGAATTTTCCTCCTTTTTAAGGCTGAATACTATTCCATTGTGTGTGTGTATATATATATCCCACACTTTGTTCATTCATTCACCAGCAATGAACACTTAGGTTTCTTCTACTTTTTGGCTATTGTGAATAACACTGCTATGAATATGGGTATACAAATATCTCTCTAAGTCCTTGTTTTCAATTCTTTTGTATCCAAGAGTAGAAAAGCTGGATCATGTGGTAATTCTATTTTTAATTTCTTGAGGAATCACCGTACTGTTTTCCATAGTAGCTGCATCATTTTACATTCCCACCAACCCTGCACAAGTGTTCCAATTTCTCTATATCCTCAACAACACTTCGTATTTTCTGTTTTATTTTATTACTATTTTTTTAATAGTAGCCTTCCTAATGGGTATGAGGTGGTAGATTAGAATTTTCAAACCCTTTGTAACAAATTACTCAAGAGCAACTGAGAGGTTTAAATGAAAGAAGTTCTATTAAACACACATTAAACAAATGTACTGAGAATTTTGTCCCCCATTGAAAATTTCATTTCTTAGCTCACATTTCAAGGAGTTCCAGATGAAGAATGTAAATTTTTGTCCATTGACTTCAGAGAAATCTGTAATCTGTCAATTACACACACACACACACACACACACACACACACACATAAGATTATGAAACTTTAAAAGAAGGGTGGAGGGGATCAGATTAAATTTTCCAAGAGAGACGTCACAGAAGGATGAACTTCCAAGTCTTTTCTTCAGCTTTATAACATATTGTTCTGGTGGCTTTGATAAATGACAAGTCACTTAATTTTATTCCATCTGAAGTTAATAATTTACTTATGTATTGGGCCAGCTTTCTCTGAGATGATTCATAGATGACAAAAAAATATTCCTGCAAGATTATAAAGGCTACAACCCTTTCTCCCTACCCAGATGTGGATTTTAAAGCTTAAGACCTAGTAAGTTATCTTGTTTTGATAAATTTTGTTTCAGGAATATTAAATAACTAGTGATCTAGAGGGGTTCACTACCGTTTTACAGTTTATACATCAAAATGTAACACAATTATTATGGTAAAAGTGGAAATTAAAGATTTTAAATCATTTCCATTTTAAATCTCTAAATTAATGAATTATAGGTGTAGGAAATTTTATAACACACATACGAACACACACATAGACACCTATTTACGGAAAAAATAATCAGAATCCAATATTTTGTTATGTACCACATGGAATGAAGGATTCATGGAGAATTAAAATATAAATATTCAAGTATTTTCTCTCTATATGCTGGTAAACTATAAGAAATTCAGAAGAATAAATATCTGAAGTAAATACTAAATCAGTAAATCCTGTAGCTATTACACTTCCTAAATTTACTATTAAACCACTTATAACACTGATTATGTTGAAGTCCAGCAAAATGCAAACAGCCCTGCTATTTTTGGAAAAAAACTATAAACATTTTTGCTACAGTTGAGAAAAGGGTAAGGTGTATTTGAAGTTGCAGAACAGTTTTTGTAGAATTTAGGCAAAGCTTACCTATTTCTCTGATAATTTTCTTGCATTTCTTCAACTCTTTCAGAATTTGCCATCTTATTTACAATGTAACTCTTCTGAAATAAAATATTAACAAGTATATCATGATGATGTGAATTTTTATCACTTAGTCGATATAAAGCATTCTTTACATCCCTAACAGCTTCTAAAAAAGCATGCTTCTGAATTTCACCCTGCCCCCACCACCCCCAACTCCAAATAAAGTTTCTGGTTACCTAACTCACCAACTCAGAGTTTTTTATGAATTTATAACTTCTTTGCTTAACTCTGGGCTTAGATTTGGAGCTAATAAAATTCTAGAAATGGAATAAAAGGAGGAAATCCAGACTCCATGAACAATGCATGTTTTCCCAGAATGTTAGATTTTATTCCTACTCTGACCCTGATTTTATTGTTACTGATGAAAATCTTTAAATTAACTATTGCTTAGTTTTCTCTGTAAAAAAACTGATGCAGTAGTTTCTGTTAGCCAGCAGCTTGAAGGACTAAGGTTTTTAGTTCACCAAATATAAGGCAGTTAGAGCTTCTATCATATATGAATTAACCGCTCTTAAAAATTAGAATAGTAAAAAACCTCATTATTAAAATTATATTAAACATAATGTATTATTCCTTTAGATGATACTTTAGGATCTTAGCTTGTCTTAAGTTGCAATTATCAATATAAACTATCATTTCATTGCAAATATGCAGGGATGTTTTTGCCTCAATCTGATTTGTTAGACCATGTAACATATTACCTATATTAGGATGATTATAACAAATACAAATTTAAACTCTAGAGTGAAATTAGTAATTAATTAAATACTTCCTAAGCCTCTGTAAAAACCTGTAAAATACACTTTCAAATAGTATGTTTGTCCATGAAGAAATGATCACAATGAGTCAGAAATGGTTTTAGCACTTGAGAAGGAAGACATGATACATATACATTGGCATATGCTTCCTGTTTTGGAAACCAATGGTCATAACTTCATACAAGAAATCTTCATAATTGCTGTACTGATGTTATACCATCTCCAGTTATTTAACGTATATGTAAGTAATTAAACTCTATCAATCATTACACTTTATAGAAATTAACAGTTATATAATAAAACTCATAAATTCATAAAAAGGAACCAAAACAATTTAGGCCTACCTTGGTAAGTGCATGATCTCTTCATTTACACCAAAATTATGTGTAATTTCCCCCCTCAACAAATAACTAACTGCTCTTTCAGAACCGTGTTTTGCTAAGCTTATTTTCTGATCACGCCTTAATATCTGATTACAACAATGGTGAATTTCCAGGTAAAGCACACTGTGTTCTTGTCATACTGTACTTGGGTAACAAAGTGAGCAAAGAAAATTCATTGAGCCAAATAACACTTTTTTTTTAGAATTAAAAATTTTTTTTTAGTTCGCTACAATTTAGATTTATTTATTTATTTTTAGTTCTCAGATGGCTTTTCTTTTTAAAAATTTTTTTATCGTTATTTTTTATATCTTTATTGGAGTATAATTGCTTTACAATGTTGTTAGTTTCTGTTGTACAACAAAGTGAATAAGCTATAAGTATACATATATCCCTATATCCCCTCCCTCTTGAGCCTCCCTCCCATCCTCCCTATCCCACCCTTTTAGGTCGTCACAAAGCATCTAGCTGATCTCTCTGTGCTATGCAGCAGCTTCCCACTAGCCAACCATTTTACATTTGGTAGTGTATATATGTCAATGCTACTCTCTCACGTTGTCCCAGCTTCTCCTTCCCCTTGTCCTCAAGCCCGTTCTCTACGTCTGTGTCTTTTTTCCTGCCCTGCCACTAGGTTCATCAGTACTGTTTTTTTTAGATCTTTTGACCTACCTCCTAGAGTAATGGAAATAAAATAAAAAATAAACAAATGGGACCTAATGAAACTTAAAAGCTTTTGCACAGCAGAGGAAACCATAAACAAGACCAAAAGACAACCCTCAGAATGGGAGAAAATATTTGCAAATGAAGCAACTGACAAAGGATTAATCTGCAAAATATACAAGCAGCTCACACAGCTCAATATCAAAAAAACAAACAACCCAATCCAAAAATGGGCGGAAGACCTAAATAGACATTTCTCCAAAGAAGACATACAGATTGCCAACAAACACATGAAAAGATGCTCAACATCAATAATCATTAGAGAAATGCAAATCAAAACCACAATGAGATATCACCTCACACTGGTCAGAATGGCCATCATTAAAAAATCTATAAACAATAAATGTTGGAGAAGGTGTGGAGAAAAGGGAACCCTCCTGCACTGTTGGTGGGAATGTAAATTGATATAGCCACCTTGGAGAACAATATGGAGGTTCCTTAAAAAACTAAAAATACAGCTACCATATGACCCAGCAATCCCACTACTGGGCATATAGCCTGAGAAAACCATAGTTCAAAAAGATTCATGTACCACTATGTTCATTGCAGCACTATTTACAATTGCCAGGACATGGAAGTGACCTAAGTGTCCATCAACAGATGAATGGATAAAGAAGATGTGGCACATATATACAATGGAATATTACTCAGCCATAAAAAGGAGTGAAATTGAGTTATTTGTAATGAGGTGGATGGACTTAGAATCTGTCATACAGAGTGAAGTAAGTCAGAAAGAGAAAAACAAATACCATGTGCTAATGCACATATATGAAATCTAAAAAAACACTCTTTTTAAAGATGGGTAGTGTCTATATACCCAGTTTTCTATTGTTTAGCCCCATAATATTTTTTAGTTAGCTGAGTTAGTAATTATAATAAGTAAAATAAATCTTTTCAATGTCAATGGCACATTTGCACAACAAATATTCATTGACTAATCCTATATGAAAAGCATTCATTTAATTATCTCACTGTCGTTACCTGTAAATAATCACCTCCTTCTCTGATTTCCTTCTGAACTTTGCTCAAAGCTGTATTATGTTCATTGAAGCATTCTGACTTGTATTACAATTCATAGTTACCCTATTAGATTATATTTATTTACCTATTCCTTCATGAATTCATTGAAACAAATTTTGAGCTTATATGATGTGGCTGCTAGTTTATAAAAATAAAAAGATATTTTCCCATCTCCTAAGGAACTCACACACAGTTTTTCTCTGTACTGCAGCCTCACTACTCAGTGTGGTCCCAAGACCAGCAGAATCAGCAACACCTGGGACCTTGTATAATTTATTCATTCATTTATTTATTTATTTATTTTGCGGTATGCAGGCCTCTCACTGCTGTGGCTTCTCCCGTTGCGGAGCACAGGCTCCAGACGTGCAGGTCCAGCGGCCATGGCTCACGGGCCCAGCCGCTCTGCAGCATGTGGGATTCTCCCGGACCGGGGCACGAACCTGCGTCCCCTGCATCAGCAGGTGGACCCCCAACCACTGCGCCACCAGGGAAGCCCCCTTGTATAATTTAAATTAAAAAGAAAATTGTGGTAAATCCTGTTCCATTGATTTAAATATCTGTTTTTATGCCAGTACCATAATGTTTTGATTGCTGTAGCTTTGTAGTATAGTCTGAAGTCAGGGAGCATGATTCCTCTGGCTCCACTCTTCTTTCTCAAGATTATTTTGGCTCTTCAAGGTCTTTTGTGTTTCCATAGAAATTAAAAGAACTTTTTTTCTGATACTGTGAAAAATGCCATTGGTAATTTGATAGGGGTTGCATTGCATCTGTAGATTGCTTTCAGCAGTACGGTCATTTTAACAATGTTGATTCTTCTAATCCAAGAATACGGAATATCCTTCCATCTGTTTGTGTCATCTTTGATTTCTTTCATCAGCATCTATAGTTTTCAGGTCTTTTGCTTCCTTAGGTAGGTTTATTCCTAGGTTTTTTTTTTTTTATGTGGTGGCAAATTGGATTGTTTTCTTAATTTCTTTCTTTTTTTAAATTGAAGTATAGTTGATTTACAATGCTGTGTTAGTTTCAGATGTACAGCAAAGTGACTCAGTTACACATATGTATATATTAGACTCTTTTCCCTTGTAGGTTATTACAGAATATTGAGTAGAGTTCCCTGCGTTATACAGTAGGTCCTTGTTGGTTAACTATTTTATATATAGTAGTGTGTATATGTTATCCCCAACTCCTAATTTATCCCTCCCCCACCCTTTCCCTTTGGTAACCATAAGTTTGTTTTCTGTCTGTGGGTCTATTTCTGTTTTGTATATAAGTTCAATTGTATCATTTATTTTAAGATTCCACATATTAATTATATATTTCTCTGTCTGACTTACTTCACTTACTATGATAACCCCTGGGTCCATCCATGTTGCTGCAAATTGCATTATTTCATTCTCTTTTTTATGGCTGAGTAATATTCCAGTGTATAAGATGTGATATAGTTAATTTTTCTTTCTGATCTTTGTTGTTTGTGTATAAAAATGCAACAGATTTCTGTGTATTAATTTTGTATCCTGAAACTTTACCAAATTCGTTGATGACTGTAGTATCAATAGTTTTCTGGTAGTATTTTAGGATTTTCTATGTATGGTGTCATATCATCTGTGAACAGGGACAGTTTTACTTCTTTTCCAATTTTTGATTCCTTTTATCTCTTTTTCTTCTCTGATTGCTGTGGCTAGGACTTCCAAATGTATGTTGAATAAAAGTGGCCAGAATGGGCATGCTTATAGAAAGCCCAGAAATAAACCCACACACTTATGGTCAATTAATCTATGACAAAGGAGGCAAGAATATACAATGGAGAAAAGACAGTATGTTCAATAAGTGGTGCTGGGAAAACTGGCAGCTACATGTAAAGGAATGAAATTAGAACATTCTCTAACACCACATACAAAAATAAACTCAAAATGGATTGAAGACCTAAATGTTATGACTAGATACTCTAACACTCCTAGAGGAAAACATAGGCAGAACACTCTTTGACATAAATTTCAGCAATATTTTTTTTGGATCCCTCTCCTAAAATAATGGAAATAAAAACAAAAATAAACAAATGAGACCAAATTAAATGGAAAAGCTTTCGCACAGCAAAGGAAACGATAAACAAAACAGACAACCTGTGGTCTGGGAGAAAAATATTTGCAAACAATGCTACTGGCAACGGATTAATTTCCAAAATATACAAACATACAGTTCATACAGCTTAACATAAAAAAACAAACAACGCAATCAAAAAATGGGCAGGAGACATAAAAAGACATTTCTCCAAAGAAGACATACAGATGGCCAATATGCACATAAAAAGATGCTCAATATTGCTAATTATTAGAGAAATGCAAATGAACACTACAATGAGGCATCACCTCACACCAGTCAGAATAGCCACCATTAAAAAGTCTACAAATAATAAATGCTGGAGAGGTTATGGAGAAAAAGAAACCCTCCTTCACTGTTGGTGGAAATATAAATTGGTACAGCCACTATGGAGGACAGTATGGTGGTTTCTTAAAAAACTAAAAATAGAGCTACCATATGGTCCAGCAATCCCTTGCCTGGGCATGTATCCAGAGAAAACCATAATTCAAAAAAATACATGCACTCCAATGTTCATTGAAGCACTATTTACAATAGCCAGGACATGGAAGCAACCTAAACGTCCATCGACAGAGCAATGGATAAAGAAGATGTGGTAGATATATACAATCGAATATTACTCAGCCATAAAAAGCCGAAATTGGGTCATTTGTAGAGACGTGGATGGATCTAGAGACTGTCATTACAGAGTGAAGTAAGTCAGAAAGAGAAAAGCAAATATCATATATTAATGCATATATGTGGAATCTTGAAAAATGGTATAGATGATCTTATTTGCAAAGCAGAAGTAGAGATACAGGCGGAGAGAACAAATATATGGATATCAAGGGGGAAAGGGGGGGGTGCAAGGAATTGGGAGATTGGGATTGACATATATACACTATTGATACTATGTATAAAATAGGTAACTAATGAGAACCTACTGTATAACACAGGGAACTGTACTCGATGCTCTGTAGTGACCTAAATGGGAAGGAAGTCCAAAAAAGAGGGGATACATGTATACGTATAGCTGATTCACTTTGCTGCAGTAGAAACTAACACAACATTGTAAAGCAACTATACTCCAATAAAATTAAAAAAAAAACAAGCTCCAATTGTTTACATATCCTCTAATATTTATATTTTGTCTTACTGCATTTCCTCAAATGCTGTTATCTTCTTCCCTCCACATGTCTACCTAGATTGCAGAGTTGAGAATTATATATGAGCTCCAAAGTTATATATATCTGATGTGATGGTTTATTTTATGTGTCAGTTTGGCTAGGCAACGACACCCAGTTTTTTGATTAAACACCAATCTAAAGGGTGTTGTGAAGGTATTTTTTTAGTTGTGATTGACATTTAAGTTGGTAGATTTTGAGTATAGCAGATTACCCTTCATAACGTGGGTGGGCATCATCTAATCTGTTAAAGCCCTAAGAGAGAAGACTGAGGTCCTCTAAAAAGGAAATAATTCTACTTCAAGGACTGTCTTCAGACTCAAAACTTCAACTTCTTGCTAGAATTTCTAGCCTCCTAGCTTGCCCTGAGGATTTTGGGCTTGCCAGCCACCACATTCATGTGAGCCAATTTTTAAAAATCAGTGCTCCCCATTTCCAATCTCTGTCTCTCTAGATAGACAGATACAGATAGATATAGATATAGACAAAAATACGTTTTTCTGGAGAATCCTGACTATCACACCCAGCAAGACAGAAGTTATGTGATGAATAGTACATAGAGTGACTATTCCAGCATCTACAAAGAACATTATGACCTAAATGGCTTTACCACAGATGAGAAGGGCCCTGAGGTTAGTCTTTGGAGGGTGGTTAAGATGTCAATAAATGGAGATTTGTGGAGGAGGAACAAGAACATAATTTCAGGAATGCAAAGGTGAATTATTTCACAAGAGGCATGAGATCGGTCTGGTTAGAATGAACAGTTCATGCCAAAATCAAGAAAGAGATAAGGTAGATAAGATTGTAGAAGGCACTGCCCAATTTTTCAGGCAATTATTATAATTTTCTGAGAATGAGAGTGACAGGGCCATTGATATTTGATATATTTAATCTGATGTCAAGGGTTGACTGTAAGGACTTGGGAAAAGACAAGATTTAGGCAGACCCATTATGGTCTAGTTTGATAGCAGTAAGAAAGTCATATTTGAGAGATATTTTTAAGGAAAGGTTGACAAGATACAGATTCAGAGGACAAGAAAGAAGGAATCAAAAATAAAAGTTCAATGACTAAACTTCAGAGACTGGGAATAAAAGAGTAGGAAAGATGGAAATGGGGAAGTGAGGAGAGGAAGCTGGTTTGGGGGAAAAAGTGACATTCTGTTTAAAAATTAAAGTTTGGGTTTATATTAGAGTGTCCAAGTGAACAAATCTGCCATACAGATGGAAATGTGGCACTGATAATTAGGAAAATCGCCAAGCTAGATATATACTTGTAATAGTCATCTGCAGAGAAGGAATAATTAAAATTTTGAGAATAAACTTGCTTTAATACTCTGACAATATTATATAAAAGCACAGGTGAAGTGGTGTAGTAGAGATGTCGAGTTTTGCTTCTAGGGCAGTGCTGTCCAATAAAGGTTTCTGCAAAAATGGAGATATTCTCTACCTTGTCCAGGATGGTACTCACTAGGCATGTGTAGCTATTGAGCACTTGTAATGTGGCTGTTAAGGGAACTGAATTTCTAGTTTTATATAATTTAATTAATTTAAATTAAAAAGCCACACATGGCTAGTCACTCTCATGTTGGAAAGCACATTGCTAGAGTCAAACTACCTAAAGTCAAATTCTGGATTCCCCACACATATAACTTTGGGCAAGCTATTTAATTCTTACTACAGCACTAAGCACAATGTCTACAACTCAATAATATCTCTCTTCCTTTTTGAATTATGTCACTACTTGCTTAATTTTGTCAGTTTAGGACAAACAAGCCATATCAATTACCACAAGATGTCAGTGTAACATCATGATTTAAAAAAAAGAGGTGAAGGCAGAGTTAGATATCAAAATGGTGAAGTAGGAGCTTTCTACCATCTTCCATCCAAAAAACACTGATTTAGACAATCACTCACAGACAAGAGTGCCTTTGGAGATGTCTGTGGGTAGTCCAGCGGAAAAGTTCCTTTCACTGTTGGAGCAAAAATCTGAGGTTGAATGGATTGAAGGGGGTAAGAGGAATAGTTTTACTTTCTCAGCTATGCAGGAGGCCGTTAAAGATATCAATTCCTTTCTTGCCCCATCTAGAACAGTGAGGTGTGCTGCATGACTAAGGGACAGGGAGTAGCTGGGATAATAGCAGTCAGAGCTCAGAATGGAACATATCGAAGGGATGCAGATCCTACTAGCCATATGGCAGACTCCATCAAGAAGACAGCTCTTAGGCTGCTTCAGATACCTTGCCTACAGATCTCCCCAGTTGGCCCGTGGGTACCCCCAACATTCTGCATGCTTCACCCACACTCTACTACCTCCCAACCCTGTGGCTGGCTCCCCGTGTACACGCCTGAGGATGGTGGAAGCAAGGCTTTGCAAATAGCTCGGGAGCATGTATGCACATGTGTAGAAAGCTGACCCAAGTTTACAGGACTGGGAAAAAGCACACAAAACTGAGAAGTGCCCTAGGAAAATAAAGAAAATGAGAAGCTGTCAGAACCTGGTCTGGCTTTGCAGGATCAAGAGAAGGCATACAGTCTTAAGAATTTCCCTCCCAGAGGGAGTAAGAAGTATGGAGTAGACATACCCACAGAAAAGCTCTAAGAAAACCTCAGAATCCCTAACAGGGCTGATGGAGTACATTTCTCTCCTGAAGTCAGTCAGTAAAGACTAGAAGAGGTGGCTGCTTCTTCAAATGCAAAGACAGCAATGTAAGACTTCAAGAAATATAAAAAATCAAGGAAACTGGACACTACCAAAGGCTAATTACCAAGGCTAATTTTCCAGTAAGTGATCCCAAAGAAATGGAGGTCTGAGATTTGCCTGATAAAGAATTCAAAGTAACTGTTTTAAGGAAGCTCAGTGAGCTACTAGAAAACAGAAAGACAATTCAACAAAATCAGGGATACAATACATCAACAAATGAGAAGTATAAAAGAAACAAAAATCATAAAAAGAGAACTAAACTAATTCTGGAGATGAAGAATGCAATGAATGGAAAAAATGAAATAGAAACTGTCAACAGCCTATCAATGAAGCAGAAGGAAGAATCTATGAAGTAGAATACAGGTCATTTGAAATTACCAGCCAGAGGATAACAAAGAAAAATTGAAAATAAAATGATAAATGAAAAAGAGTGAAGAAGGTGAAGAAGGCTTACATGAACTATAGGATACTATCAAGAGAAATAATCTATGTGTTATTAGAGTCATAGAAGGAGAAGAGAGGGAGAAAGGGGTAGAAAGCTTATTTTAAGAAATAATGACTGTGAACCTCCCAAATCTGGGGAGAGACTGGACATTCTAGTTCATGAGGCATTTAAGTTTACAAGCAATTTCAACTCAAAATGATCTTCTCCAAGACATATTATGATAAAATTGTCTAAAATCAAAGACAGAGAATTTTAAAAGCAGCAAGACAAAAGAAATTCCTCATGTATAAGGGAACCCTCTCATAAGGCTAACAGCAGATTTTTCAGCAGAAACCTTGCAGGCCAGGAGAAAGTGGGATGATATATTCAAAGCACTGAAAGAAGAAAACTGCCAACCAAGAATACCTTGGCAAACCTGTCATTCATAAATGAAGGAGAGATAAAGACTTTCCCAGACAAACAAAAGTTGAGGGAATTCATCACCACAAGACCTGCCTATGCTGACAGGAGTTCTTAAAGTTGAAATAAAAGGACATTAATTAGTAACATGTAAATATATAAAAATATAAAAACCACAGGTAAAGTTAAGTATATAGTCAAATTCAGAATAGTCCAACACTGTAATATGGTGGCACTACTTAACTCTAAGTATAGAGGTTAAAGGACAAAAGTACTAAAATAACCATAGCTACAATAATTAGTTAATGGATATGCAATAAAAAGAGTTAAATTATTACATTAAAACATAAAATGGGGGGAAGGAATAAAAGGGTAGAGTTTCTAGATGTGATCAAAGTTAGGTTGTTATCAGCTTAAAATAACTGGCAAAAGATGTTTTAAATAACCCTCATGGTAATGAGAGAGTAAAAACCTACAGTAGATACACAATAGATAAAGAGAAGGGAATTAAAGCATACCACTATGATAATCATGAATTCACAATGGAAGCTAGCAAGAGAGGAAGAAAGAAGCAATGGAAGTACAAAATAGCCAGAAAACAATAAGATGGCATTAGTAAGTCCTCACCTATCAATAATTACTAAAATGTAAACAGATTAAATTCTCCAATCAAAAGGCATAAAGTAGCTGACAGAATAAAAAAAAAACACGCAAGACCCAAGTATATGCCTACAAGAGATTCACTTCACCTTTAAGGACACACATAGGTGCAAAGTGAAGGAATGGAAAAGATATTCCATGCAAATGGAAATCAAAAGAGAACAGGGTTAGCCACATTTATATCAGACAAAATGGACTTTAAGTAAAAATTGTAACAAGAGACAAAGAAGGTAATCATTATATAATGATAAAGAGGTCAATTCATCAAGAGGATATAACAATTGTAAATATGTATACACCTAACACTGGAGCACCTAAACATATTAAGCAAATACTAACAGATCTAAAGGGAGAAACAGAGAACAATATAATAATAGTAGGGAACTTCAGTATTTCACTTTCAACAGTGGATAGATAATCCAGACAGAAAATTAATACGGAGATACTGGACTAGAATTTTACTTTAGACCAAATGAACCTATCAGACATATACAGAACATTCCATCTGACAGCAGCAGAATACACATTCTTCTCAAGCATGCACGGAACATTCTCCAGGATATATCATATGTTAGCTCACAAAACAAGTCTTAGCAAATTTAAGAAGATTGAAATACCAAGTATCTTTTTGGACCATAATAGTATGAAACTAGAAATCAATAACAGAAGAAAACTTGAAAATTCACAAATATGTGGAAATTAAGACAACATACCCCTAAACAAACATTGAATCAAAGAAGAAATCAAAAGGGAAATTTAAAAAGTCTTGAAAGAAATGAAAATGGAAACACAACATACCAAAATTTATAGGATGCAGCAAAAGTAGTTCTAAGAGAGAAGATTATAATGATAAATGCCTACACTAAGAAAATGAAAAATCTCAAATAAACAACCTAACTGTACACTTCAAGGAATTAGAAAAAGAACTATGCCTAAAGCTAGCAGAATGAAGGAAATAAGAAAGATCAGAATGTAAATAAATGACATTGAGACTAGAAAAACAACAGAAAAAAAGAAACTAAGGGCTGATTTTTTAAAAAGATAAACAAAATTGGGACTTCCCTGGTGGTCCAGTGGTTAAGACTCTGCACTTCCACTGCAGGGGGCGTGGGTTCGATCCCCGGTCAGGGAAACTAAGATCCCGCATGCCGCGCAGCGTGGCCAAAGAAATAAATAAATAAACAATAAAGATAAACAAAACTGACAAACCATTAGGTAGACTAACTGAGAAAAAGAGAGGAAAGACTCAGATAAATAAAATCAGAAATGAAAGGAGTTATTAAAATCAATAACACAAAATACAAAAGATCATAAGAGTCTACTATGAAAAATTACATACCAACAAACTAGATAACCTAGAACAAATGGATAAATTCCTGGAAAAAGATACAATCTATCAAGATTCATGACAACCAATCAAGAATCATGAAGAAGTAGAAGATCTGAACAGACCAATAATAAGTAAGAATATTCAATCAGTAATCAAAAACCTCCCAAGAAAGAAAAGGCCAGAAACACATGGTTTCCCTGTAAATTTTACCAAGCACTTAGAGAAGAATTAATGCCAATCCTTCTCATACTCTTCCAAAATTTGAAGAGTAGGGAACCCACCCAAACTCATTTTACAAAACCAGCATTACCCTGATACTAAAGCCAGTATGGAGGTTGCTCAAAATATTAAATGTAGAACTGCCATAATGATTCAGCAATCCCACTTTTGGGTAGATATACAAAGGAAATAAAAACAGCATATTGAAGAGATATCTGCACCTCATGTTTATTAGAGCATTACTCACAATAGCCAAAATATGGAAACAACTTAAGTGTCCATCAATGGATAAATGGATAAACAAGATGTGGTATATGTATACAATGGAATACATTGGAATACAATGGAATACAGCTCCAAAGTCATATACAATTTTCAGATCTAACAAAGAATATAAAAACTATGGAGAAGAGGGAAAAAAAGTATTGTGGGAAAATATCTTTGTCTTTTACTTAGAAAAATATCTACTCAGTAAGGCAGATGTGCTCTGTAATAACTGTAGGAGCTGTTAGCAGCTACAGTGTTTGGAAAATTATGGAAAAGGAGGAAATCTTGCTATTTTTAACAACATGGATGGACCCATTATGCCAAGTGAGATAAGTCAGACAAAGACAAATACTGCATGATCTTACTTATATAGGCATGCCTCGTTTTACTGCATTTAGCTTTATTGCACTTTGCAGATACTGAGTTTTTTACAAATTGAAGTTTTGTTGCAATCCTGTGTTGAGCAAGTCTATCAGTGCCATTTTTTTCCAAGAGCATTTGCTCACTTCATGTCTCTGTTTCACATTTGGTAATTCTTGTGATATTTCAAACCTTTTCATTATTATTGTATTTTGTTATGGTGACCTATGATCAATTATATCTGATCATAGTATTGTAAAAACATTACAACTTGCTGAAGGCCCAGATGATGGTTAGCATTTTTAGTAATAAAGGATTATTTAATTAAGGTATGTACATGTTTTTAAAGACATAATACCATAGCACGTTTAATAGACTGTAGTACCGTGTAGACATAACTTTCATATCTTTTGGGAAACCAAAAATCTGTGTGACTTGCTTTATTGCAGTGGTCTGGAACCAAACCTGCAATATCTCTGAGGTATGCTGTATGTGAAATCTAAAAAAGCTAATTCATAGAAACAGAGTAGTATGGCTATTACAAGGGCTGGGAAGTGGGAGAAATGGGGAGATGGAGGTGATAGCCAAAGGGTACAAATTTGTGGTTAGAAGATAAATAAGTTCTGAAGATCTAATGCACAGTAGTGTGACAATAGTCAACAATCATGTATTATATGCTTTAAAGTTGCTAAGAGATTAGATCTTAAATGTTCTCACACAAAATGAAATTATAATTATGTCATGTGCTAGAGGTGTTAGCTAATGCTACAGTGGTAATCATATTGCAATATATAAAGGTATCAAATCAACATGTTGTACACCTTAAACTTACACAATGCTGTATGTCAATGATATCTCAATTAAAAAAAGATAAGAGTTAACAAAGTAAGAAATTTGACTGAATGTTAAAAGAAGAGAAGGTACTTTAGCTAGATAGATTTAGGAAAACTATTAAAAACAATTATTACATTATTTTAAAGATAGAGTACAATAGAAATAAAATGGTATTATTCTTTTAATCTTTATAGAATTATTGGATACTAACATTCATCCTAATACTAAACGATGTCACCAATATAAGACATATTTTTTAACTTTTAAAATATATTTGAGCCATGAGTTCTTTCAGGAAAAAAAAGCCCCATTCTCCATAACTTATGAGAAAGAATTAAGAGCAGAATATCAGCTTCCCATCTCAAATATTCCTGAGGGTGAAAAAGCTCCAAAGTCATATACAATTTTCAGATCTAACAAAGAATATAAAAACTATGGAGAAGAGGGAAAAAAAGTATTGTGGGAAAATATCTTTGTCTTTTACTTAGAAAAATATCTACTCAGTAAGGCAGATGTGCTCTGTAATAACTGTAGGAGCTGTTAGCAGCTACAGTGTTTGGAAAATTATGGTTCTTCACTGTCATGTTAGACTTTTAAATTTTCACTGCTATAGTCAATAAAAATTTTTTAGAGTTATTCTTTTATACTGGAAGTTTGATATTTGATATTCAGCAAAATATCAACTTTATGACAACCTTTGGCATTGGTACAAAGTATAAATATTATGTGTGTATATATACAGATATATATTCAAAACACTTCTAATATTATGGGAGCATAACACAGTAGGAACTTTTGTGAGAAAATTCCTTTGTGAGAAAGTTCCTTTTAGTGACACCATGGTCACTTAATGGCCTGCAGTATCAACCAAATTCTCAGTAGGCTTTGCTTACCACATTTCCTCTGAATTCTAACCCTTGTTCCTCTAAAATCCATGGGAATAGATTGGTCAGTTTACTTTGGTTTGAGCCTAAATGAATGCTTTAAAGTGACTCTTTAAAGAAACCCATTAAAAAATCCTCCCACTCTGGAAGTGTTTTGCCAAGACTAACTCAAAGCCACAAAAGATTTAGGGTTGGTTCCAAACTGGAACCTGTAAGAACTGTGTGGGCCTTTAACTCAGCAAAAACTCCATGTTTAACAGAAACTCAGAATATTAAACATCAGAGTATAAGGTAATTTTCCAGATCCCAAACATTTGGTATAAAGCCATGGAACTCTACGAGGGAATTCTCCAAGTGAAAGTCTTTCTTTTGAGTAAAATGAAAGGATCGCAGTGATCCCTGGAGAAGAGACAAGGTCTCGGACAGGGCAGAAATCTGACCCTGCCATGGAGTCATTTTGTGATCTGGGCCTAGCTACATAGTTTCCTCATGTTTACTCTGTTTCCTAATAAAGTAAGTGGTTATAATACCGACTAATAATTCTTCCATTAGCTATCTGTTCACATTAATAAAAAATTTATTGCTTTACTCTTTGTTAGTAACAGTAATAACCGTTCCTATACATTAGCAGTACCTGTAGCATGTGTGGGCGGCTGGTTTCTTATATACTAGCTCTATTCTGAGCATTACTCTGCTATACACTGTACAAAATATTTTATGGAGGCGTCAATAAATATTAGATATTATTATTGCTATTGTGAAAATTATCTTATTTAATCATTGCTTTATTAGTCTCATTTTTATAAGAAGCTATCGAGGCTTAGAAGACTTAAATACCATTGTCAAGTTAACACAACTATTAAAGTGGCAGAGCCAAATTTGTCTACTCCAAACCTATGCTCTTAACCACTACTACTCTGCCATTCTACAGATTGGAAATTCACCTTGAGCTCTGAAGTTTTAAGAAGCATTCGGGGGCACACTAATTCCTTGGCTTCAAAAGGCAAAAGAAACTCCTACTCTCTCAACCACTTTGAGGCTCATTTTTTCCCACTAAGCCTATGATCAAATGATCATGGCAGTAGACTAAGATTAAACTTCATTTTAAAACTGGAACAATAATCTGTACCCTCTACCTCACATGCACATTGTGAGGATATAATTGAATGATGTGTTTGAAAGAGCTCTGGAAACCATACAACAATTTCTTTACAAATGTATAAAACATCAATCAGTTGTATTGTCTCCACTCCTATCCTTGTTCTTTGCTGGGTACTGGGTTAAATGCATTATATACAAATGCTCCTTTAATCCTCATCACAATTTTGTGAAGTGGCATTATAATTCCATTTAAAAAATGAGGAAGCAGATTCAAAGTGTTTAACTTGGTCTGACTTGGATAGTCAGTAAGTGACTGAGCTGGAAATTTTACCCATTTATGTCTGGATCAGATGAGGTGGTATCAGTAACATAACTATATCTAGGTATCTAGATCTACCTACCTATAAATGTATATATACTATATACATGAACTTAATATTATCAACCCGATGTTTAGAGAGAAGCTGCTACTAGGAGATACTTTAGAACCCAAAAGCTGGCAGCTGACTGCATACATGGCTCAACAACGAGTCTTCCAAAGCAGGCAAAGCGGGCTAGTGGTTTCCCTGTGACTATTATATTGTGATTCTTGGAACACCTGTGTCAGGATACAGACTTCTTGATAAAAATGCAGATTCTTGACCCTTTCTTCAGACTTTTGAATTAGAATCTCTGGAGAGTATGGCCCATGAATACACACTTTTAATAAGCTCTACAAGTGATTTTATTTAAATTAGAGTTTGAGGTCCATTGCATAAAGGAATGGGCCCACCTGGCTCTACCCCTGGTTGTTTTTATATACAGAACTTTTTTCAAGTTCCTCTTCTAAATGGAGGAAAAATAACTTCTCTGGGACAATGATGTTTTTATTTCATAATATGAATTATGAAAGGTTACATTAATGTAGCTCTTGTGTGTAGCTCTTGTGTGTAGCTCAGCCAGGCTTTTATAAATATATTTTGTCCACATCCAGGCCATGAACTCCATTCTCATTTAAACATCAACTAAAAGAAAATGCATAATTTGTCGCAAGATTAATTTCCTCCAGGGGAGGAAACACTAGCTAGTCACATGTGAGGGTCACTTGCTTCTTAATAGCTCCTTCCTAAATAAATTACAAGATAAACCACCAGTTCTGAATGAACAATTAGGGAAGTTGTTAGAAGCAATGCCTTTCCCCTTGAGTTTTGTAAAAATTTCTGAAATCACTTCTAATCTACAAAAGGGAAAATTATTTTTCCTTAGGTGACTCACAGTATTTTATTCATATCAAAAAGAGATTATAGAGATTATTAGACCACTAATCCAACTCAATAAACTTTATTACTGAGTTTTTCCTAAAGAATATGGAAGTGATTCATTCCAAAATAGTCTCAGTGGGGTTGAATTTTCCTCTCTTGAAGTCTTACTTAAAATGTTTCACAAGGAAACCTCTGAATATTGTAGAAAATATTAGATTAATAATACATTTACTACTAGAAGCTATTTTGCTGAATAGTTAATAGGATTAGGATGTATTTTTAAATGTACCCAGGATTTATTTTAATCAGATATGGTAAGACATATAGACACAGAAATGACTTTCATGAAGGAAGAAGTTCATACCCACAGATCCCTAGAAACATGAAGCATACTTCTCCATCAGTGCCACCCAAGAAAGCACCAGAGTTGGAAAGCAGGCAGAGGAAGCAGAGGAAACTGTGTGCAAGAGCCTTTACTGTAGTTTCTGTGAAAAAGGCAAGGCAAAGCAGGATAAGCAGGCTTAGAATTGGCCAGTGTGAATAATTTCAGTGGACTCTGGGGTGTAGGGGCTGTCTCTAGTTGTCTTGGCACCTTACCTTCCTTGTGGTGATTAGGGCAGGATAGTGGCTTGCTCAGCATGTGATAGCCTAATAAAGGAGATGGCTAAAGGTATGGGCTCTGGATTTTATATGGCTTGCATATAAAAGGAGTACTCCAGGATGAATTGTCTGCTATCTCTAGGAATTAGCTAACCATAGGACGGGTAGTCCCTCTAGGGTCAATAAGGCCCCAAGGTGTCAAAGCATCAGAAAATAAAGAAAATAAAAATACATGACTAACATAGAAGTTCTTGTGCTACTGCTATAAAACAAGACAAATTCTTGTATTCATATATTAGATGTACTTGTAGCATATGTGGGTGGGTGGTTTTCTATATACTAACTCTATTCTTAGGTAATGTGTTAATGTACTACTACTTCTCCAGGAGTTATAGGGCACTTTTTAAAAACAATAGCTTTAAATTCTTCATAGACTGAGTATTATAGTGACATTTTAAATTTAGAGCAAGAAAAACGTCAAACTTTACAGCAACATTTGGCATCCAGGTCCATCTGTTCTGAAATTCTGTGTGTGACCAAAGAAGTAATAATTGGAGCAGCAAAGAATTGAATATCATGAGTTAAGGATGGAGAAGACCTGCTTGAGAAACTTGTAAATCTAAGGAATGGCTACGTCTCAACAGCTGCCACTACAGGCATGAAGGCGAGGGGAGGAGCTAAGATTGGGTTAGTTTCTTGATGAACGGGATACCTTCTCACACAGAGCTAATGCTATCTAAAGAATCTCTTGAGAAAAGTGGGACTTGGTAAAGGGCTCAGGCGTGGAGTATATCAGAATGTAGACAAAAGGGACAGGAGGGGAGAGTCAGAGAAGCTTAGAAGAAAGGCTCTTTGAGCACGGCATTCCTCCATTTTCCAAACGTCCTCATCTGGTCAGAAAGGTGGTTTTCCTTTTACCTTCCTGGAACACCTACAACAGATTTTATGTTTCTTGGAAGTCTGGCTTCTAGCACCATAGGAACTTCTGTAGGTGACCGAAAGGCCTCAACATCAAAGGCAACAATGGTATGGCATGAATTGTTTTAGCACTGGTAGTCTGAACAAGGTTACCTACCTGGTTTACTTTGCAAATTTTATGTGTTAAAAGTTGAATATTCCTGACATATTAGTTAGGGCTCTAGGTTACAAGTGACAGAAATCCAGGGCCAAATAGTTTAAGCAAAAAACAAAGTCTTTGGGTTTGCTGGGACTAGGGTCTAGTTTATTTTCCCCAAGTCTCACCCTACGAGTGGATATGAAAGTCTGGTGGGCCAAAGCACTCGTGTTAGAAACCCCAAGGTGCTCACTGGATTAGGATGATCTTACCTGTAGGTTTTCCTGGGTGGTAACAAAGAGTCAGAAGTCTGAAAGGTTTTTTTTTTTTTTTTAAGTTATAGGGAATAAAGTTTATTTTGGCAGAGAGTGTTAAAATTACAGTTGCATACATTAGTAATATAACTCAACATCCTTAATTTGGTATGTGTGACACATTTTCTTGCTTTCCTGTGTTCTGCTAAATCACCATAACTTAAACTGCTTTATAAAATTGATGTGCTGAAATTTAATTTTACTGTTTTCACCTATGCTCTGATTCCAAACAAAACTTTTCATAAGCTTCTTCTATCTCTGGGTCCATCTCATCTGGAGAAGAAAAATGCTTCCTGATGGATACTGGGATCATGAAAGTCAATCAGGAAGCCCTAATTTTTCTTTTTAAGCTGCCTAATAAATATTTATTGGCCACCTAGTTTGTGTTGCTTATTGAGGGTGTAGTATGTAATAAACGAAGGAGAGCCTTTGTCTTCAAGTTGCTCCAAGGCTAGTAAAGACTATATTAGATGTTAAAATGATAAGAATAAATATTCTTCTTGATCTCAGCAAAGGGTCAAAAATGATAATGAGGAAATAACCTCCCACTGGAGGCATGTTCTGAGTGGGGAACAGGATAACATCTCTTGGACAAGTCTGCTGTTCCAATGAAACTTTCTCTCTCTGGGAATGACCTCAATTTCTCCACTGTTAAAACACCCTGTGTCTATAAGTCTCATAGAGGTCCCTGGATTTTGTAAAGAAAGATACCCCAGCTAGTTTTTTGTTAGCTATCAGATGTTGTTGATTGGCTGATTAAAAAAAAAAATCTTAGTTTAAGGAAGCTCACCCATAAGAATCAATGCCATTAAGTCACTATTCTAATTTGGTAACTCAATCAGCACTGCTGGATCCTGTGGGGAGTTTGGGGTGGAAGGTGAAGGAGAGTCATGATCCAGAGACTGGCATGTCAGATGTACTCTTCTGTGAGGGATGTGATGGCTAACTGATGTAGCCATAGGACAAGATGTGCCCTTATCAAATGATGGGCATCAGTAACACGACTTTTCACAACTACCTTAGGAATGCTTAAAATTATTTTTAAATGACTTTGAGCCATAAAATTGTGAGAGTCACCTCATATCTCTATGCTTTAGCTTGCTCAGTAGCTAAACAAAGGAGTTTCCTGGATGTTACTAAAAACTCTGGGCTCCAAAATTTTATGTTTCTAGGGAGGCTTCAGGGATGCAATGGAATATACATTAGTTTATAGCCATAAGATGTGGGTTTGACAGTAATTTCTACCTGTTTGTTACATCACTTTAGGCCAGTGGTTCTGAACCGGGGGTGATTTTGTGCCGCTCCCCCCTCTTCCTCCTCCAGAGAACATCTGGCAATATCTGAAAACATTTTGTTATAATTGGGGGTGGTAGTTCATCTAGTAGAATCCATGGTTGCTGCTAAACATTAGGCAATGCATAGGACACAGCCCTGCAACAGAAATTATCCAGACCAATAATACTTACGTTTGGAAATACTGATGTAGATAAATCACCTCAATCTTGGCTTCTGCATTTTGATGAATACTGTTTTTGAGGACAGTAAATGAGACAGTTGTGAAAGCACACAGTAAATGACAAAGTGTGGCAACACTTGTGGTCATCAGTCTGAGTGTTGCCTTCACAGTGACAGTGGCAGAAAGGGAAGTCTGGAAGTGGAGCGGAAGCTTCTGGGACACAGCAATGAGGGAAGATCACTGAGATGTTGCCACCTGGCAAATACTACTTGACGATTTTGTTACTCTTTGCTCCCCCACCTTTTGTGGCCTCTTTGATGGAATTTCCTGGAAGGCGTATGTGACACTGACACCTGGGTACTGCTGTGGCTGAGATCCTGTGCTTTGAAGTTAGACAGACTTGAATGTGAATCATGCTTTACCACTTCTATGTGACTCAACTTTTCTGGCACCCAGATTAATATAGGTATAATATTTCCTACTTCATAAGGCTATCTTGAGGCTTCATGTTAAGCCAGAGCCTGTGATCACAGAATAAATAGGTGCTGTCATTACTGTTACTTCTGCACTCAGTGCTATATAGTCACTTTAAGTATCTCTCCCCTTTACTTTTCCTCTTTACTTTTTGTCACCCATCTCTTTCCCCAGCTGAGCAAACTTTCATTACGACTTTCTTATGAACAAATCAATACCTGTTCTTCCCTGGTTAACATTAGTCAACTCAATCTGTATTAGATTGAGATACAAAAAATGAAGTTTCTAACAGAAAGTTATATAAGCAATCAATAAAAATTCCCTGCTCCCTGAAAAAAAAGGGGAAGTTATTGACTACAGGTTGCAGAATTTTGTTGTTGAAAAGGATCTGGTCTTAACTCAGAATCTCACAGGAGCTTTTAAAAATACAATATCTGGGGCTTCCCTGGTGGCGCAGTGGTTGAGAGTCCGCCTGCCGATGCAAGGGACACAGGTTTGTGCCCTGGTCCGGGAAGATCCCACATGCCGCAGAGTGGCTGGGCCCGTGATCCATGGCCACTGAACCTGCACGTCCGGAGCCTGTGCTCCGCAACGGGAGAGGCCACAACAGTGAGAGGCTCGCGTACCACAAAAAACAAACAAACAAAAAAGAAACAATATCTGGAACTCCATCCCAGTCCTGGTGAATCAGAATCTTTGGCTTATATGAGGCCCAGAACTATGCATTTTCTAAAAGCTCTCTGGGTTCTGAGATGCACGGGAACATTTAAAAAATAGAGACAGTAGAGTTCCACATGAGACTTACTTACAGAATCTCTGGAAAAGGATAAAATAACAGACACACACATAAAAATATATCCATAGTCTTACTTGATCTTTACCACAATCCTGAGCTTAGGCTGGAGAGGATTGTTACCGGCAACTTTGGGGTTAAGTCTTAGGACTAAGAGACCACAGGTGATCTGTTTACAGTCACATAATATATTTCAGTATTTGTTCAAAATATTTGCTGACCTTCCCTACTTTGCCCTTCTCTGGAGCTCTACCCCATGAGAGGAGTATACTTACTGTTCTATTGACATCAGGCTTGGCCCTATAACTTGCTTTGATTGAGGAGTGTGAGTGCAAGAGGCCCATGCCACTTCCAAGCAGAAATTTTCAGGCATTTCATTGGTCAATTTATTTTTTCCTTCTGTCACCAGACTACCATGTCCCTGTCAGTGGCTGCTATTTCAGTCAAGTTCACAGAATGAAAAAGACTTGGAATGCAGTTGCAGTCACCCTGCAGTGGTCATTAATGTGAGCACAAAAGAGACCTTTGTTTAACCTTATGGGATTTGGGGATGATAATCCCCACTCCCTTCTCCTATAACAGAAAAAAGAGTGAGAATTTGAGCCCAGGTCTTCTGTCCATGACTTGCCGTTTCTGTTATAATTCTCAGCAGGAGAAGAGAGTTATGTCTGATCTAGGTGGAGAGGGGATTATTTGCTCCCTTTGCTAGGGCAGCAACTGGGGGAAGGTGTGTTTTTGGTATGCTCAGTTGGAATTTAGAATAGAGATCTCAAATTTCTTCAAACCCAGAAATTCTATTGTTCTTTGACCGTCCTGAAGAAACATCACTGTCCATTGTTGCTACTTGGGCTAATACAATTTGTGGGGCTGTATAGTTGAGGCTTAACTGTGGCATTAATCTGGGATTGACAGCGAAATAAATCACCATATATAACATCCCTTATATGGAAAAAAGTTTTCCAAGTTCCATATAATAGGTAAAAAGGGTAAACTTTTGAAACAAGTTCTTGCTTTACCTTAGGGTTCAGGTAAAGCTCAAATGATATTTTCTAAAAAAAAACACATACATTTAAAAAGGGTGTTATTCACATTTCGCCCACAGGGGGGCCACACAAGTCAGTACTTAATATTTTTTTCCCCCAATGTTTCTAATATTATTATTTTTTACCAATTTATTGGCGTATAATTGTTTTACAATGTTGTGTTAGTTTCTGCTGTATAACAAAGTGAATCAGCTATACATATACATATGTTCCCATATTTCTTCCCTCTTGCATCTCCCTCCCTCCCACCCCTCCATCCCACCCCTCTAGGTGGTCACAAAGCACCCAGCTGATCTCCCTGTGCTATGCGGCTGCTTCCCACTAGCCATCTATTTTACATTTGGTAGTGTATATATTTCCATGCCACTCTCTCACTTCATCCCAGTTTACCCTTCCCCCTCCCTGTATCCTCAAGTCCATTCTCTACGTCTGAGTCTTTATTGCTATCCTGAGCCTAGGTTCATCAGAACCATTTTTTTTTTTAAGATTCCATATAAGTACTTAATATTTTCTTGTGATAAACTTGTTTACATATTTATTCCTAGTGCTTTTTTCTCCCTCCAGAAATCCAGGTTGTCTCACAATTTATAACTTGAGCTGAAGAGGTTGTTTTTCAAGTTCTCTATATAAAGATAATTTCAGTCTGCTTCAGTTCTTCTAAACCCTTCATTACTATTCAAATTTTGATGTCTATGGTAGATTAAAATTTCTATTTTATTTTCAGAGATTTAAAGTAGTTTTCCCAGACTCATTTTTCTAGAGCTGAAGCCTCTGAAACCAAGAGAGATGAGGTAATTTTAATCAGAATCAAAATCAGTTACTGATGTTCCTAAATTTAAAAACCAGGATTTTGTTTTTAAAAGATGTCAAATTGGAAACATGATGATAATAATTCTTAGCAAAATGTAAATAATAATAATAGTAGCTATCATTTATTGACTACCTACTCCGGACCAGAATTTATTGGTGCATGATTCTATTTAATCCTCTCCAAAGAAGCTTGGCAAGGTATATGTCATCTTCATTGTTTGGGATGAGTCCCAGAGATGTTAGTTGTCATAACTACCACATGACTTTAACGGAAAGACCTGGCATTTGATCCCAAGTCCCTCAGAAGCCAAAGGCCACAAGCTTTCCTCTACACCACAGTGCCTCTCCCATTTGGCTTTGAAATGAGTTTCTACTCTGGCTATCATATTTGTCATCTCAAGTTTCTTCCTCAATTACATATTTTATTTCCAAAATAAATATTTATGCACATAAACGTCTATCTCAACAGGAAGCACAGAATTAAAAATCGCATAATCACCATGAAAGCTTCAAGTGATCTTCCTACGGGAAAGGGAAGTTGTGGTTTGCAAGGAGCACATGCAGGGACCCCTTACCAGCAGTTTGTGGGCCACTGGACCACAGGAGAGCAGGGAAAGCACTGGGAAGGCAGAGATCATAAATTTGCATTTGAAGTCCCTTCATGAGCAAGCGTAATTGATAGGAATCATTTGGGTTCATTACTTAATCTATATCGTTCTCCTTATAAATGCAACTATTAAAAAGTCAGAAGAATCCATGCAAACTTTCAACCACTAGATGTCACTGTTGCTTACGAAATGGAATTGCCCACTCAGGTGAACTCTATAATGTTCATCAAGAGATTAAACACATGTGGCTCCTGACAAGGATCTTGTGTTTTTCTTGGAAGAGACAAGACACACCTATGTGAATAGTTACAGAGGAGCAAAGGAGTGTGCATTCATTCGTGACTGGTTGCAAATAGTAAGGGTAGAGGTAACAGGAGCTGTAAGATGTGAGAGAAATAAATGTAAACTGGAGTCGCTGTGGAAGTTTCCACAGATGTGTGACTAAGATGATGTTCTAATGATGAGTAAGAGCTGACCAAGGTAGGAAGAGAGCAAGCTGATTCCTACGAGGAGTAGTGACATGAGCACAAGCAAGGAAGTGGAAACAAATACTGACTTCCGGTGAAGGGGAAGATTCCTTTGGGGAAGAGTGGGAGTTGGTTGTGGAGGAGACAGATTGTATAGAAACAGAAATAACAAAGAGGAGGAATTTATTCTCCTTCCTGAATGTGCCTCTAAAAGTTTCTGAGCAGAAGAATGATGTGATGAACATTTCACTGTAGGAAGATGAACTGTTTGGGTACTGGGGTCAGGTACCAACGAAGGATCACGACTTGTCGAGCTGCGTGATTTGGGTTTTCTTCCCCATGTAATTACTTTATCCCGGTCCTTTCGCCATTTTTCATGTTCCCTTCCCGCCAAATCTCGATCTGGAAAGAGCAGAGATAACCCCTCCCCCGCTTCCCCGCGCCCAACATAAAACTGGCACCTGTCAGTCTTCCTATAGAGCAGGGGCTTCTGCTTGTCTCGTCCCCAGAGACTTGCCTTCCTCTGCTTGACCATTTCTGACATAATCTGAATTTGTGCTCTGATGTATTCAGCCAGTCAGCTCCCCTTTAGGAAAAAAAAAAAAAAAAAAAATCAAAGCTAGGCTTTCACCTCAGTGAGAGAAACGTCTGCAAGCAAAGGCGCCTCTATTCCACTTGTCCTGAACCAAGTGCGCGACAGTTTCAGGGATTTTCTTTTTTGCCCAAACGTCACCTAATAAAGATCTGAGAACACGAGGGAAAAAAAGAACAAAACAAAACAAACCAAACAACTTTCAGACTTTCAGCTCCTTTACCTAGGTGCTCTGAGGAGAGTGCAGAGGGCGGCCAGCGAGTAGAGAAGGCGGCCTTTCTTGAGCCCCATGCAGCAACCGGTCGGTCCTCCCCTCCGTCCGGCAGGCAGGCGGACCTTGCTGGGGTCGAAGCAGACGTGGAGCCGTTGGCCTTTCGGACTTTCACAAGCCTCTCAGTTTCGCAGGCGACCACTCCGGCATCCTGTCCTCAGGCAGAGAAGCCACGAAACGTGTCGCCAAGGACCAAGATGATGGAGAAGCCACAGGGGAAGACGAGCAGCACGTTCCAGAAGGCCACAAACGCTCGCCGCGTTCACCCTGGGAGCCCGAGCTCCTCTCACAGAGGGCGTGTCCTCAACATCCGGTTCCGCCGCCGGCGTCCGCTTTCCCGCCACAGCGAACTGACGGACGCGGCCGTCTCAGTCCTGAGGTGGCTGGGTTCCTACTCAGCGGTGTGGACCACTGAAGACCCTGGCAGAGGAGTTCACGGTAAGAAGGCCATGTGCTGTTAAACAAAGCGGACGGCAGCGGTGGTGTCCAAGTGGCGGGCTGTGGCAGAAGACGTGTACGCTCAACGCCAGCTCCCGCGCCGTTCCCGCTTGGCTTTCTCTAGTTGAGAATTACGTGGTGCCGAACGCAGTGAATGTACAAGCCTAGCGGCTTAAAGCATGTGAGTGGCTTCTCACTGTCCTCAGGACAGAGGCCCTCCAGGCTCCCCTAGTCCCACAGTTCCAGGCGTCCTGGGTGCTGTGCCTTCTGTCCTGGGGTTCACCAGGCTCCGGCCTGCGAGGCCCCAGCTCATTTTGTTCTGTCTGGAACGCCCTTCCGTCCCTTTCTTCCCCTTCTTACCGCGGACTCCAGGTTAACGCATACTCATTCTGCAGCTTCAGCCCAACTGTCACTTCCCTCAGGGAAGCCTTCCCCACCGTAGCCTTTCTTCGTAGCATTAATGGTGCTTTTCCTTCGTAGCATTTATCTTCTAAATTACGCCCCATATTTGTGTGACTTTGGTAAACCTCTGCCCCTCCTATTAGAATGTAAATTCCTTGGTAACAGGGTTCCTGTCTTCGTTTGCTCACCATTATTTCTAATCTCATCACCGTGGGAGACCGTGGTGAAAACATTGGTGCTCTAGTCTGGGTCTCTCATGATTCCATGGGAGTGGGAGGGGACATGGTTAAGAAACTGAAAATTCAGAGCGAAATTCTTCTAGATAAGAGGGCTCTTATCTTTTTAGCTTCATTCCAAGTTGCCTGAGAAAAGCCACTTTACATTTTATTAACAGGGCATGAAATACCGAGCCACTTGTACTCTGAGCCCTGTAGGGCATAGAAACCTCAGCGTCTTACAACTTTAGGACTAAATGGCGTGGGGCTGTGATTGTTGTTGTACTCCGTAAGTGAGATGAAGCTAAAAGTGTTCAAACCGTTCTGAAGACATTTCCACAAACGATAAAACCCTTCCTGAAATGACTGCAGAATCATTAGGGATTCTTGGTCAAGACGTAGAGATTACTGCCTAGAGAAAGAGAGGCACCCATGGCAGTCTGGGACAAACAGGTTCAAATGGTCTTTTAATTGAAGAGTCAAATTCAAGCCTTTGGACACAATTTTTAGCTGAGTCCTTGTTGCAGACAGTTCATGAATGTGTTATTTGGATTTTGTGCAGAGATGACAGGATCTCCCTGTGCCCAGCTTATTGTGTGGATAGTGAATGACTTAAATTCTTTTCTTGGTTTAATGCTGTTAACCTCCTCCAAGAAAGATACGAGTCAATCAGTGATCTCATCCAGCTAATAGTGTGATTAGATCAGGAATGACAAAATTGTTATGGGAGAGGGCTATATGCATTGTATATTGTTCTTTCATGTTTATAGTTATGTCCAATTGTATATTGAAAAAATGATCACAACCATATTTCCAGTGCCACATGCTCCTCCAAAACCTTGCCATACACCCTCAAGGGTTGAGGTCTTTGCTCTGTTTGAAACTGGATGGTGTTTTGTGGCTGTCTTGACAAAGAGAAGGTGGTAGAAGTGACACTGCATGACTACAAGGCTAAGTCAAAAAACGTGATATGGCTTCTACCTGGTTTACTCTCTCTCAGGATGCTCACCCTTGTAACCCAGCCACCATGTTGTGAAGAAGCTGAAGCCAGAGGGACAGGCCAGGGCTAGGCTGATCAGGCCACAGACTCAGCTGTTGCCATTATCAACTCACATATGAGACAGCCTTCATTGATTCTAGCTCTAGCCTTTAAGCTCTCCCAGATGAAGCCAGGCAGTGCAGAGATAAGCGGTTCCCACAAAGCCCTGTCCAAATTGCAGGTTCGTAAGCAAAATAACTGCTGTTATAAGACACTAAGTTTTCAGGTGGCTTGTTACACAGCAGAAGGTAACTGGAGAAATAGGCCTAAATAGGGAGCAAATCATTCTGTTTAAGCTTGCCTATGTGCTTTCGTTGATTCAATTTCTTGGGCCTGAAAGACCCTTTATTTTCTTCCTCTCTCATTTCTTTCACTTGCCTAAACTTCCTGCTTAGCCTTCTTGAATCACCTCAGGTCTTAATGTCTTTAGGAAGTCAGCCATAATCCTAGTCAAATGCCCTGCCTATGTGTGTAAACCTCAGTAACAGTCCTAGCCACATGGGCTATCAGGGTCCATTTAAGTGTCTGATGTCTACATCTTATTGGTGCATTCATCTTTGTATTATTCATCTTTGTATCATTAATCTTTGTACACCCAGGGACTCACATAGTGCCTGGCTCCACCATCTACTACCTGTGTGAACTTAGCCAAATTAATAAGCATATCCAAGACTCCCTTTCCTTATCTGTGAAAGGAGATAAAAGTTCCAACTCATAATGTTTTGTGAGGATTAGAGGGTAAAGTCATCTAAGGTGCTGACGCATAGTAAATGCTACATAAATGTAGCTATTACAGTTATTAGAGTAACCTCAAAATAGGAGAAACAACAGCATTCCAGAACACATATCCAGCAAATGATATTTTGAGATACATTTGTCAGAGTTCTTGACCCCGCTTTCCTGTTCCTCTGTAGGGCAGCGTGGAACCCATTACCTTTTTTCCGTAGTATAATTTTCTTTGTACACCACCCACAGAGGGAGGACATGTGTAGCTTTGAAAGGGAACATCAATTGAATTGATGAATGGATTTTGAAACGTAGAGCCGAGATGAAATTTTTGGAAGCCAAGTGCTTGAGACAGATAAGGTGCTTTAAAGTTCAAGTGCTTGGCTTTGGATATCAGAATCCAAAGTCCTGAGGTAATAAGGTATGGAGATTATGCCAAAATCAAAGAATGTATGATGATGTAAGAGTTAATGAGAGAGACCCAAATCCTGCCCTGTATTCCCTCACTCCCACCTCCCAAGCAGAAGGGAATTGGTTCATCATGTCCCAGGGTTCCAAGGTGTAGCCAGGGGAGACTGGAATACTGTTAGAAGCCCCTTGGTAATCTTGGGGCTGGAGTAGCAGACCAGCCATGGCCTGATGAAGTGCCTGATCTAATAGCTCTGAGGATCTCCTCAGAGTTTTGTGTACCCCAAGGGTGAGAGAAAGGACCCAGTGGAGGTGCAGAAAGAGATCCAATGTAATTGAAAGAACTTGGGGCATAAAAGGAAGACATGGGGAGAGAGAGAGACAGAGAGAGTGTGTGTATGTGTGTGTGTGTGTGTGTGTGTGTGTGTGTGTGTGTGTGTGTTTGCATGTGTTTGCTAGAGGCCATTTAACATCAGCACCTGCCAACCCATGAGAAGCACCTATTGAAGAGATTTACAGCTCAGCAGATACCAGACACTGTAATAGTTACTTTTTTCTTGGTATGATTGGTGTAAATTCCCAGGTGTGGGTAAGTGAGTAATTTGAATACAATTTATTTAGGCAGAAGCTCATTTTTTCTTCAATTACTCCGCCTTTAGAACAGAAGGGGTCCTTTAGTCTTCAAGTGAATGGACAGCATGGTAATGTCCAGCCCGTTGCAGCAGCAGCCCTCTGCGAGCTCAGTGGATTTAAGGCAATCTAGTGACCATTTCCTGTTGATGGCCCTTCCAACAGCATGAATCTCTTAAGTGTGGTTTCCCAACAGTCTTAGCCAGCTGCTCCCCAAGAAACCATTGCACAGGCTTTTGTGGAGGCCAGCGGAAATATCCCTCTCCTGGAGACGTGCTGCTTCGTTAGGACTTGCAGCCCTCAGCAACGTCGACCTTCTTAGCACTGTAATCTGGAAAAGCACATGCTGTTCTCAACGATCTTGGCAACAGGCTTTATGAGAAAATTTTGTGGAAGTTGTCTTTTCCAGTTATAGCTAAACCACCAGGGTCAGTTTCTACTTTGCAGTCAAGATCCACTGATGAATATAGTTGCAAAGCCTGCAGTATCCAGAAATAAAATGCTCTAAACTCTGAATCTTGTGCAATTCAGAAGAGAAACACTATAGGGGAAGTAGTCTAGGGGAGCAGTTCTAAGAGGGGGTATTTATCAGATTGTCTCGTTTATTGTCCTAGCTCCAACAAGTTACCAGCTCTAAGGTCTAGAAAGGTATTTTACTTCTCCGTTCTTCAGTTTTGTTTTCTAGAAAATAGACAAACACTTTCTTGGTGGGATTTTGGGACTAAATGCATACAGAACACAGTGACTGGCATTTTGTGAGTTCTCAATGAATGTTGGCTATTGTTATCATGTTTATTATTATTTCTAGCATTGATGGTGGCAGAAAATGTTGGCTGCCTACCTGTAGACACATCCTGCTTCTCTATCTTCCTTTTAATCTGAGCACTGATTTTGTGTATTTATCTGGGAGCTGTGTGCTGATAAATCTTGACTGAAAACTTCTCACTAATAAGTAGTTCCCCTCTGTTTCTGATGGTATTTCCCCACCTGCTTGAAGGTAGCCATGGCCAGATGACTTGCTGTGGCCAAAGAAATAAGAGAGATGATACTTGTCACCTCAATCATTGACACTCCAGAAAGTCCCAAGAGAGAACAATGGGTACAGAAACCCCTGCCAAAATGTGATAGACATATAGCATGAATGAAAAATAAACTTTTCAGCTTCAAACCACTGAAGTAATTGGAATGTGTTTGTCATCTGTTACCATAGCTTTACTTGGTCCATCCCAACTCATATAGACAAGCTAACTGCATAAAACCTATTTCACTCGTAGATAACTATTTTGTATAGCATACTTATGTCATTTTAAAAGTTCATTTTATTTTCTTCAAAAATTATTTTTACAATCAACTGTTTTTTGTGTAAATTCCTAGAAATTATTAATTCATAGTTGTTTTGTTCATATCATGTCACACTGATTTTAGCTTTTGCATTGTGAGTTTTGTGGCTATTATTTCTAACAAGCTCAATTTGCTTGTGTCAAAATTTGCAGATATAAATTCTGATATGAAGATGTGAGTCTTCTTTAATGTTCTAATCAATAATAAAGTTTTATTAGAAAGGGAGCAGTACATAGAGCAAACTCAGGGACTAGATTGATGGATTCCAAAACTGCCTCTGCCACTGCCAGCTGTGTTACTTGGGATAAGTTTCTTAACTTTCTCTGTTTTACTCCTCTCATCTATTAAAAAACGGGGATAATTTTAGCATCTAACGCATAGGATGTTTTTACAATGTCCCGTGATAAGTCTGTGATTAATCCTATGATGAGAGTTAACACATGCATACCTCATTTTATTGCATTTGCTTTATTGCGCTTCGCAGATAATACATTTTTTACAAGTAGAAGATTTGTGGCAACTCTGTGTTGATCAAGTTTATCAGCACCATTTTTCCAACAGCATTTGCTCACTTCCTGTCTCTGTGTCACATTTTCTAATTCTTGCAATATTTCATATGTTTTCATTATTATATTTGTTATGGTGATCTGTCATCAGTAATCTTCGATCTTACTATTATAATTGTCTTGGCATTTTTTAGCATTAAAGTATTTTTAAATTAAGGTATGTACATTTTTTAGACATAATGCTGTTGCATACTTAATAGATTACAGTATAGTGTAAACATAATTTTTATAATATGTACTGGGAAACCAAAAAATTTGTGTGACTCACTTTACTGCAATATTCACTTTATTGCAGTGGTCTGGAACTGAACTCGCGATATCTCTGAGGTGTGCCTGTAAACTATGCTTTTTTAAAGCTCTCAGAGTAGTACCTGGAACTATAGAAGCCGTATAAGTATTTTTAAGTGAAAAGATACTGAGGCTTAACTACTGTTAACTTTAATTTTTTATTGTTTATTTGTATAAAGTACAGTTGTTACTTGCTGTGCTTTTGTAGCTATATATTCTATCAATAAGATACGTTTTAGTCAGTTTTTAATCTATAAAACATTTTACCGTGAATAGAATATTTATATTGATTATTTCTACTAGTAATATTTATTATAAATTATATAAAATGTTATATTTATTTTTTATTTTTATTTTATTTTATCTTACTTTTGGCTGCATTGGGTTTTTGTTGCTGTGCACGGGCTTTCTCTGGTTATGTCGAGTGGGGGCTACTCTTTGTCGTGGTGCACGGGCTTCTCATTGCAGTGGCTTCTCGTTGCGGAGCATGGGCTCTAGGCGTGTGGGCTTCAGTAGTTGTGGCATGCGGGCTCAGTAGCTGTGGCACATGGGCTCTAGAGCACGGGCTCAGTAGTTGCAGCACGTGGGCCCTAGAGCACGTGGGCTTCAGTAGCTGTGGTATGTGGGCTCAGTAGTTGCGGTGCGCAGGCTCTAGGGCGTGCAGGCTTCAGTAGTTGTGGCACGTGGGCTCAGTAGTTGTGGCATGCAGGCTCAGTAGTTGTGGCTTGTGGGCTCTAGAGTGCAGGCTCAGTAGTTGTGGTGAACAGGCTTAGTTGCTCCGCGGCATGTGGGATCTTCCCAGACCAGGGATTGAACCTGTGTCCTCTGTATTGGCAGGCGGATTCTTAACCACTGCACCACCAGGGAAGTCCTCTGCATCCTCTTTTAAATCATAAACTTCTCAAGGTGAGAGGCGGGGTCTGGTTTCAAGAGGTGTCTCCAGCTTTGAAGATCATGTCTGGCCTTAGTAGACCCCAATACTTCCTGAATGAGCAAATGAGCGAAGTATTTTTCTCATTAAACACTCAAAAGGCTGAAGTTGAAACTTCCCTTGTGGCACAGTGGTTAAGAATCTGCCTGCCAATGCAGGGGACACGGGTTCGAGCCCTGGTCTGGGAAAATCCCACATGCTGCGGAGCAACTAAGCCCATGCACCACAAGTACTGAGCCTGAGCTCTAGAGCCTGTAAGCCACAACTACTGAAGCCCACATGCCTAGAGCCCATGCTCCACAACAAGAGAAACCACCACAATGAGAAGCCCATGCACCGCAACAAAGAGAAGCCCCCACTCAGTGAAACTAGAGAAAGCTTGCGTGCAGCAACAAAGACCCAGAGCAGCCAAAAAAAAAAAAAAAAAAGCTGAAGTTGTATGAAGTATAGTAATTTCCCCAAAGTCAAACTGCTAATAGGTGGCATAGTTGATGTGACACTCAAAGACTGCTGACTCCCTAAGGATTTTTCCAATACTTTACTTGTCAGGGGTAAGAAGATGAGCTGCAGAATAAGTTACTGCCATTGTGTAATCCCTTATCAGATTTAAGGTCTCAGCAGCTTGGGGCTGACCTAAGGTGGCATATAACTGTGCAAAGTCCCCTGATACATGTTCTAAAGGGGAAAGGGAAGGGAACCTTGAGGTCAAGAGGGGCTTCTAGAGAGTAAGATAACACATGTGTTAGTGAAATGGAGCAGGACCCTATGGTCCTTGCTGCCCCATGTCCTCAGCCTGCCTTTTCTCTGTGGAAAAACTTTAGCCCAAAATAAGTTTAATCAGAGAAGTGAGAAAATGCAGAAACAAAGGAAAACAGTCAAAGGAGACCAAATAATAGTAGTTTAGTCATTAAGCATAGTCAAGGACCTTTAGTTCTTCCTTAAGGGGTATGAATAGTATTCTGAGCCATATCCTGTGAGCTGTCTTATAGATAATGAAACCCCCACCAGGTAGAAGAAGTTAACTACTTGATGACCAGGCTGTAGCCATGACATAAGCTGCCACAGTTCCGAGAAGTGGCCTCAAAGGAATGGAAACAAACGAACCTGGAACTGAAGATTAACTGTACCTAAAACAATCAAGATGATGCTGGTCAGACCACTGAGGACCAATTTCAAGATGACTGCAGAGCTGATTGTATTGTTTCTGCATGTAGCCCCCTCCGTCTGTCTATAAAAGCTCTTGCCCCCTAATTGTCGGGGCAGGGGGAGTCGGCCTTTGGACAGATGTCCACCCTCCCCCCGCAACTGGTTGCCGTCATCCAAAATAAAGCAAACTTTCCTTTCCACCAACCTGGCCTCTTTATTGGCTTTTGAGCGGCTAGCAGCCAGACCCCACTTTCGGTTACATTAGGAAATTGTCATATTCTTGAAAACAATGGCACATCTAGGATTTGTAGAATATTGACTCAAAATGTGGTTTAATCTCCTTAGAAGTTAAAGTATTTAAGAATGTGAGATACTTAAGTATTTTATTCTTTGATTATTTTAAGAAACATCTCTGATATCAGATTGCAAGCCCAGTTAACTGGTTAACTGGTTGACCCCAGTTAAATATTCCTGTTGGCTCACGTCTTCCACCCACACCCCCATCCAATTTCCATAGAAAAGGTCTCTTTAATGTCTTTTGTTCATGACATGTCTGTGTCGTTTCTACAATTTTTTGTGGAGTAATAATCATGTTCCTCCTTGTTTTACGAATGAGAATTTTGAATGTGAAAACAAAAGATGAACTTTACTGATGCCTTAGTCTTTATCAACTTGATCAACACAAATGGTTTTTTTATGGTGAGTGGCACAGAAGACCCAAAGTGTCTTGTTTAATAGCTGAAACAACTCTTCAAGTCACTGATTGGTTTTCTTGTTTTATTTCCATTTAAAGTTCTCTAAGATAGGCTTCTTTTTTTTTTTGGCTGCTTTGGGTCTTTGTTGCTGCACAGGGGCTTTCCCTAGTTGTGGCGAGCGGGGGCTACTCTTCCTTGTGGTGCGCAGTCTTCTCATTGCGGTGGCTTCTCCCGCTGCGGAGCACAGGCTCTAGGCCTGTGGACTCAGTAGTTGTGGCTCGCGGGCGCTAGAGCGCAGGCTCAGTAGTTGTGGCGCACAGGCTTAGCCGCTCCGCGGCATGTAGGATCTTCCCAGAGCAGAGCTCGAGCCCATGTTCTTTGCATTGGCAGGCAGATTGTTGACCACTGCGCCACCAGGGAAGTCCCCTAAGATAGGCTTCTTGAAATTTGCCACTTCCCTCAAAATAGAAAACAAGCCAATAGAAGATGTTTCTCAGAAAAGCCAGCCACTAATGTGAGCAAACTCGATTTGAACATATTACTGTAAATTTACTTTGAAGAGTGATCTCATATTTAGCATGGACAACCTCTAAATGCAAAAGGTTGAGGGGATGCTGTTCAGAGAATAGTCTAACTTTTAGAGGAATTTCAGTCCCTTCCTGTTTTGGAGATACATAAAATATGCCAGTAAGTTGTGCTTTTGTTGACTTTGGTTAAAAGTCTGTTTGATGATAAGTATCTTTTCAGTTTCTTGGATGATTCATTTTGAAGTCTGGAATTAAGAAAGCATTGGAAAATATTGAGGAAAGAGAGGCTCACTACTTCTAGCTTTAGGGCATTTGACCTTCATCTCTTCCTTTCTCTTTTTAGGTTAATTTCTTAATCTTTAGGTAATCATATGTTGACAGTGAACATTCACCTCCAAAAAGCAACAGCAGCAGTTGTGAAATATCTCTTTATGTATAAGTATGTTCATAGCATGGGATCAGAATTAATTTGTTTTAAGATTAGACTAAGCAATATATGGTGTGAACTTCTGTGGGAACAAGAATTCTCAAGATTTCTTACTGAGAAAACCATTTCTGACCATTGCCTTAGATTGCCGTCATTGGTGTTCTAAGGAAGTTACCACTTCTTATTAACAGATATGGGGATCTGTGATGCCCAGCATACACACACACACACACAGAACATTAAATTAAGGTAAATTTAAAGTACTAAGAAAAATAAACTTATAAGCATAGTTGTTAAGATACTTACAGGATAAAATCAAGTGTTCTCCAAGACTTAAAGTCATGTCAATTTCTGTTGTTGGTCTAAAATATAGCATTTTTTTGTTACTTGGAAAGGCAAAATATTAAACCATTAGTTCTCATTAGCTCGATAACAAAATTTGTTAGATTAGCTGACCATTGCAAGGGCCCTGACAAAAAAGAACATGGAGCATATGAGTTTACTTAACTTTTTCTCTGTTGGGGCCTCAGAGAAGCTGAAGGAAAAAGAGCATCTGTGACAGTCTAGATTCTGTAGCTCTGAGAGGGGATTAATGGCTGGGATGAGGAGCCTTGAGTGGAAATTCCAGGAGGGGAGTGGTCAATGCTAATCAGCATTGTGACATTCTTTAACATTGTGCTGAGCTCCAGCCTACAGAGAAGGTACACCTCAAAGGAACAAATGAGACTTGAGTGTATTACTAGGAGTCACTAGAATTGTGTGAGGTCATAGCAACATCCCTGCCATTTTCTCTTTGTCTGTCAGGCAGGTGGAAAAAGCATTGTGAAAAAGCAATTTGAACAAAAACAAAAATGGAGGGATGGTGATGGACTGAGAGAAAGAGGGCTTCCCATATAAAAACAGGAGGTGTTTGCAGTAATCAAAGGGGGTACGGAAAATGTGCTAAGCACTTCTGTAAGTGTTTTTCTCATGAAATCCTTAAGATAAACCATATGAGACGGATCCTATTTTCATCTCCCTGTTATAGAGGAAAACACTGAGGATTAAAGATATTGAGTAACTTTTCCAGGGTCTTTAGTGTCTTTAAAGACATATAAAGACAAATAAAGCTGGTAAGTTGCAGAGCTAGGATTAAAATCTAAGGACGGGCAAGGCAGTTTTAATTAAATATTCAGAGGAGGAACATGATTTAAATGGGAGTTAAAAAAAATTTTGTAGCTCTGGAGAGTAGAAATAGTAGAAGTAGGAATGAAAGGGAAGTTAGACAAAAAGGTAGATTTCAGTACATCATTAGGAAGGGCTTTCTGAAGTTTGAATTAATTCAGGGAAAAGGTGTCTTTGTGTAACAGTGAGCTTCCTAATACTAGACACATTAAAGTGGAGATTAGATGACTAAATGTTAGAGAAGCTGTAGAGGAATTTCAGATATGAGTGGGAATGATAAACAGGTGAACTTCAAATCCCTGTGACTGAAAATTACCACCCTTGGAGTTCCTTAACGCCAGCATTCATATGTATTTTTGGGCCTAGAAAGTAAGAGTTTAATCTCAAGTAATTCTGATCTTCCTAAGAGACAAAACAAAAAAGGAAAATGTATCCTCAAGTTGATAAACAGGTAGAAAATGAGTTTATCAGTGCAAGTGAACCTTTTCTTTGCTCTCATCTCAGAGGGCAATTGAATGCAAGTGTCTGTATTTGGTTGCTGGTGTCAATCAACGAAAGAAGTATGGCATAGCAGGGACTTTAAAATGATTTTAAATTATAAATATTGTCAGTCTTGCTTGCATTTGTATCTGTGTGTCATTGATCATCACAATTTTTAATGGACATCCAGGGCCCAGTTTCTGACACATGCTTAGGGTTCCTTGGGCCTGAGAGACATAGTCTTTAAAAATCATGTATTTATCACATATTTATGTTTTCTGAATTGAATCAAATAATAATGATGCCTCATTAGCACTGTCTCTGTATAGCTTTAACAACAAAATGTTAAAATGAATGAATAGTTCTCAATTCAGTTGAGATCTTGAGCTCTTTAAAATCCACAGTGGCACAGTAGTCACAGCAGGTGGAGGATTAAGGGTGCTTCCTGTCCCATAATTATTTGTGAGCTGGATCTGCTCCTTTTTGAATAAGAAAAGACCTCGTCACCCACTCTCTTTGAAAGACTTTTCTTATGTATTTACACAGAAGATTTTGGAGGAATGAGACCTATATAATCAGTGATAGGCTAACTTTATAAGACAAAGACAAAAAAGGAATCATATTTAACACTGCTTGGTTGAACAAAATAAAATAGTGAGCATATGACTTACGGGTTATATATCTTATAGCAATGGACTGTTATCCAGCTAATGGAGAAGTGAAGTAAGTTGAATATGATGTAGATAAGGAGAGTAAAAACATTATTTATTCTAATTTTTTGGCAATTAAATTTAAAAAATTCCTTATTGATAATGTTCCTAAGGAATAAGAAGACTTTTACCCACAAAAATCTAATGCATATTTATTGGGAGTGAGGCTTACTAATTTAGTTCAATTAAACAAATTAAAAAAAAATTATTCTGCATGAAATCCTCGATTTGACCCTGAAGAAGACATAAAATCGAACATAATATCCAGAACTTCAAGACGTTTACCATCTAGTACAGAATCAATCAAATGAGCCAATAACTCTAATAAAAGGCAGTATATTACACATATTGTAACTGAGGTATAAACAAAGTTCAGCGAGATTCAAAGGAGAGAATGCTCACTTCTGTTTGGGGTTGGAAAAACATACGGCTTCATGGAAGAAATGACATTTGAAAAATAGATGGAATATTTATAGGTGAAAAGAGGGAGAGAGGGCATACCAGGGAGACAAAGGATTAAAAGCAAGATGATAGGCAGGTGAGTCAGTTCTGAGAAAGTGTGCCAGCTAGAGTGGAGTACAGGTATGTAAGGAGGTGAGAAATAGGAAATAATACAGGAGATTCAGGCTGACGCCAAACATGGTGAATTTCCTGTACTAGGCTGACAGGTGTACATTTATTTTCACGGGTGATGAGGTTGTTAAAATGTGTAGAGTTGAGGGATGGTACGGTCATAGGGCTGCCCAGTATTGTGTGCAGATTGTCCACTGAAAATCTTAGAGGGTGCCATTTACAAGATAACTCTGTATATTTCTGTATTTATTATGACCAGTCATTGTAAATATGTTATGACAGGTTTCCTGACAGATAAGTCAAGTCTGTTGAAGATGGGGTGTCTTTTCTGATTTGTACAAAAGCACCAGATGGGCTAGTGGTAGCCTGGGACAGCTGTGCTGTAGGGAGACATATCTTATCGCAGAATATAGGACCAATTGCTTCAAGGAGAGACTGAGGGCTTTGACAATAGTAGACACAAAAATAGGAACTTAGCTTGGTAAAGACAGGCTGATGTAGCATCTAGATGGAAGAAGGACGCATACATGACTTCAAAGACAGATGACAGATAGTGGTGGCAAATAGGAAACAGAAAAGTGAGAAAGGAGGTTTCTTAAGATAGGGGAAAGGGAAGTAGATGGAGGGCAGAGATGAGAGGCTCCATTTTTTTTTTTTTTTTGCGGTATGCAGGCCTCTCACTGTTGTGGCCTCTCCCGTTGCGGAGCACAGGCTCCAGACGCGCAGGCTCAGCGGCCATGGCTCACGGGCCCAGCCGCTCTGTGGCATGTGGGATTTTCCCAGACTGGGGCACAAACCCGTGTCCCCCCTGCATTGGCAGGCGGACTCCCAACCACTGTGCCACCAGGGAAGCCCGAGAGGCTCCATTTTGAACATTTTGGAGCCAGAGGTGTTAGCTGAACATCCAGTTGGAAGTGTCAACTGTTAGGTTGAAAAGCTGAAATGTTGGTCTGGAGGGCAGGGCGGGAGTTGGGCTAGAGTCAGCCACATCAAAATGATCGCTGAGATAACAGGAGAGCCTTTACAGAGAGACAAGTGGAATACAACTGGTGTCAGAAGCAATAATCCTTCTTATCACATTTTGCTCTCTAACCCCAAAAGAATTAGGGATAAATCTTGCAAAAGGAGCCTGTTTTCTTAGTACTGTGGTTGTTGGATAATGTGTTTCCTTTCCAATTCCTGCCAACCATCAAACACAGTCAGCATGTCAGCTCTTATATGTAAACATGTAATTTTTTTCATTACAAGATTAGATAGGAGTGTTGGCAGGAGAGGTTTTCTGACCAAAGGTAGAATCACTGATGACTTGGTAATATTTTAATGGAGAAATAGAGGCATAGAAATCAGTTATAAAATCCACTCAACTTGTCACTCAAGAAAGTAAGAAATGGCAAAAAACATACAAAAGTATTTTTCTTTGACCTTCTTATGTACTCTATGTGGCTCCATATTTTTATCTCGGTGTTTTTCAACATGATATATGACAAACCCACAGCTAACATCATACTCACTGGTGAAAAGCTGAAAGCATTTCCTCTAAGATCAGGAATAATAAAAGGATGTCCACTCTTGCCACTTTTATTCAACATAGTTTTGGAAGTCCTAGCCAGAGTAGTCAGAGAAGAAAAAGAAATAAAAGGAATCCAAATTGGAAAAGAAGAAGTAAAACTGTCACTGTTTGCAGATGACATGATACTTACTATACATAGAAAATCCTAGAGATGCTACCAGAAAACTACTAGAGCTCATCAATGAATTTGGTAAAGTTGCAGGATAAAATTAATACACAGAAACATGTTGTATTTCTATACACTAACAATGAAAGGTCAGAAAGAGAAATTAAGGAAACAGTCCCATTTACCATCGTATCAAAAAGAATAAAATACCTAGGAACAAACCTACCTAAGGAGGCAAAAGACCTGTACTCTGAGAACTATAAGACTCTGATGAAAGAAATCAAAGATGATACAAACAAATAGAAAGATATACTGTATTCTTGGACTGGAAGAATCAATATTGTGAAAATGACTATACTACCCAAACCAGTTCACAGACTATGCAATTCCTATCAAGTTACCAATGGCATTTTTCACAGACTAGAATAAAAAAAGTTTTAAATTTGTATGGAAACACTAAAGTCCCCAAATGGTGAAAGCAATCTTGAGAAAGAAAAACAGAGCTGGAGGAATCAGGCTCCCTGATTTCAGACTCTTCTACAAAGCTGCAGTCATCAAAACAGTATGGTACGGGTACAAAAACAGAAATGTTGATCAATGGAACAGGATAGGAAGTCCAGAAATAAACCCACGCAGATATGGTCAATTAATCTATGGCAAAGGAGACAAGAATATACAATGGAGAAAAGACAGCCTCTTCAATAAGTGGTGCTGGGAAAACTGGATACGTACGTGTGAAAGAATGAAATCAGAACATTTGCTAACACCATACACAAAAATAAAGTAAAAATGGATTAAAGACCTAAATGTTAAGACCAGATACTCTGAAACTCCTAGAGGAAAATATAGAACACTCTTCGACATAAATTACAGCAATATCTTTTTGGATCCATCTCCTAGAGTAATGGAAATAGAAACAAAAATAAACAAATGGGAACTAATTAAACTAGAAAGCTTTTGAACAGCAAAGGAAACCATAAACAAAACAAAAAGACAACCTATAGAATGGGAGAAAATATTTGCAAGCGATGTGACTGACAAGGGATTAATCTCCAAAATCTACAAACAGCTCATACAGTTCAATATCAAAAAACAAAAAACAAAAACAAAATACAAAAAAAACAACCCAATGAAAAAATGGGCAGAAGATCTGAAAAGACATTTCTCCAATGAAGACATACACATGGCTCATAGACACACCTAAAGATGCTCAGTATTGCTAATTATTAGAGAAATACATATCAAAACTACAATGAGGTATCACCTCACACCAGTCAGAATGGCCATCATTAAAAATCTACAAATAAATGCTAGAGAGGGTGTGGAGAAAAAGGAATCCTCCTACACTGTTGATGGAAATGTAAATTGGTACAGCTACTATGGAGAACAGTATGGAGGTTCCTTAAAAAACTAAAAATAGAGCTACCATATGATCCTGCAATCCCACTCCTGGACATATATCCAGAGAAAATTTGAAAAGATACATGCACCCCAATATTCATAGCAGCCCTGTTTACAATAGCCAAGACATGAAAGCAACCTAAGTGTCCATCGACAGATGACTAGATAAAGAGGATGTGGTATATATATATATATATATATATATATATATATATATATACAATGGAATATCACTCAGCCATAAACAAGAATGAAATAATGCCATTTGCAGCAACATGGATGGACCTAGAGATTATCATACTAAGTGAAGTAAGTCAGCCAGAGAAAGCCGAATATCATATGATATCACTTATATGCAGAATCTTAAGAAAATGATACAAGTGAACTTTCTTACAAAACAGACTCACAGACATAGAAAACAAACATGACTATCAAAGGGGAGAAAAGGAGGGATAAATTACGAGTTTGGGATTAAAATATACACACTAATATATATAAAATAGATAACCAACAAAGACCTACTGTACATCGCAGGGAACTATACTCAATATCTTGTAATAACGTATAATGGAAGAGAATGTAAAAAAAGAATATATAATATATATGTATATAATTTCAATAAAAATTAAAGAAATCTGGTACTAAAGTTAATTTATGTTTCATCAGGCCAAAAAATTGATGATAAAAGATAGTCCAGAAGTACACTGGGTGGCAGATAAACAATTAGGAGATGAAAATGTTTGCCTTATGTAAGTCTTATGTAGAGAATGAAGGCTTATTTTAATGGCTGTCATGGGCTTGTCTTCTCATGTTTTTAGACTGGCAGGGATATTTCCTCGTATTAGTGCTCTCATATTTACTTTGTTAGGATGATCTCAGAAGCCAAGAAGACATCAGTGTTCTGAAAGTTAGGTGGAAGTTGACATTTAAATACAATCTATTCTCAACTCATCCTATCCCCTATTTTATGCTGTATTAATGGACACCAGTGTCCAATGTAATCTGGGAGTTATAAAAAATTGGTTCTTCTTTGTCTTCAAGGAAAGTTAAAAAAAAAGGGGAGCAACATATAGGTCATCATCACTATTTCCTTGGTGTTATCATTTTAAATACTAATATGACATTGCTTTGTTTCCTGAACTTTTCAGGGAGGTAGAAAAATATTGTGTGCCAGTATCTCTAGGTTGATAGAGGAAAAATTGATATTATATCGATCTATTTGAAATTTAACATTCTGATCACCTCACTTGAATGTTCTATTATAGATATTCAGTTCTGTAGCTGATATTCCCATTGAACTAGAATGGCTTTTTTCTTTAATGTAGTAAGTATTTAAGAATGTTATTAGTGTAGTAGAGAGATTAAATGAAATATTTAGTAAGCACTTTAACCTACAAATAGAAATATGTAACTTTTAAAATAATGTTTAATGTAGATCAATATCTGTAAGATAAAATTGTGGAAAAAAATTTGGGCCTTTGTAAACAGTATTTGGGGTGTAAAGTTCATGAATTTGATTGTACATTTAAAAATACAATGGTTGGAAACATCAAATCTGTATAAACAAAGATGTTCTAATGGATATGGTGAACTGGTCTCTCAGATTATATTTAAATTTGAACAATCTCATTTTCTCATCCCTTTAGAAATTGTTCTATATTATTATCCTATAATTTTCTATTTTATAGATTGAAAAATGTGCCAGATCTTATATTATTGAAAAGGGAATATATTTAGTACATAGCTCTTCATAAATTACACAAAGCTGTGAATTGGGTTGTTTTCCTCATTTCTGTGAATTTACATTAATAGAAACTAAACCAACAAATAAACACGCACATTAATATTCACTTAAATATACCATTTAGCCTCTTAAATTAAAAATAGCTCTTGAGCTGTATTTTGTCAAGAATATATTTATTTAGTTAATGCAGCTTACCCAGCTGGTCTTTATAAATATTTACTGATATCAGTGACAACTGAGAAAATTAGTCAGTGTGTGCAAGAATATAATTTTCTTAAGAATTTAAATCAGGTAAAAATTCAGAAGAGAAAATAAATGGCTGTTGAGTGTATTATAGAAATGACTGTAAAATGAACCTGGAAAAGAGAAAATATATCTGGTTTCCAGGGGTCAGAATTAAATTGCCTTTTCATTTAGAATATTAAAAAAAATCTTTTGAAATATTTCTACAATTCTTTTAAATTTCATTTAAAAATACTTAGGGACTTTCCCAGTCCAGAGTAAGTCTGGAGGGCAGAATATTAAAACCTTTTGAGGAAAAGTTTTGCTTTCAGACTTCCCCAAGGATGTGGTGAAATCTCTTGGGAACAGTCTTGCAGAATTATAGAGATGTTGTTCTTCCAAGCTTTCACTTGGCCCTGACAGCCTGCTTTTTGATGTTTTTTTCCTGCTACTGAGTAAAACGTAGAATAGCTAACCAATCAACTAACCAAACAAACAAACAAAAGCTGCATCTGTAGAAATGTATAATTTGTGAAATTGCCTATAGTGAATGCCTCAAAAATATGGTTTGAAGCGTAAGTGGCTGGTGATGCTGAGAGCAGAAAATAATTACATTCTCCTGTTTTCCCTGGTTGACAGCATATGACCTGAACTATTTGTCCATAGCTCTTCTGTTTTTCTTTAGGAAAAACCACATGTACAATTAACTAGGAGATTAAACTGTGTGCTTGATATGGATTGAATTGTATTCTGCCTAAATTCCTATGCTGAAGTCGTAACCCCCCATTACCTCAGGATATTACTGTATTTGGAGGTAGGGTTTTTAAAGAGGTAATTATGGTTAAGTGAGGCTATTATGGTGAGCCCTAATCCAATCTGACTGGTGTCCTTATAAAAAGAGATTAGAACATACAGAGAGCAACATCAGGGATGCATGTGCACTGAGAAGAGGTCATCAGCAGGCCAAGGAGAGAGACCTTGGGAGAAACCAAACCTGTTGACATCTTGATCTTGGGCTTTCAGCCTCCAGAATTGTGAGTAAAAACACCAGAATGTGGTATTTTGTTATGGCAATCGTAGCAAACTAATACAGTGATAATAATGAAGTAAGTACTAAATCTTTGAAGAGAAAAAGCATTGAGTCATTTAAATCTATTATAAAGGTACACATCCTGACATCTGAACTACAGGCTCCTGTATATATTGGTACTCATGTAACAATTCTAGTTTTCTCTCATGTTATTCTCATTTAACACATATAACTGTTGATACTTGTTTATCTGACCACTTCCTTCGTTCCACCTGGACTGCTTACTGTTTATTCCTTTCAGCCACCTCCAAGTGCATGTTGCAGGAAAACGTCTGTGAAAAAAAACTGGTCATAAAAAAAAAAAAAAAAAACTGGTCATGAGTTCTCTCTCCACTTTTAAAAACTTGTAAAAAACACATGACATAAAATTCATCATCTTTACCACTTTTAAGTGTACAGTTCAGTAGTGTTAAGTGTGTTCATATTGTTGTGCAATGGATCTGCAGAAATTTTCATATATGGCTTTTCATATATGACCTTTATTATGTTGATATTATTTCCTTCTATTTCTAGTTTGTTTTAAAATCATAAATAATTGTTTTATTATCATTAATTAAAAAATGATTAAAAATGACTAAAATGATTAAAAAATGATTAAAAATGATTAATTAAAAAAATGATCTCAGTTGATGCAGGAAAAGCCTTTGAATTTTGTCAAAGGCTTTTTCTGCATCAACTGAGATCATTTTTTGTCCTTCATTTTGTTCATGTGGTGATCACATTTGATTGATTTTTGTATGCTGAACCATCTTTGCATTGCAAGAATAAATACCACATTTTTTGTTTGTTTGTTTGTTTTTTTGCAGTACACGGGCCTCTCACCGCTGCGGCTTCTCCCGTTGTGGAGCACAGGCTCTGGACACGCAGGCCCAGCAGCCATGGCCCACGGGCCCAGCTACTCCGTGGCATGTGGGATCCTCCCGGAACGGGACACGAACCTGTGTCCCCTGCCTCAGCAGGCAGACTCCCAACCACTGTGCCACCAGGGAAGCCCAAATATCACGTTTTTAATGCACTGTTGAATTTGGTTTGCTAGTATTTTGTTGAGGATTTTTGCATCAGCATTAATCAGAGATAATGGTTTTTAAGTTTTCTTTTTTTGTAGTGTGTTTTCTGGCTTTGGTATCAGGGTAATGCTGACATCATAAAATGAGTTTAGAAGGGTTCCCTCTTCTGTTTTTTGGAAGAGTTTAAGAAGGATTGGTATTAATTCTTCAAATGTTTGGTAGAATTCACCAGTGAATCCATCTGGTCCTGGGTTTTTCCCTTGTTGAGAGGTTTTTGATTACTGATTCATCCTCCTGACTAGTTATAGGTCTGTTCATATTTTCTGTTTCTTCATAATTCAGTCTTGGTACCTTGTATGTTTCTAGAAATTATCCTTTTCTTCTAGATTGTCCAGTTTATTGGTATAATTTTTCATAATAGTCCCTTGTGATCTTTTTTATTTCTGTGGTATTAGTTATAATAATGTCTTCTCTTTTGTTTCTGATTTTAGTTGAGTATTCTTTTTTTCTTTGTTAATCCTCCTGTAGATCACAGATCCTTTTCTCATTCTTTTTCAAAAGAATCATGAACTCTAAGTTCACATGTATTATTAGTATTCACTGCTTAGGAATTTTAAATCTTGGTGCTGTTTTGTCTTATCATTCTTATATAATTCTCCTTTTAATTGTATGGCCCTTCTGTGCACACGTTTAACTCCATGAGGATAGATTACTTTCAGAAGCCTTTCATTTTTCGTTTCTTTATACATGACCATGGGTTGATACCTCACCAGTAGAATTTTTTCTTTAAGTGTTTTTCCAACTGTATTTTCTATTAAGTATAGTAATTTCATGGTCATTCCATATACTATGGGACATTATGATCATATATAACTCTCCTGTAAATTTAAAGAACTTGAGAAAAGTGAAAGCTTATTCATTCCCTGTATACCTGTTTTTAGTAGATGTGGTTTCAATTTTTAGGATGCAAGTGAATATAAGCTTTTTTTAAAATTCTTTCTGGATTGCTTTTCATGTGTGTTGGTTGGGAATGCTCTTGTTTGATTTACAGCTTGAGTACACATAGCTGAGTTTTAATTTTGATGTAATTAAGCTGTCTGAAAACAATTATAGCCATGGATAATGCATATTAGAATTTTTCTTATTAAATCCCAACCCAAAAGCAGTATTTGGCTTTATAAACAAAGGGAAAATCATTTGATTCCCATGATTGAAAACTATATACAGTGAATTTTATTGGCAATGTTGGTTAATCATTGATTGTCCTACAAATCATGGTGGGTAAAACATTTGTCTTTGGAGGGTGAGGAAAGGGAACTGGGTATAGAGTGAGGAAATATAGCATTATTGTACTTTCTTAAAGTTATACAAATATATTGCAAAACTAATAGTGAATTTAACAATTCCTACCTTAAACTTTATTTTCTAGCCCAAAGCTATTCAAGGCTAACATTGCAGGCATATGACTTAGAGTCAGATCAGCTTAGATTTGATTTACAGTTTCAACTTCTGCTGTGTCAACAAATAATCCCCAAATTTCAGAGGCTTACTGTAATAAACATTAATTTCTTGTTCCTGTTGCGTGAGGGCTGTGGGTTGGCTGTTGCTTTGTAGGTATCAGCTGGGCTTCATGTCTCTTCTAATTTCTGGGGCTTTCTCTTCTTATGGTGAAGAGAGGTCAAGGGGGTAGACCACACAAGTACATTGGACCCTCACATCCCATTAACCAAAGCAGGCCACATGACCTAGCCCCAAATCAGTGGGACAGAGAAGTGAACTTGGCCTCTAGGAAAGCATGGCAAGGGTGAGGAGGGAATGACATGAATAATTATTCAATCTACCACAAGAACCTGTCTTGGAAATACTGTGGACCCTTTCTGGGTAATCCCATAATAAGCTCAACTTGTCAGTTCAGACTAGAAAATTATTTCTAAGTCAGACAATTTTAGAAACAAAAGAATTTCTAAAGCAATGATTCTTTTATTCAAAGTGATATTGTATTTTGAGGCCCCAAAGTAGAAAGATTGAAGTGGGGTGGAAGACCCAATATCCTACTTGCTGACTGCTTCCTCTTTACCACCTTGCTTCCCCTCACTCTGGTTGCTGGCAAACCCTGAGAGGATTTTACAGAACATAATTTGAAAATCACCAGTGCAGAGTTTCTCAGTGCAGGCTTCACAGATGTTTAGGGATGTTAGGTTGTAAAAAATGTAAAATATTCTGTATAGGTTGAACAAAATTAAACAGAACTGCAGGAATTCTCAGAACTTTTACTGTGTTAATGTTCCTTGTGAATTTCCAAGAGGGCTATATAGGTCTCAGTATTGCCCAAACTTACTGTGAAGCAACTTAGTGCTTTGCAGTACATTTTATGAACTGCTATGCTAGACAACTGCTCTTTTATTAAAAAAATTATATGTGAGGCAGAGGCTTGAGACGGAGCAATTAGCTGAGTTTTTCTCATCTAGATAGTAGCAGAGATCAGATTAAAATTCTGGTCTCCCCCCTCCCTTTCCTGGAGTCATGTTGCTGAGTTTGTTCCTATGACCAGGACATACTTTCAAAGTGATGTCATGGCTCACAGGGTGTTTTAACCTTTGAGAACAATAGGCCTGGTGAATGCCTCTGTTAGGGTCCAATAAGAAAGAAATTGAAACTGAGTGACCATGAGTAATTGGTTTCACAAAGTGAATGAAGGATTGTATAATCTGATGTGAAGTAACTGTTGGGACAAATCGCTGCATGAGCAAATGCTCAGGGATTTTTTTTTTTTCTCTAGTGAATTTAAGGCTCTATTCATTAAGAAAATCACAGATATTGAAAACTGTGATTTTCCATTGTACGCAAACTCTGCTCCTTTCTTTCCCTTTATCTTTTGTTCACAAGTAAATGACTGTTGTGAATCTGTATAACGTATGTCCTAGGTTATTGTTTGAAAAGTTCTTTAAGAGTAATGATACACTACTTAGGGGCTAAATTTGACCCTAATTCTTTTCAAGAGTTTCATCGCTATTATACATTTAGAGGGAATAATCATCATCAATTGTATGTATCTAAGAAAAATCCATGAGGATAGAATGAAGAGAACCTTATCCTTATATAATTACCTGTGATTTAGAAATCCAAAATTTCAAGTGGATTAAGGTATCAAAAATATATTAGTAAATGGGAAATACCCAAAAGAATTAGGATGAACATTTGGAAGAAGTTGTTTCATGTTTCAAAATATCTGCAAAATACAAAAGTAGAGAAAAGAATAGCAAAATGAGTCTCGAGAAAGAGAAATACTTTTTAATTTAACCTAGATTGTTTCATAACTATTGAGTAAATACAACTTCAGATTTTCCTCCATTGTTCTTATAGACTAAGCATCCTGTTCCTTTTATTTTTTACTTGATAGATGAAAGATGCAAGTGTAGTGTTTATAGTTTTATGAGCACTTGCCTTAGACATCAATGATTCAAATTGCAAAAGAGCAAATTTAAAACTTTACAGGTGTGTGTAAATGAAGACCATATGTGAAGATAAAGCTATGATAAGAACACAGATTAAAGGATGACATTGATTTTTAAAATCTGCAGTTAAGATGAAACTTTATTTTAGGTAAATACAATGACGTCTCATTTCATTAGCTTTTGTGTACCTCTTGAATATTCTCCCATTATTTAAAATAAGTAACATGCTTGGCGACGGCTTACTCACTGATTCACAATTTTGTAAAAGCTGCTCTAAATTTTCCTTTTAAGATTTTGTTCTAGTGTGTCCCATAAAAGATGTCTATTTTCCTGGACTTGACTTTTTTCCCTCTCAGACTAAAAAACCCCAAACAAACCACTTTTAATTGACATTGACATATTATATACAAACAGAAAAGTTAGTACAAATCGTAAGTGTATACTTGGTGAAATTTTCACACATTTAACACACCATATAATCTGCACCCCAGGAGGACCCCTTCATATTTCCTTCTATATGCTTACAAACTTTTGTATATAAAAGCAAAATTTGTAGGCCCATTATCCTCTAGTTAGGTCATTCAGAGTTTAGAATTCTTACCCTCCTTTGGGAATTGACAGCATTGTGAATTTGATTGTACATTATACCCAAATAAGTTTGTCTGCTTATTCTGTAAGTGCTGTTTGAAATTACTCTGATATTTTTACCAGAGCTAGGTGCATCCACTAGCACTCAGAATTCTTCTATCAACTTGGTAGCCTCTGATCTTGAACATAGGTGCCTATTTGAGTCTGCCTGTTTGCCCAGATTTTAGCTGTTATATTCAGATTGCATAAATAGTAACCAAGATTAAATATTGATGTTTTAGAAGTAGATACACCTATGTATAAGTCGTATATGGGATTTTCTCTTCCCTCCTTATCTTCCGGGTCTCTTATGAAGGGTTAAGTCTTCTCTTACATGAGAGGAAAGGTCTTTAAGAATCCAGCAGTAGTGTGTTTTATTTCATGGCAAAACCAGTCTTTTGAAAGTTGATTTTAGTTGTTTGCCGTTTGTCATTGGACAATAATCCCTCTATAGTAATGTATCCGTATATCTTCTTATATATTACTATTGTACATCTATACAATCACATATATGATATATAATATTAAAGTTTAAATTTATTTAAAATATTCAAAAAGAATTTCTTATGTTTTTCTGTTGCATGTTCTTGGAATACACCTTCCTTAGAAAGATCATTTTTTGGTCTCTTAACCCAAAGTAGTTGGCCACCTGGCCCTATTGTGCTTTCTTAGGACAAGCCTTCTGTTCTTTTCCCGTGTAGTACTTACTGCAGTATGTAAGAAAAGATTTGAATTTGTTACTTAATGTCAGTAATAGTTTACAGAAGAGACCTATTTTGTTCATGGTGTATCTGTAGTGCTGAACACTATGCTCCTCATGTAGTGCAGATTCAGTAAATATTTTTTCATGAGTGAATGCTTGAACAATACGAGTATTGTCCTTTTAAATAAAGGACACCATAGGTATTGGGCCTCCTCCTTGCATAATGAGAGCCATCTGCCTTGTACTCAACCCTAGGTCCCTTGCTGACCTGAGTTTGAGCTTCAAGTTTCTCTTACTTCCTTCCCTCTGTCTCTGCCCTTGTGTGCCATTCAGAGAACCAGTCGCTGGTTTCTTCTCTCCATTGGATCATCCCATCTGGTATTTGGAGATGGAGGGTTACAGAAGTGCTGAATGCCCAGAGCCAATTCTGTGAGCAGCTGTGTCCATTTTTGTAAACCGAGAAGCAAGAAGGTTGAACTGCACTGTCCTAAGTCTGTTTCCTGTCATAATATACTTTCAAAACCCTAATAACTCTAGGGCTGAGCATTTGTTCTACTTTTCATAGCCATGGGCTCAGAGACTGGTATTTACCCTTGAGCCCTGACTAGGTGGCTGAGGTGCTACTCTATGCTGATGGACTTCTCTGGTTTTACCTGTCAGCCTCTCTACCAGAAGTTTGACCACTGCCATCACTGGATTTCCCATGACTGCTCAGCTTGTATTATGGATGATCAATGAATTGAGGTCAGATTCCCAGATGCGAACTGCTTACAAACTGTGGTGCCATAGTCCCTTGGATGCCATGCCTTGGCTACCAAATTATCATTCTGTTTGTTTTCACAGCTTGGTCTTTCCCTCCTCTAAGCAGTTCCAGATTCAAACTGTGTCTTCTTTGTCTACCTCTTGGGCAGCAGGGCTGTGCTAGGTGATGTTCAGAGATATGATATTCATGTTATTCATGTATTGTATTCTTCACCCCTGCCCCCATTCATGATCTATCATATAATAGGAAAGCACTCCAAACTCATTTACACTAAAGTGGAGTTGATTGATATCAGTAAAAAGATCACCATTTCCAGTAGTACCTATTTTTTGCCATGGTTCAGTTTTATACTATTAAGATGGAACTCTTAATAGTGGAAATACAAGCTTTTGCTTATAAATGGGCACTTGTTTTTCTGGGCAAGTGGCTCTCTTTGTTATTTCTGAAATGCACTCTGAGGTGACTGCCTCCATGGCCCAGGCTAAGGTGCTCTGTGGTTATGGCATTTGACCTATATTTTAATTTGAGACACCAAAACGGGCCTGTGTTTCCAGATCCCAGTTCCAGAGGAACTGTATTGGCCTAGTATTACCTATTTGCATATAAAAACAAATCCTCCAGAAGATAGCAATAAAGATTAAGCATGTGTGAGCTAGCAGAAACAATGTGCAAGGCATAGAGTCAGGTTTTGCAGCCTCAGGCAGGACATCTTACCTCACTCATCTAATTACGGAGTAGTTATTTAAAGGAAACACTGTATTTATTTATTACTGTTTTTCACATCTTTATCGGATTATAATTGCTTTACAATATTGTGTTAGTTTCTGTTGTACAACGAAGTGAATCAGCTATGTATATGAATCACCATATCCCCTCCCTCTTGAGCCTCACTCCCACCCTCCCTATACCAACCTTCTAGGTTGTCACAAAGCATTGAGAAACACTGTATTTAAATTGCTTCATTTGATAATTAAGTTATTAAAAAATAGAATTTTAGGAAATTGCTTAAATAAAATAATTGGTTATATTTGATTTTTTTCTTCCTTAGGGTGATCCTGGAACAGGTCCCCTCTGTTGTTCTGATGACTGTGCCAAGTTTTACAGAAGGCAAATTAATCAGCTTTTGTGAAAAAACACAAGCTATCATGTGCTGCTGAGATCAGGGTGAGGGAGGGTTATGGGAGTTGATAAAGTAAATAAGCTCAGGACAAAAATAAATGTACACTATGTAGAGTAAAAAAAAAATATTTTGTTTTAGGGGGATGTATTAGCATTACTAACATACTTTTTACAATTCTTTAAAGGAAATAATATGGTAGATACTGTCAATTATTTTTTCTAACACCCACTTCCACCCCTTCTCCCTTGGGCACTTCTCTTGAAGTTAAGCATGTGATCTATTTCCAGTTATTTTTTATATTGAGCTGCATGAGCTGTTTGTATATTTCAGAGATTAATTCCTGTTGGTTGCTTTGTTTGCAAATATTTTATCCCATCCTGAGGGTTGTCTTTTTGTTTTGTTTATGGTTTCCTTCGCTGTGCAAAAGCTTTAAGTTTAATTAGATGCCATTTGTTTATTTTTGTTTTTATTTTCATTACTCTAGGAGGTGGATCAAAAAAGACCTTGCTGTGATTTACGTCAAAGAGTATTCTGCCTATGTTTTCCTCTAAGAGTTTTATAGTGTCCGGCCTTACATTTAGGTCTTTAATGTATTTTGAGTTTTTTTTTTTTTTTTTTTTTTGTGGTACGCGGGTCTCTCACTGTTGTGGCCTCTCCAGTTGCGGAGCACAGGCTCTGGACGTGCAGGCTCAGCGGCCATGGCTCACGGGCCCAGCCGCTCTGCGGCATGTGGGATCTTCCTGGACCGGGGCATGAACCCGTGTACCTTGCATCAGCAGGCAGACTCTCAACCACTGCGCCACCAGAGAAGCCCTTGAGTTTATTTTTGTGTATGGTGTTAGGGAGTGTTCTAATTTCATTCTTTTATGTGTAGCTGTCCAGTTTTCCCAACAACACTTATTGAAGAGACTGTCTTTTCTCCATTGTATATTCTTGCCTCCTTTGTCATAGATTAGGTGACCATAGGTGTGTGGGTTTATCTCTGGGCTTTCTATCCTGTTCCATTGATCTATATCTCTGTTTTTGTGCCAGTACCATACTGCTTTGATGAGTGTAGCTTTGTAGTATAGTCCGAAGTCAGGGAGCCTGATTCCTCCAGGTGCGTTTTTCATTCTCAAGATTGCTTTGGCTATTTGGGGTCTTTGGTGTTTCCATACAAATTGTAAAATTTTTTGTTCTAATTCTGTGAAAAGTGCCATTGGTAATTTGGTAGGGATTGCATATTTCCAGTTAATGAAACCTGGGGATGGGGCTGGCTAAAGAACATTAACGTGATGATCAGAACTAAGGAAGTCATCTTGTAACCATGAGTTTACAAACATAAGAAAAAGGCTATGAGTCTAAGATGTGACTCTCATAGTGTTGAGTCATTGAGCCCATGTGTGCAACTGCCCACCTTCAGCAACTTGGTGTATGAGTTCAACGTGCAGTTACTCAGGAATTCTGGTACTTGCAGCCAAAAGCGTGGTTGAATACTATTATATGCTATGAAAGTTAAACTCATTATATTAAATTTCACCCTTACCACATGATGAGCCAAGTATTATGTGTGAATGAGGTAAAGAGATGTATGAATGAGGTACAGAGGTAAAGAGATTTGCTCTTCTGGGATCTTTACTGCATTAGAGTTGGAATTCAAAATCAAGTTGTCAGATTCTAGCACATAATGCTGATAAATACTCTGATGGAATTCATACAAACTATGTCTGTTTTGGAGTCCAGGTGCAGTAGAACATCCTTCATTAGATTTTTCCTCCCTAAATGGTTCCATGACAAAGTTACCCACATTTATGAAATTTTTACCTTTGAAAACAGAATGTAAAGATTCTCATCTTCAGAAAAAAGCACAGCAAAGAGAATGATGATCTAGATTAGGAATTTGATTTATTTTATGAGTCAGAAAGCACACAGAAATAATTGGTTTGAGTTTACTTAAAATTGCAGGTACATTTTGGAGAAGAGAATTGGTCAGAGCAGCTTAAGAAGCCTGGTAAGCAGAGAACTCATCTTGTTTTATTTAGGTTGTTTTGCTCATAAGCCCCACTAGTTTGTAGTGAAGTCAACTCCTACCCCAGGTGCTTCTTACTGATACAAGTTTGAAAAGCAGAAGGAAGAAGTGGGAATTTGAAATCTGGGGAGATGAATCTAAGAGAATGTGGCACTTTTAGTTTATTCTGCTCAGTAGGTGCCCTCAGTTTTTGCTCCAAGTAAATCACCACCAAATAAATGTTAAAGGCAGCTGCTCCCTTCCTTGGAGATGTAGTAAAGCTTTAAAAAACAGACAGAAAGTCAAGGCTGTCTCTGACTCTTCCTGGAGTGTTTAATGATTTTCTACTCTGAATAAAAAACAAAAAAACCCTTCATCTGTGCCTAGCAGCTCTTACCATGTTTTCACATTCCCTATTCCAAGGAGTTTTGAATTTTTTTCTTAGTTGGCCATTCTTTTTAAAACTTTGACTTCGGGATTAAATATTACAATTTAAAGATGTGAATTAGTTGGATGATTTAGGCAGGGAGGGTGTAGGATGGGCTGTCAGGAGGTGGGATGGCTCCAGGAATATTTTAGTCCAGAGTTGTTGGTAATAGCATCAGCAGACAATACATTTTAAAAGAAGAATTTTTCAAATTAAAACCTAATTATCCTTAAAACTGAAGCTAAGAATGAACTAAGCATTAAAATTTATATACAGTGTTTAAATTTCTTCTTCCACATTATTCAAGTGAACATGATGCACAAATGAGGTATCACATTTGATTTGGTTTGGACATTTTTTTTTCTGTCTTGCTTTATTTAAAATTCCTTATTTCCATAAGATGAACATTATCAGTGAATTATCTGCCAAGCCCTTTTAAATTTTTATCTTTATCTGTAATTTAGCTAAATGTAATTTTGTTAAAAACAAAATATTTTAAATAAAATATATATAATGTAATTGCACAAAATAAATAAAAGACTTCCTTACATAACCACACAGAGGGGATTGAAATGAAATGATTATAAATATTGTTTACATAATTCCCAACTAGTAGTTTTTAAAAGCATTCTCTAATTGAAAAAAAAAAACTAAACAAAAAACCCCAAGTAATTGTTAAAATTGAGTCAGAAATAGATAAGAATGACTTTTCTTATTAAACTAAGAAAAATTGAAATACATAATCTCTTTTTAAAGGGAAAGCATGACATACCTTTAAAAATTAATCTTTCAAATTTTGAATTGGTAGAAAAGTTTATATATGTATTTATATATATGTAATTCTAAAGTACAGTAGCAGTTATGGTGAAAATTCCTTGGCTAAATACCCACTGAGCATAGGTTCTTTATTTTTTTCTTGGAAATATTTGAGAACTCCTTATAAATAGAGCTTATTAAGCTATACATCATACATATTGTACAATAAAGTTGTGATGCAGTCAGTAGATACAGACTCAGTTGTTTTTCTTTATTAACATTTAAGAGAGTCCATTGCAGATACGGAGAAATCAGGTATTGTGGTGGCTAAAATTCTGAAAGTTTAAATAGAAAAGAAAGATTTTATTTAGGTGAAGAAGTAAGAGAACTGAGATTTCCACTCATATTTGCTCCTTACAGCCCTATGCCCCCTCTCAGTACTATTGTACATTAGGTTAAACTTCCTTCTAGTATTGTATTTGTTTGACTAGAATGCTCTAACTTTAATAAGAGTGTTTATCAAATGTGGTATTTATGCATTTACAAAGTTAAATATTGACTGTCTTTTACTGAAAGCTGCTGGAATTTCCTGTTTCACCAGTCTCTGTTCAGAGAAGTGGCCATGATGTCTGCATCTTGTATAGTTGTCCTGGAATCAGCCTTAACATGAGTACTTTTATCTTTTGTGACATCTTGCAAGGTTTCCTGAGCAGTCTGTACAGCCATGCAAAGAATATTGTGTTTTGTTTCTTTTTTTAAATAGATTGCTCCTAGCAGTCCCCTTATTGATTCAATTGTTAATCCCATTTCTCCCATATTGGTGATTTCATTGTAAATTGTCATGGTATGAAGGGTAGGTTTTACTTTAAGCCCGAAGAATGCTTCAGCAGAAGGGAGTCTTCTTTTCCCACAGGTACTGTACTCAAACTTTGAGAAAATACTTGTTCTTTAGCCTTTGCTATGCTACTGGAAGATCTTCACACTGTTAAACTTTGAAAAATGGCAGTAGGCAAATTAACTTTATGAATCTGTGAGATCAGAATTCTACAGACTGTAAATGTGTTTGAATTCATTCATTAAGCCTCCAAGAGAAAAACAAGGACCTTTCTACTTTTCTTCCATGATTATCATATAATAAAAGAGCTCATTACATGTTAATTCTGTTATTTGTATATTCTCCTAGTTACCCATTTCTAGTAGGTAGCTAGGCTGTGTTACCATAGTTAAAGAATTTTTTTTTTCTGTATAGACATAAGACATTCTATTATGTTTGTTCATAGTTATAAATCTCTGTTGGTACCTAGTGCCTTCGGGGAAATAAAATGGCTCTTTATAACTTCTGGGGGTCCATTGTATTTTTTTTTTTTTTACATCTTTATTGGAGTATAATTGCTTTACAATGGTGTGTTAGTTTCTTCTTTATAACAAATTGAATCAGTTATACATATACATATGATCCCATATCTCTTCCCTCTTGCATCTCCCTCCCTCTCACCCTCCCTATCCCACCCCTCTAGGTGGTCACAAAGCACCGAGTTGATCTCCCTGTGCTATGCGGCTGCTTCCCACTAGCTATCTATTTTATGGTTGGTAGTGTATATATGTCCATGCCACTCTCTCACTTTGTCACAGCTTACCCTTTCCCCTCCCCGTGT